>NC_082662.1:59942358-60245388 GCF_025265405.1 Mesoplodon densirostris | reverse complement strand
GTAATGAACATTGTGGTACATGACTCTTTTTGAATTATGGTTTTCTCAGGGTATATGTCCAGTAGTGGGTTTGATGGGCTGTATGGAAGTTCTATTTTTAGTTTTATAAGGAACCTCCATACTGTTCTACATAGTGGCTGTATCAATTTACATTCCCACTGACAGTGCAAGAGAGTTCCCTGTTCTCCACACCCTCTCCAGCATTTATTATTTGTAGATTTTTTGATGATGGCCATTCTGACCTGTGTGAGGTGATACCTCATTGTAGTTTTGATTTGCATTTCTCTAATAATTAGTGATGTTGAGCCTCCTTTCATGTGTTTGTTGGCAGTCTGTATATCTTCTTTAGAGAAATGTCTATTTAGGTCTTCTGCCCATTTTTGGATTGGGTTGTTTGTTTTTTTTATATTGAGCTGCATAAGCTGCTTATAAATTTTGGAGATTAATCCTTTGTCAGTTTCTTCACTTGCAAATATTTTCTCCCATTCTGAGGGTTGTCTTTTCATCTTGTTTATGGTTTCCTTTGCTGTGCAAAAGTTTTTAAGTTTCATTAGGTCCCATTTGTTTATTTTTGTTTTTATTTCCATTTCTCTAGGAGGTGGGTCAAAAAGGATCTTGCTGTGACTTACATCATAGAGTGTTCTGCCTATGTTTTCCTCTAAGAGTTTTAGTGTCTGATCTTACATTTAGGTCTTTAATCCATTTTGAGTTTATTTTTGCATATGGTGTTAGGGAGTGTTCTAATTTCATTCTTTTACATGTAGCTGTCCAGTTTTCCCAGCATCACTTATTGAAGAGACTGTCTTTTCTCCATTGTATATTCTTGCCTCCTTTATCAAAAATAAGGTGACCATAGGTGCATGGGTTTACCCCCGGGCTTTCTATCCTATTCCATTGATCTAATAGCTGTGTCTTAGCACATGTTCCCTAATTCTCTGTGACTTAGCCTCCTCATCCATAAAATGGGAGTTCATTCATTTAACCAGTATTTATTGAGCACTTACTATATGCCAGAATAATTCTAGGTACTGGGGATTCAGCCAGAATACATATGTACAGTGTCACTTGTTATTAAGAAATTCACCTACCCTCAGCCCCAACTTCGTGTCTGCCTCAACCTCTACCCCAAGACCCTCTGGCCTTCCCACAATCTAGTGACTAAAAGGATGAGCATGGTAGAGCATGGACCCTCCAGAAGCCTGCCCCAGTGCTCCTGCCTGCATCTGTGGGTACCTGTGCGGGAGAAATCGTTAACTGTGTTTTAATATGGCCTCTGGATTCAACAGTGAAAGAGGAGCGGCCAAAAATGCCTTTAGGATCCTGACAGAGAAGACAGAAAATAAGTAAGGCATATAAGTGTGTCTTTATAAGTAAGGCATGTAAGTGTGTGTTTGTCATATATATATCTTGCACGGTAATAAGTGCTGTGGAGAGAATTATAGCAGGGAATAGGAGAGAGAATGTCAAGTTTAAAATGTAGCAAGAGAAGACTCACTGAGAAGGAGACATTGGAGAAAAGACCTGAGGAAGGTCAGGGAACAGGGCATGTGGGCACACGTAGGGAGGAACAGAAGAGCAAAGACTTTCAGTGAAGAGCAGGTCTGGCCTGGCCTGGGCACCACGCACAGCATAAGTGAGCCTGGAGCGAAGGGAGATGAGAAAACATAACAATAGGACCTGCCTCAGAGGATAATTATGAGGATTAAATGAATTACATTTAATTAATTAATTGAATGACCCTAACCCTAACCCTTAGAGCAAGGACTGGCATATGAAAAGTTCTAAATTATATATATATATATATATATATATATATATTTAAAAACCTATTATTTTTACCATTATTTCAGAAGTATGTCCCATTGAACAAAGTTCACATGTTTTCCTCCCAGGGCTATAAGTTCATTCCTCAAAACACCCTCTTGGGGTGTTTCAGTACCTCAGGGTTCCATTGTGACCTGCGTGTCCTCATTCCTGTATGACCTCGGCATTAGCCCGTATCTCTGGAGATGTCCAGACTTGGAGTGGCAGGGATCCTTTCAGTGGCAGGTCCCAGGACCTACATCAGATTTTGTGTGCTCTTCCACCAAGGAGAGATTTCATGGTATTTAGAAATTGAGTTTGAGCGGGAATCCTTAATAATCACCCTCTACATATTGTCTTGGAGATTGAAGTTAAAGCTACATCTTCTACCACTCTAGTTTGTCTTTTCTTCTTCCCTCAGTATCCTGCCCACCACTCTCTATTTACCCAGGGGTTTTAGAGCTTTCCCTAGGGCTCTTTCTAGGCTGTGCTCAGCACAGTCCCCTGGAATATTCCCTGTCAGCAGTGCCTTTTCCATGATAAGAGTGGTGGCCCTTATCTCAGTCACTAGGCGGCTTCATTTCTAGGGGAGGGTGATCAGTTTGTGATGCAGATATGGGGTGTCCAAAGAGTTGTAAAATCCCAGTTGAATCCCCCAAAACACACACACACACACACACACACTGCAACTAGTATGTCCTATCCCACAAATTCAGAGTACAGATATGGTCACATCACCTTTCTTTTTTACTTGAATACACCCTCATGCCCTATTAGCAAGAAGTGATATCTAGGGATATTCTCACCTCTGACTACAGTGATCTCCCAGGAGCTTACACAAAGCAACAACATTCAGACCTGCCCCTCCATACCAAGTTGAAACAAATGGACGGATGTGTCCAGAGCTGCCATGTCTTCTACCCAGTGTCACCATGGGGGCTAGTTCTGCCCATTCCTTCCCATGCCTGTCCCCTTATTTTAACTCTGAAGTTACGGGTCTTTCCAATGACACCCTTTCTCTCAGGAATTCTCTCCTATATTCTTTTCACTGGGCTAGGATAGTTGGTCCAGAAGAGCCATTTGATGCACTGTGTAAGACCTAGCCCTATGTCACAAACTTTAAGGTCTTGGTCCCAGGTCATCAGCCTAGACGTCTCCTGTCCATAATGTTGATTTTATTTTAGGAATCTCATAGCCCTTCCCTGTCCTGGGTTAATGGGAGCCCTCTGCCCAACCTTCTTCAGCAGCTCTACCCAACCAGACCTCAGGGAGCAGAATTTGGAACCTTGGCCTCTTGTCTTCCAAAACACCTTGGGCTCTTATGCAAATCAATTGTCATCTTCACCCCAAATCAATTTCCCCAAGTAGCAGGCTTGCTGGATTAACAAAATTCAGATATGCCCAAAACCCAGAACAATGGCTGCTTCTTAGCTCTATATTAAACCACTAAAGGGGCCACTCAAGAAACAGCACAGCAGACAGACAAGCCTCACTTGATAATACATATATCCAGACGTTTCAGATGAAAAAGCAAAAGCTGAGGACAAAATCAGATAATGCAGTGTGAGCTATTTGTATCTGACACATTTTTATTTGATCTGTCTAAACATCATAATACATTTAATTAATCTCCTCTTTTGTCCAATTTGGGTGTGCTCTAGAAGGCTTAAATAATTAAGATGTGCAGATAGTAATATAGATAGTGTAACTCTTCTTTAAATATGTTGGTTACTGACAGAGCTTTCAGGAAGATATCTTGATATAGAAACTTTAAACTCTCCTTGGTTAAAAATATTTGTTAAAAGCCAATTGCTAGCAGATGGAAGCCCTCAAGACCTCCTGAAGCAAGAGGAAAGCATTGCTACTGTGGGTAAATGATGCACTAGGTCCAAAGACATCAACCTGTTTCCTCTCTATGCTAAAAGGAAGCAATAGCAGGATGCATCATTACTGTTGATTGAGCATCACAGCACAGAGATGTAATGCTTTAAGATGTGCAATTTGAATAAGCTGGGAGAAACACATTCCACTCAGCAGAATTGTTAAACAGTTTATGAAACAACACTTTGGGAGAGTCTGATCCCTGGCCAACAATATCCGTGGCCGTCTTAATCTCCAGATCCATCTCTGCATGTCTTTTAGTCTGGAACTTATTGAAAAACCCCAATTTCCTCTCAGAGGGAGAACTGATTAGGAGTCAGCTCTTTCAGACTCTGAATCATGTCCGCCTGAGCCAGGGAGAGCAAACAGATTTTCATCTAAAGGGCCAACTCTGATCAATAACGGATTCTGCATCTACATCCAGCCGACAGCCAGGAGTAATGTCTGCGTAGGCACAGGAGGAACGTGCGTAGGCTGTGGTCTGACTCATTCACCTCCGTGCTCCCAGGGCCTCAAAAAGTACGCGGCTCACAGAAGGCGCTCAATCACAATGTGTGAATGAATAACGGATGAACTAATTAATCTATCACCTCCGGCTCCTATCTTTGAAAAAGTGCAGGGTTGTAGAAATCACACTGAACTAGGAGATGTTAGTTGCCAGGCTACCAACTACCTGGTTAAGTCTGTTTACCATTGAGTCTCAATTTCCTTCTCTGTAAGATGAACACAGCAGCATCTACCCTGATTAATAAGCAGTTGAAATAATGCACTCTGCTGAAAACAACCCAGCACCATTTTTTTGTAGCTGAATCCATCAATTCGCCACTTTGCCATCAACGTCTCAGAATGAACCTGCCTCTTTTAGCCTGTCTGATCTCAGGACCTCCTGGAGACATGATTATCTTTCAGGCGCAGGCCCCTCTGGGAAACCAGCCTCAGAAGGATGGAGAAGGACTAACAAGAAGAATAGGGAATTTGCAATGAATAGATGTATCGGTGATGAAATTGTTAACTCCTGCACAAAATTACATGGTGAACTTTACAATAACATAATAAAAGGAGAACATGAAAAATCTAAGTGCTACATGGTGACATTTAGATACAAGGGAAGAGGTTTCCAGAGGTATCTCCTTGACAACCAAAGGCAGAGTGGAGGGAGTATAACCTTCTGTAGCCTGTTTCTGTCAAAACAAACTAACACATCATTACACCTGTTCTAGGTGGGGGGGCCTCTCTGGGTTCCACAAAAAAAAATTATATTTATTCACTAGAGTAGATTTCATACTCTGTTTAAAGATTCAGAAATGAACATCGCAGGGACATTAGAGAATCACATTCAAACTTTTCAGAGCAACATTCCAGCTTCTCCATGATCATGCCCCATCTATCTCCCATTCTCTCTCCTCTGCTCAGATCTTCCCAAAGGCTTTCCATCCACGTGGAATAAAACCCCAAACCCTTACAACACTGATAAAGCCTGCAGAATCTGGCCAGGCATCACCTCCCTACATGCATCTGCTGCTGCGTTGCCCCGCACCTACTCTGCTGTAGACGTGCTATTCTGCAAACAGTGATCCCCCCTCCACCTGTTTGCATGTGCTGTGCCCTCACCCTGGTACACTTTCCACCTTCTTCCTTTCAGGTCCCTGTTGATGTGTCACCTTATGAAAGAGGACTTCCCTGGCCATTCTATTTGAATTAGCAATTCCCACCCCATCATCCTCGGTTCTCTAACCCTTTTAATGTTTTTTCTTCATTGCTCTTATACCATCTGGCATTTTGTCATATGTGCATGTATATATACATATATATGTATGTGTGTGTGTATATATATGTATATATCCTCATGCACTGTTGCCCGTCCACATAGGATACCTTCTCCCCTGTTCCTGGTTCCCAGGGGGATTCTGTCTACCAGATACGAGTGGAACTGACTGGGAGGAAAGGACAGAAGGTGGGAAGGAGGAGCCTGCCAGAAAAAGGTTGCATCAGAAAACAATTGTGATAGGAAATGCAGGGAGAATTGGAAGAATCATTTACTCTAGAGAAACAGAAGGCAGTGAGGAGGAGACACTGAGCAACCATCCTCACTAACCTCAGCCTCGTGCCTCAGACATGCGTTTAAGCGTCTGCTTTGTTGCCAGCATCTAGAATATAGCCTCTCATCTCTCCTCTCTTCCCACCTTTCCATCGACCAAGATCTTTCTTTTTTTTAAATTTATTTTTTATTGAAGTATAGTTGATTTACAATGTTGTGTTAGCTTCTGGTGTACAGCAGTGATTCATATATATATATGAATATATATAGTGATTCATATATATATGTATATATACATATATATATGCTTTTTCATATTCTTTTCCATTATAGTTTATTACAGGATATTGAATATAGTTCCCTGTGCTATACAGTAGGACCTTGTTGTTTATCCATCCTATATATAATAGTTTGCATCTGCTAATCCCAAACTCCCAAGATCTTCCTTATTCTTTCAGGATCAATTTAGATGCCCAACCAGAAGCTCCCCTGCCCAACCCCTCAGAGTTCATGTAGATCGGAAGCCTTGGTTAGATCCTCTCTCCAGCTTTAGGGAGATTTTTCTTTCTCCACTTTTTTTTTTTTTTTCCATTAGATAGTAAACTTCTAGGGAAGCAAAGGTGTATAGACTTTTGAGATATGTTTGAATCCTAACTCCAAAACTTAGTACTGTATTTCATTGACTCAAAACTGATGTAAGACACAGCATTATTTTATATACCAATAAAAACAAAAATACTGCCCATTAACTACAAGACACCATCAATTGTAAAATGTATCCCGATTGCAGAGATCTGAGAATGTGAAAAGGGCGCATCAAAGAATCGGTGACAGATGGAAGCTGTGAGGTCTGAAACAAGAGGCTAAACTTCTTTGAACTTCAGACTTTCCATTTGTGAAATGAAAACCAGGCTTTTTCATTTATTCAACAAATATTTATTTGTGTTTAAATGTTACAACTTTTTATTAAAAGGAACAGGAACTGGCTCTGGTTAACTTAAACAATTGGAGATTTACTTAAGGGAGGGTACTGGGAGCTCAGGGCACTTAAAGAGAGGCTGGAGTAGCAGGACCCAGAGGAGCATGAGGCCCATGAAACAGGAACCATGGCAACAGTCTCCCACCAGGAGGGGCCTGGTTAGGACAGAGATACTGGTACTTAACACTTTCTCTTGCATTGGGTAAATTTAGGAGCCTCTGATAGATGGAGCCTGCCCCCTGGTGCAGGGGTCCTGGCCAGCTTCTGCCCATTTTGGCCTCCAAAGTAGGAGACAAGCGCCTGAATTTGCCAGCCTATCTAGGCTACACACAACAGGACAGAGAGAATTACCCAGAGAGGTGTGGGACGCTATTAGGAAGGCAAGAAAGGAGGAATGGATGCTTTGTGGCAAAACAAAAACCCAAAGAAAGATACATTTCACAATGAGTTCTTAATATGTGCCAGCTTTCACAGGAGTTACTATCCAGTGAAACCGGCAGGCATTACCATATTTTTTTTCAATGGAGAAAAGAGACTGCTATGAGAGAGGATAACTCGGGAGACCTACTGCTTGGCTAAATCCAGTGGCCCATTCTCAGTCCTCATTTCACATGAACTGTCAACAGCTTTTTTTTTTTTTTTTTTTTTTTTGTGATATGCGGGCCTCTCACCGTTGTGGCCTCTCCCGTTGCGGAACACAGGCTCCGGACGCGCAGGCTCAGCGGCCAAGGCTCACGGGCCCAGCCACTCCATGGCATGTGGGATCTTCCCGGACCGGGGCTTGAACCCATGTCCCCTGCATTGGCAGGCAGATTCTCAACCACTGTGCCACCAGGGAAGCCCCAGGTATATTTCCTATCCTCTTCTCACTACACCCTCATTACCTGTCCCCCCAAAACCCCATATGAAATCAAAAGAAGCTGACAAACACCTATAAAGCAATGTTACTGGATAATAATAATAATAATTGGTAGCATTTCTGAAAATGTGTTTTTAAAGCACACAAATATTTTAGGCTTTTATAAGGGAAAGTGAAGCATCTGGCAGGCTGAGCTAGAAGAGAAGGAGGAAGATAAATACAGTTGGTGGGGGGGGGGCGGTGGCTGGCTGACCCCTGCCGAAGAAAATATTCCCTGTAGCTGAACCACAGGCACTAGCATCGTGCTGGCTTCCTCCCAAGACAAATTGGAGCTGCATTCATATTGTGTCAGCCTCCAAACAAAACGAGTGCTTGGACCTATCCCACCTGGCAGGCTGGGAATATATAATTATAAGTCCTCTGATAGCAATTGTACATGTTTCAGTAGATTAGGAAAAGCAACTAAACAGAGAGTAATTGAATTCAATGCAGCGTGTTAGGAAGGGGCTGATTTTCTGGCATTTGTGTTCCATTCAGGCGCTTCCTCCCTCTCCATCTTCGTGGCTTGCCTGTCCAATCAGACAAGTCAATTACAGAAGGACTCTATCTTCCTGTAAATGCAGTGGGGAGGAAGGATTATCAAAGAGGAGCACCTGCCATGAGGCAAAGCTTAAGAGGACCTGGAAGGGAGTCTACCATCTTGCTGGGACTCACGTGCTTCCCTTGTGAGTTCATGCCTGGAAGCTTGCCCATGACCGAGGCTGGCAAAGGGTAGAGCCTTGAGGGAGGGAGAGAGGGGGTAAGGGTCACTGTGGGGATAATATGATAATTATTTGTACCAGGACTGTGCTAGACACCTTGTAGGCATGCATTATCTAATCTCATACTCGCCTTAACCTAGTGAGGTTGGTACTAATATGTTCATCATTCTACAGATGAAGAAAGAGGCTGGGAGAGGTGATGTGAGGCTTCCAATGTTACTCATGTGCTAGCACTTAGGATTAAGGGACTGTTTATGATACGAAGCACCTGGTCCCAGTTAGCCCAGGCGCCAGCCCGCTCACACATACACACACAAACACACACACGTCTTTGTCTCCTTTTAAGAGGCCTCAGAAGGATTTTGCTCATAAAACTGCCACCGCCTGTGCACATTACTAGAAGTCAGCAGGCGGGGCTCCACCTTCAATGATTTGGACTAGACTCTGGCTCTGTGCCCCACCAAGAATCTACCTTGAGGTAGTGGCGGCGAAGGTATGGTTTCTAAATCTGGGCTTTTATAAAGAAATATTGCCATCTGGTGGACACCTGCCCACACTTTTAAAAAATCTCCATGAAAAACATCTCAAAAGCAAGGGAAAGGGTGAGGATGTATTTTGAACTTGAGTTCTCTTTTAGCCTCAACTCTTCCGGACTCAGTTGTAGGTTTCTTGTATGTGCTATGCTATTAAATAGGCTTATTCTTTTTGTAGACACACACCAGTCTTCAGAATTCACATGCATCTAAAAGGAACATGACCACCATCCACTGCCTACCACCCCCCATGCAAATCAAGTGCTCCTCTTGTTTTCACCATCTTGGTAAAGTCACCTCCATCAACCTGGAAGTTATTTTTGACACCTCCTTCCTCCTCACCTGTCCTCTCGGCCCCCCAACATACAGTCCCTCACCATGTCTCACCAATCCTATCTCCAAAATATACTTCAAACTATCTACTTCTCTCTCCATTCCCTTGGTTACAATGCTGATTCAAACCACCATCTCTTGCTGGAACTATATAGTAGCCTCCTAACTGATTTTCGTGCTTCTTATCTGGGTCCTGCCTACGTAGCTAAACTCATCTCACATGACTCTTCTGCTGTTGCTCTGTATCCCTGCTGCACTTGCCTGCTTTTGGAGTTATACAACACCCTCAGCTCTTTCCTTGACTCAGGACTTTCCCACATGCTGCTCTCATGGGCTTAGTTGCTCTTGGCCCCAAAGTACTTGAATGCCACCCATTCATTTTTCAACTACAAATTGGAAATAGTTGACTTGACTCTCAATGTAAATTAAGTCTCCAGTATTCTTTTTTATGACATCTTGTTTTTTTTTTTTTCTTTTAGGGCACATCATTTTTGTAATCACACATTTGTGTATTTGTTTTTTTAAAAAAAACTTTTCCAATTCCTTACCCACCTCATGAGTATAAGTTCCATGAGGGAAAGAGCCAGATCTGTTTGGTTAACCTTTGTATCTCTGGTGCCTAGCACAGAGTTTTATGCACAGGAGTTTTAAAAAACAAAAAAAGAAAGATTGAAACTTATTGTGACCAATATTATTACCATTGTTAATAAAAATATCCCACTTTCCTTTAGCACATGGTTTATTTAAAATGCTGTTGCTACTTCACCGAAGAGGATATATAGATGGTGCTATGGACTGAATATTTTCGTCCTTCCAAAATTTATATGTTACAGCCTAACACCCACTGTGATGGTATTAGGAGGTGGGCCTTTAGAAGATAATTAGGTCATAGGATGGAGCCCCAATGATAGGATTAGTGCCCTTATAGGAAGAGGAAGACAGTCCTTTCTCTCTCTGTCATGTGAGGATACAAAGAGAAGATGGCCCTCTGTAAACCAGGAAGAGGGACTTTACCAAGAACCCAACCATGCTGGCACCCTAATCTCAGACTTTCAGCCTCTAGAACTGTGAGAAATAAATGTTTGTTGTTTACGCCACCCAGTCCATTTTATTCTAGTATAGCAGCCTGGACTAAGACAAATGGCAAATCAGTACATGAAAAGATGTTTGACATTAGGTGTTAATAATCTCTCTAACCATATCTACTCATATCTTTTTTTTTTTTTTTGCGGTACGCGGGCCTCTCACTGTTGTGGCCTCTCCCATTGCCGAGCACAGGCTCCGGACACACAGGCTCAGCGGCCATGGCTCACGGGCCCAGCCGCGGCGGCATGTGGGATCTTCCCAGACCGGGGCACGAACCCGCGTTCCCTGCATCGGCAGGCGGACTCTTAACCACTGCGCCACCAGGGAAGCCCAACCATATCTACTCATATCTTAATTGAATTATCTTTCACAGTTGTACCAAACTACGTCTTTGTCAGCCACTCATGTCCATTCTAGCCTCTAATTCCTGTTTTATGCGTAACCAAAGGGCTCACTGAAGCGTTCTACAAATAAAAGTCATTCTTTCTTCCAAAATTGTGTCAACAAACCTCCCAAAACAATGTTTTCAATTTGAGGGTCCAAACCCATTAGTGGGTCAAGAAACCCATTGGGTTGCAGCTAGCACTTGATATAAAGGATAAAATAGAAAAACTAGCTACAAGTGATGTTTAAAATAGCGGCATTTTCATCTCCACTAAACAGAAACATTGAGAAGAGAAACTATTTTTTTCTTCTCCCCACGTTTCCACCTCAACCCACAGCAAAGAGAATGCTGTTTCCTGGCTTCCAGAAGAAAGAACATCCCCACCCACACTTCCAGGCCATTTCACAGTTGTCCCAAAGGAGGAAACCAGCAGGTGCTAATGCAAAAGGTTGGAGCCTAATTCACATTGGGCCACTTATTAATGGCTGCCTGATCTGTTACCAGCATTCTCGTCTACGTCGTGTGCCCTCGCATGGTGGCAGTCACACCCTGGACACAGCTGTCCCCATTGGAGGTAGGCCGAGCAATACTTGTGCTCTCTGCCCAGGTTTTTGGTCTGCAATGTGAGGGTGTGAGGCAGCCAGCCTTTCTCTCCTGCACAGCGGGTTAGGTGAGTGAATTAGAACCTGCTGCACTGGCCTCGCCCTTCTAGACTCAGCCAGTCTCCACTTACAGGACCAGGAAACCCCTTGTTGGTTTCTAGACCCAACCCTCCATCACAACTAACCAGACATCCCTGCTCTTTTATTAGATAAATCTGGTTCTTTGTTTTCTAATTGGCTATTGATATGTAATTCCCTCAGCAGGGAGCCTTAGAGGTTTGGGGCACCAAAACCCCACTTCAAATTCCTAATAAGGGACTTCCCTGGTGGCGCAGTTGTTAAGAATCCGCCTGCCAATGCAGGGGACACGGGTTCGAGCCCTGGTCCAGGAAGATCCCACATGCTGCGGAGCAACTAAGCCTGTGCGCCACAACTACTGAGACTGCATGCCACAACTACTGAAGCCCGTGTGCCTAGAGCCCGTGCTCCGCAACAAGAGAAGCCACCACAATGAGAAGCCCACGCACCACAACGAAGAGTAGCTCCCCTGCTCGCCACAACTAGAGAAAGCCCATGCGCAGCAACCAAGACCCAACACAGCCAAAAGTAAATAAATAAATAAATTAATTAATTAAAAAGTCCTAATAAGGAGTACCTGTGACTTTGATAATAAAGAAACCAGATTCATTTCATGAATATTTAAAAACTTCACTCATTTGCTGTCAAGACTTTAGGCAAGTTTTTAATCTTGGTCTTCTTTTTAATTAATTTTTATTGGAGTATTGTTGATTTACAATGTTGTGGAATCTCTTAGTCTTGCATTTATAAAATAAGGTGATAGAATCCAATATCTCATCCATAAAGTGGAGATGATAATACTATCTATCTCATAGAAGAATAGTAGAATTTCATAAGATAATGCATGTAAAACTCTTAGGACAGTGTCTTGCACACAGTAAGAACTTCATAAATGTTAGCTACTAGTCTTCCTATTACTTCCTTCCAGCTTTTAAAAAAGTACTATTTTACTGTATAACAATACATATATGGGATAACTAGGAATGTAGTCTGAAGTACTTTCTCACCATGGGTATCAAAGCAAGGAAAAGGTGATAGTCAAAGATAAGGGACTTCCCTGGTGGTCCAGTGGTTAAGACTTCACCTTCCAATACAGGGGATGCAGGTTTGATTCCTGGTCTGGGAGCTAAGATCCCACATGCCTCGCGGCCAAAACAAAACAAAACAAAAAAACAAAACATAAAACAGAAGGAATAGTGTAACAAATTCAATAAAGACTTTAAAAAAAATGGTCCACATCAAAAAAATCTTTTAAAAAAAAGCTAGAAATAAAAGAAAAGAAAAATATGATTTGAGGAATAAGAAAGTTAAATGAGACATGTTCTAAGGGCCAAGAGAAAAAGAGAAAGAAAATGAGCCATGATAATAGAGGCCTAGAAACAGTGTGTGATCTCATTCTAAATTCAAGCAATACAGCTTCACAGAGATGTGACTATCAGAAAATCTAAACCTGATACTGCCACCATCCAGGGTAGCACAATTTTTACCTGTCAAGCAAGCAATTTTGTGCCTGTAGAGAAGAGCTGAGAAGAGTTGCTGGTATGTGACTAAACAAAGTTAGTCAAACACAGAATTATCTCTATTCCTTCCCAAAAGCCCCACTAAAATAATATTCAATGAAAAACAAAAAGGTATGTCACAAGAAAAAGGAAAATGGGAGAGAAGACTAAAGCAGACAAGAAATAGAAAGTAGGTGAACAAGTGACAAGGCAACCGGCTTATCAGAACCAAGAAAGTGGAAATCTGAATGTCTGTGAAGGGTGGAGGATGTGATCATAAAGCTGGTCCATTCCACCAAAACCCAGAAAGGCTCAGAATTGGAGCCACTGAGCACTTTCGAAGATAGGGATGTGAAAATGGGACTGAAAATAGGAGGACTGGTTGAAAGTCTTTATAAGGAGCACTTAGACCTCCAAATCCCCCCACTTCCTTTTGCAGCCACCCCATCCCCACCCCCACTCTGACAGAAGACTGGAGATGTTGTTTCTATTAGAATGTAAGCTCCATGAGGGCAGGACTTTCATTTGATTTGATTACTGGTGGATCCCAAACACCTAGGATTATGCCTGGCACAAAGTGCTAAGGGGGTACTGGATAAATATTTGTTGAATGAATAAACGATCAGGCATCCAGAAAATATGACATGAGTCACAGTTGAGGACAGCGTACTCAAAAAACCAGGTCAACTGAAAATCTAGATTTAAAAAATAAAACAAAACAAAACAAAAAAAACATGATGAAACTTCCAGACTCCTAGAATGATGGCAGCCAGGCTTAAACCTTCCCCACCCACAAGTGCAGTGTCTGATCCTTTCTGGTGTATCTGACTAGCCCAAGAAAAGGGGCCTACAGAAACCAATAGAGGTCTGTAGACAGACAAAATAGCCAGATCTACACTACATTACCTACTCCCCCTATGCAACAAGCCCTGCACACACACATACAGATGTTCCAATCAGAATCAGCCAAGGATCAGTGGACATTTGAGGAAGGCTGCCAACACAAAAGACATAGATTTTAAAAAGGAAATAGAAATTTTTTTAAAGAGAAAAGAAACAACAGAGACAATGAAAATAATAGAAAAAACTCAAAAAAAAATCATTAATACTCTCAAAGAGATGAGCAGATATTGCATCCTTATAACCAAAACATTTATTATTAAAAAATAAGTGTGTATGGAAGGGGACAGGGTTGGGAAAGAAGACAGAGAATAAAAGAGTTTTTTTTTTAATTCCAAGAAGACAAAAATAACTGTCAGTAACAATGGACATAATTAGAATGTATAATTCTTAGAGGGGAAATTTATAACAGGAGATGCATTTTTGGAGAAAACTATGGCCCATCATAACATTTAAGTGGAAAAACTCATAAGTATTATTCATATATAAAAGAGTATACAATACCATTAATATACTACAGTAAAATACATGTACAAAAAATAACAATATATATTTTATAAGGACACATACAAATAAAAAGATACACAACAGAATTAGAATGTTTGCCTGTGAATAGGAAGGGAATGGGAGTAGGAGTAGGGTAAAAAGGGTATGAATGAAAATTCAATCAATCAGTCAAGTAAGAGAAGGCCCTTGAACGATTAATGATGAGAGTAAGTCAAGAACTGAGAATTATGATTAGCTGAAGCTTCTGCACCTGAGTTAAAAGACAGAGTGTCACTGTATTATTCACAATTCTCCTGACTGGAAATGACAAAAACCCAACATGTACTAGCATAAACAAACTAAAAGGAATGTACTGGCTCACTGCAAAATTCAGGGGTAGTTCTGCTTCAGGCAGAGTTGGATCCAGGTACTCAAATGATGTCTACAACTCTCAGCTCTCTTGTGCCAAAACTTAACAACTGAACCATTTTACTCTGTTCATGAGCTTGTACGTTAGGAATTCAGGAAAGGCTCAACTGGACAGTTCATTTCTAATCCACTTGGTGTCAGGTGGTATCTAGCCAGGGCCAGAAGTTCCTCTTCTACAATAACCTTCTTCATTCACATGTCTGGTGTGTTGGTAATCCTTGTCCCCCCTCCTATGCACTCGCACACACGTGCGCACACACACACACACAAACACACAGTGTGCTGGGCTTGGTTTTTACTCAATTGCTATTTCTGTATACTTAGCATGTCTAAAGTTCATTATTTCCATCATCTCTTCAGTAATTCAGTCTGTTAACACTCACTGATGGAGTCTCGGGAAATAGTCATGGCCTTGCAGTTACTGTTCTGGGTCCAGTCTCTAACTGGGCCTAACAGGCTTCATAGAGTAGAACTAAATATACACAAATCTTGGCTGAGAGCAGACCCATGTTCTGCTGAAATCAGAAGGCCGGAGAGAGACTAGATCTGTGATCTCTAAACATTTATATTGTGCACTTCATCAGTAAAGATTTTGAGTATGCAGCCCAATATATGTGTTTTTATTTATATATTTATCCTTGAACTATTGTACTAACAAAAGGAAAAAGCACAAAATAAGTGTAGCTATAATTTCTAATTTTCTTTCTTTTTTTTTTTTTTTTTTTTTTTGCAGTACGTGGGCCTCTCACCGTTGTGGCCTCTCCCGTTTCGGAGCACAGGCTCTGGATGCGCAGGCTCAGCGGCCATGGATCCGCGGCATGTGGGATCCCCCTGGACCGGGGCATGAACCCGTGTCCCCCGCATCGGCAGGCGGACTCCCAACCACTGCGCCACTGGGCTTTTAGGATTATCATGTGAAGTTTAAATAAGTTACTTGTCAAGCTTATCGTTAGGACACTAATTAATTTAAGGATGTTGGTAAAGATAGTACCCTAACCTTTCTCTTTTAGGAAGGAGGAATAAGCATGCTATTATGGGACAGAAGTGCTGAACACTGGTCTCAGCGATAGCAGCCTAAGAAAAAAGGTCAGGGTGGCAACTCCATTGTGAGACAAAATTATTATTTGTAAAGGGCTTAGAGCCAATAAGACTAAGAGGCAGGGTCAAAGGCAAATTCATTATGACTGCCAGGTTCCTAAGTTCCAAGCAGATTCCAAAAAATGTGACCTAATCTACCAAGAGCTAGGGCAGATTTACACAGAGAGGAGCTTGAGTGAAGTCACCAGCATTGCACCCCACAATGTCCTCAAATTGCAAATGAATAAAATTTTACTTATGTCATTCTAGTCTTGGAATAAGAGCCTCTGCTCTCAGCAAAACTTGTTCAGTTTCCTTGCTGGGCATTCAAAGCCTCCCACGATCTGGCTCTGGTCTATCTTTCATTCATTCATTCATTCATTCAGTATTTAATGAGCATTAGAATACATCAGGCAAAGTTATTATAGCTGAGGGCACAACAGTAAACCAAACAGACATAGTAAGTTCCCTCATATAGCTTATGGTCTGATGAGGGAGACAGACACTAAAAAAATAAATGTGCAAAATAATGTTATATAATGATAAGTGGAAAAGAAGAATAAGGCATGGTTTAGAGTGATAGGGGAGACTGCTGCTTATAGTCTGGATGGAGTAAAAAAAACCTGGTTTTATCCTCCTACCTGAAGTAACCTAAAAACAGACAAAATATATGAAACAACAGTTTGCAAAACACTGTACATCAGGTGACAAAAGGACCGTGATCCCTGAGGGATGGAAAACAAACGGAGTCTTACAAGTCCCCTAACTGACTGCTTTGAAGGAGTTTCCAGGCAAAGCAGAGACGGGGGAATTCAGGAAGAGCTGGTGGGTTCCTTGGGTCGAGGAGATGGGGATGCAAGCTCAGGGAGATCAAGGCAACTAGGATTCACTGGAAAGAGCACCAGACAGAAGAGAGCTGAACAGAAAGAGAACCCAGAGACTAGCTGAGGGTCCCCCCTGAGTATGATGGTGGGTATGATGAGAAAGGATGAACTCGTGCAGGTAAAGCAACTACTCAAGGCCAGGGAAGAACCAGCTGTAAGGGTTAGATGTAATGGTACCTGATGCTGACACAGGACCAGGACCAGAAATGCTGCCTCTTCCCACCAGCCAGACCGGAAAACCTCAAATTTATGGATCATTGGGTAGACAAACAATTTGCCTTCAGTAGGGGGAAAAATTAGCCCTAGAATGATAACTGCCCTAATCCTGCCAAATTATCTTAAAAGCAAGACCTAAAAGGATAAATTTGGTTCCAGTAACTTAACTATATTCCAGAACAAAGATCAAGGCTATTTATAGCAATACAAAAATATCGAGCACAATTCATCAGAGACCTCTGGAAGTAGATCCATGCCCAAATTGGTACTAGGACCATACATGACTAATAAATACAAGAAAAGATGCTCAACCTTCCTAGTAACGCAGGAAATAGGAAAGAAAATAACAATAAGATGCCTGGGGAGTGTTTAAACAGGAGAAGAATGTGGTCAGAACACTCTTTAAACGAATGCACCTTTATTACATTCAAAATTTGAAAGTGTATGTAATTCGCAGGGTAGTCTCAGGATAGAAACAGTCCATATTTTTATTTTTAGAAATACTGAGATAATGGAATAATACCAACAACGATGCCAGGTTTTGTACTTAAATCCTGACATTGTTGTTGGTATTATTCCATTATCTCAGTATTTCTAGAGTAATACTGAAATACTAGAAAAAAACAGCATTTTTATCACATTTTTCTGCGATTCCCCCACACTCTGAAAAAAACATTTTAGATATTTTGACAACCATGCAGTGTAAATTGGAGTCACAGAGGTTGCAGGCTTGGTTTTTTCCATTCTCACCAGAATATAAAGCTAAATGAAATTAACAGGTCTGTTATCAGAGTGCCAGAGAAAATACTTTCCATTCCCATCACAACTTAGCTCACAGGTCCACATATTAGACTGTGTCTGAATCAAAGCCCTGTAGCATAGGCTATAGATGGACCAATAATCTAATCATCTACCAGGCTGCTTGCTTCTCTTTCTGACACTGCAGGGGCCTTATATTTTCTTCAGGGAAGGTCTGGGACGAGTGGTTGACAAAGAGAATGTTTCTGTTGAACCATTTAATTACTTAGCATCTGAGTACATCCCACAGCAGGGCCACCATCCAGCTCTTCTGGCCAAATTCTGGCAATGAGCAAGGGCCTGGCATGGCCAGACTGGCACTAGCTACCCTCGCTTGTGTGATTTCAGTAAGTGAGAGTATTGATGCTGGGTACCACTGACGGTGAAGGAGAAACATCCCAAACCTCCTCTGTGTACCTGGAGACCAGATGGATTACGCAGGAAGGAAAACTGGAGAAGAGTGTGACGGAGGAATGTGGGGGGAGAAAGAGGGGATCTGCTCCATCCAGTTCCCAGCCTTCCCCCTTGGAGCCTGGTAGTCTCCTATCCTCCACAACGCCCCTGGCTTTTTTTCCTCCAAGTCTGGGTTGATTCTTTGGGAGTTTACCCTCCTCCCCCCAGGATAGTTTCTTCTGTCCAGAACTTCCTCAATCATTTTATCTTGGAGAGACCCAGCCAGAAGGAGAGAGGAACCTCAGTCCTCTACCCAGTCCTCGCTCAGGCGGGACAGTGTCTGAGGGCAACATGGAGAACACGTTGCTTACCCTATCTCATTGGAAGAATGGGAAGGAACAGCAAGAGGAGGACAAGGAACAGCAGGAGGAAGAGACAGAGAAAAAGGGGAGCAGAAGGAAAAGAAGAAGAAAAGGAAGGAGAGGGAGGAAGAAGGAAAATATGTGTCGTCTCTTTGCTGCGCTATCCTAATCACTACTCAGAACTGGGAGGTACTTTAAAATATACAGACCATGTTGGGTTTTGTCAGATATGTTAAAATCTGAAGAACTAGTAAGATCTAGGCTGCAATTTGCCATACTGAAAAAGTTTTCTAGTCTAATTGTCTGCACCAGGGGTTACCACAACTCTAAGGAGGCAGATACATATTTTAGGCCTTGTGACCCATAATGTTTCTGTCATAACCATTCAGCTCTGTAAGTAGAAACAGCCAAAGACAATAGATAAATGAATGGGTGTGGTGGCGTTCCAATGAAACTTTATTCACAAAAACAGATGGCCGATGGTCTGCCCCTCTTGGCCATAGTTTGCCAACTGCTGGTCAACACAATGCCTTTTTTCTTCTTTTTATAATATGAAAAGAGATATATTTCTACTATGGGGAAAACCCCCACATTATTCAAAGAAAGGCTATACTTTCGTGGTAAAAAAAAAAATTCATGCAATATAAAAAAAGTGTAGGTTACCCAAAACCTTACCACCTTGATAAAATCACTTTTAACATTTTGCCGAACATCACTGCAGATATACTCATACAGACATTTGTGCTTGTGTGTGTATGCTTTTTTATACATGAGTGGGAAATTCTATTCATGGTCTTCTATAACTTGCTTCCTATGCTCAAAAATATATTTGGGGCATCTTTTCATGTGAATATAGTTAGATCTACCTATTTTCACAGAGTGCTTTAGATGGAGGTAACATATCTCCCCTGGTGAACATTTGGGTTGCTTCCCTTGATAACCTCTACATCTCTACTTCCTAGTTGACCACTGGTTGAACCCCTTCAGTGATGGGAAATTTGTTCATTCTTGAGCCCACACATTTGACCTCTATACAGCAGTGTCTGGGGACTTCCATTCTCCAGAGCTAGAGAGCCTAGCTCTGTAATAAGCCAGAGAGCTAATTTTGAGTTAGTAATCAACTAACTTGAGTTAGTGACTCAATTTTGGGCCACTCCCACCCAGGCCTCTGGAGGCTTCCATCCATTTGAGGATGGAACTGCACTGAACTGACTACTGATCTGTAGTCACAGTTTGGGTCATAGCTCCTGCCTCTGCCGATACGTGTTTCAACAAGTTACTTGGGGATTTCCAAGATTGTGGGTGCTTTTCCCTGACCTAACTTCTACATGAGAAGATGGCAGCCTCTGACTGAGCAGAAAAACCAGTTTGTGAAAAACTTACCCAGGTAACCTATTCAAAAAGAGGAAGCTCTCTTCATAACTTCTAGGGCAAGTTCAGACAAAGAGTGTGGCCATGTGCATTAGAAGAAATAAAATCCTTCGGAAGCAATGCTGATATTCCAGATAAATTGTTGTGAAGTCCGTGGAGACCTGATCGTCCAAAGACTGACTGATTTGCCTCATTTCTTTCATTTCTCTTTCCCCATCTCTTTCTGACTGAGCCTTTAGTTAGGGTGTTGTTATTGACTATTGAATAGAAGTTCATAGAAGTAGAGCTTCACCAATGAATTGTAATTAATTTAAAAACAATCAGCTGTCCTGAGTTATAAAACCATTTCTCTTGCTTGCTTTATAAGGGATTATATAGCAGAGAAAGCCATCTTTTAAAAAATGTTTAAATTTCATAGAATTGGGACTTTAGAGACCATTGTAAATCTCTTTATTTTAAGGACAAGCCACAGCCCAGTAAGGTGAAATGATTGCTCCAAATTCACACAGATTGTTAGTGGCAAAGCCAGGACTTAATCTCAAAGGCCTTGCCTCATGCATAAAATTTTACTTCACTACACCGTCACTCTTTCTTAAGCAACTGATTGATTGATTGATTTGTCTTGAGTGCCATGGGAGGATGGAAGATAGTTGGAGCAGAAAAAAGAAAGGGAAAGAAAAAAGAGTTCTGAAGAAGTCTGGAGAAAGAAAAAATAGGAAATTAAATAGGTTCATCGTATAAAGAAGGCAAAATGCAGCCAAGCATTGCCCAGGTGCTACATGGAAGACAAAGGGGTCAGGTCCTCCTGGGCTGGGCTGAGAATGCCAGTTTTGACTGACCATAAGCCCAAGTGAGACACTGGAGATAACCCACGTATAGTGTGCACTCTGGAGCTTCTCCCAGACCCCCTGTTCAGGGGTGACACACCTGTTCCCGAGTTGCTGGGAATATTGGTTCCTGACCACTCACAGCTGTGTCCATCAGTGGGCATTACCCTTAGTGAACTGCTTTGCCCAATGAGACACCTCTTCCCAGGAATACAGGATATGGAGATACAAAGGTCCAATACACTGGACTCAATATGGTCCATTTCTGAAGAGCCACCTACCTCCAGTCCCCCCTGGACTGCAGGTCCAGCTGTAACCATGTTGAGAGGCATCCTTGTCCTCTGCCCTATCCTGCCTGCCTTGCTTCCTTACAGGTGTATCTTTTTAACTACTCGCCCATAAGTCTTCTTCATGCAAGGTATGTTTCCAGGGAACTCAATCTAAGATACCACCCAAATTCACACTTTGTGTGTATCATTCCGTGTCAGAATTGAGAAGAAAACCCAGGTTTTCTGCCCCATCATTTGTTAACCTAAACCATTCTCAACTGCTCTACCTCTTCCTGTGGCTCAAGCTCTTTATGTACAACTTGACATGACTCATCCTTCTACAACGTGGGCTCCCAAGGTGTGGGATGCTGACCACCAGTGTATTATACAAGATAATTTTGGTAGTACTTGAATGCGCTGGCTTTTACTTTAATAGTTGTTATCTTAGCTTGGGATTCTCCAGAAGCAGACCCTGAGATAAGAACTTAAGTGAGGGCTTCCCTGGTGGCGCAGTGGTTAAGAATCTGCCTGCCAATGCAGGGGACACAGGTTTGAGCCCTGGTCCGGGAATATCCCACATACCGCGGAGCAACTAAGCCCGTGCACCACAACTACTGCGCCTGCACTCTAGAGCCCGCGAGCCACAACTACTGAGGCCTGTGCGCCTAAAGCCTGTGCCCTGAAACAGGAGAAGCCACTGCAGTGATAAGCCCACGCACTGCAACAAAGAGCAGCCCCCGCTCATCCGTCTCAACTAGAGAAAGCCCGCGTGCAGCAACGAAGACCCAACGCAGCCCAAAATAAATAAATAAATTTATTTCAAAAAAAAGAAAAGTGAAAATGACTTATTAGCATCCAGGCCTACATCGTTGTTGTGCAGCCTGTAAAGTCACACACCTGTGTAGTCACACATGTCCCCCATACTTGGTTTAATAGTCTGTTGCCATCTTGAAATTCTTAATGATTTATGAGCATTTTGAAATCTTGTATCAGGCTCTGCAAATTATATAGTTGGTCCTGATTAGGATGTGTTCCTAGGTGGGGGAGTGGGAAGTAGGTCCCGGAAGGGTAAGAAGGACAAGCAAGAATGTGGCATCAGTTCCCACGGAAGTGGGGAGAGAATTTGGCTCAATCTCGTAGGGAGCCCTGTAGACAGTGGAGATTCACCCTGAAGTTGTTCCAACTGAGAGCAAAGGAATTGGCATATTTATATGGGCATAGTCCTTAGTCACTGGTTAAAGGTTGAGGCAGGGGTGGGGGAACATCAATTCCCAGGTACTTCCAGCTGCCCTGTGAGCCAGCAAAGTAAATCCTGCAGCTGAGGGTGGTGTGCTGACAATGAGATGCAGGTGCCAGGATCAGGTGATGGGAATGAATGCACACCTGGAGCCAGTGTGCATGAAACTGGAGAAGGATCAGAGGGGATATGGCAGAACACTGACAGCAACTGCTGGTGTTAAGCATCTACTTTGATGTGATCTAGAGTAAGAGACTGGTGCTAGCTCATCAAAGTCATGATTTCACAGGTGAGATTACTAACAGCCAGCATCCTATGTGTAAGAAATAACAAAAGTAAGTCAATCAAAAATATAAATTTAAAAAATCATATAGGAGGCACAGTGATATGTAGATGAAATGTGAATGACTGAAGTTTGGACACAGCAGAGCAGAAAGAACGACTGGATGGAGGGTCGTGGATAAAAGCACACCGTCTGGAGCCAGACCCCTTGGGTTGAATTCTGGCTTTGTCACTTTTGGATTGCATGGCTTAACCTCTCTGAGCCTACCTGCTAGGGTTGTTAGGAGGATTAATAGAGTTAATATATGTTAAGCACTTAAAGCAACATCTGCCATGAAAGTGTTAGCTCTTATTCTTGCCTTGCTCCTAACTAGATCAGTGCATCTCAAACTATCTGTGGGATTTTATTTTCAATCTGTTGCAGGCTGATGCTTTTATCCAACATGATAAATACAAAATGGATAACGAGAAAAATGAAAGAAACATACAGAATACAAGGCCATATTTTGTTATTAAGTTCAACAGGCAGAAAATTACTCAAATTGCTATAAAAGTTTTTACATGCTCACCTTCAATTTCTGTGCTTATCCCATTACAGATGGGTAACAGTTCCCAGATGGTCATTGTTCCGTGGACCACACTTTGAATAGCACTAAATTAGAAAAGCTTCAATAAACCCCTTCAATTCTTGGTGCCTCAGTTTCCAGATGAGAATTACATACATGAAAGCATTTACTAGACGACAAAGGGCTCCAGAAGTGGAAATCAGTGGTAGGGCTTTAGGAGTCGATTCTGTAGTCTGTGGCCAAAAGATACAAACTCCAGTGTATGATGGTCTCAGTCCCAGCTGGCATCAGGCTGCTCTGTTTAGAGTGTATTCCTGGAACTGTCAGTGTCTGTGAATCAGTCAAGCATTTCCTGCCACTGTACCAAGCGGGGAATAAAGAGCTCCCCTGGCAGCCTGTGGCTTGCACACCAACAGCTACCGCCATCCACAGGTTGCAAGAATCACAGTCCTGGGGCAGAGCATCCAACCACAGACTTCTTATCCCCGCAGTACCCCTTCTACAGCCTGGTCAAAAGATTTCACCGAGAATGATACTTGAGCAGGGGTCTGGAGGGAAGAAAGAGTGAAGATAATGTCCTCACTGCAATCCTTGGCTCCTGGCTTCCCTAGGCCTCACTTCTCCTCAGTTGGTGAAACTCAGCTCACAGACATCCTTCACCAACGCTTTAACACTCCATTTCAAGTCTGGACTCTGCCCACACTGGTTTTAAGTGAGCTACTTTGGCCTTCTCTTCTCTTTTATCTCCACCCTGTCAAACAGGAAAGCAGATACCTAGGAACCTGCAAGAAGTCCACTGAGTGGTAAGATTTCTGCACATCCAACTTTTTGACTCTTTCTGGACTCTTTCTGGACTTTTTGAGGGTGAGTCCCCCGTCTGATTCATCTTTGTGTCTCTCCAATCACCATTATTGCAATGCTTGGCACACATCAGGTGCTCAATGAGTGTGCGTTGAATGGCTGTATATACGAATAGTCAGAAGTCTGTGGAAACAGAAGTGGCTTTTCAAACTACCCCACCCTGAATCCATTCATTAAGCAGAACTCTACCAGGTACTGGGCGTTCGGAAACACAAATCTCAGGGCGAGAGATGGAGAGGAAGCGCATGATGAGTGGATGTACTAAAAATTCAACAATCCGCAGTTATAGCTCCATTTTCTGGAAAGCAAAGTCTCTCTGTGGCCCCAGGGCCCTTTAAATTTTACTGTGACTGTTTTCTTAAGAAATTCCTGGAGCAGAGCCTAACTTTTGTGTAGGGGGTTGGCGGCGTGCATATTGGCGGCCTAAGGGACGGCTGGCTTAAGGGTTGCCGAGCGTTCGAGCGTTCGCACGCGAAGGAAACTTCTCAGGAATCAGAGCGACCCGGTGGAGGGCTGTGAAGTGGGGCGGCCCGAGAATCCTTGAACTTCCAAGGCTACGGGGAAGTCGGGGAAGGGAAACTGGGGGTGGCCAAGGCGGCCAGACGTTTGCAGGACTTCAACGCTCCCGACTTTCCCCCCCTGCCGGCCCAGACCTGACACGGGTTCGGCGGCCGAACCAGGGAACAGCCAGGGCGTCTGGGCAGGAGGGAGGAGGGCCGGGCCGGGAGGAAGGAGTCCGAGGCTGCCGCCGCCCCGCCCGTCGGGCTGTCCGCCCCGCCTACCCGAGCGAGGCGGAGCCGGCGCCCGCCCGGAGGAGCAGCAGGAGGAGAGGTCGGAGTCGTCTCCAGGAGCCCTCAGAGACAGAGTCCCCGGCAGCGGCGGTGACGGCAGGGGCAGCGCACCGGCAGGCGAGTGAGCACCGAGCGGCGGGCGCAGGTGGCGGGTCCGGTCCCCGAGGGAACAGGGGCGCAGCGCGGGGCGTCGGCTGGCCAGTTCGGGAGCCGCCTCCGAGTTCCCGGTGCTGGGAAGCGAGATGGAGGGAGGGAACGGAGGAAGGAAGGAAGGAGGAAAGAGTGTCCCGGAGGGCGGGGACTGGTCGGGGCACTGGGCGCCGGAGACCGGGATGGGGGAGGGAGGGAAAGGGACGCCGAGACCCGGAGGCAGAAGGCGCTCTCGCCCTCGACGGGCGGCGGTCGGAGGGCGCAGGAAGCCAGGGGCCCTGCGGGGCCAGGGCTGGGGACGCGGCCCCCGGGACGAGGGCGGGAGTGGGAGGAGAGGTCTCCCAGCTCGCTCGCTTGCTTCCTGGTCTGCCCGCGGCCGTGCGCCCCGCACCGGGTTGGGGCTGGGAGGCTCCGGCGTTCCTCGCTCGTGCTTGCGGTGGTGCCAGGTTCGGGAGGAGGGCGGACAACTGGGGGAGACCGGGGCGCCACGCCCCTCTTCCCTACTTTCTTCCGTTCTTTCTGGGGACTAGGCGGCGTGTGCGCAGACCTGGAACCCGCTCGGCGCTGGGGGTCTGGCGGGGAAATAGCGGGTCACAGCGAGGACTCAGATCACACATCCCGCGAGGGACCCCTGAGCAGTGAGTGGCCCGGAGACTTTGCGGATGGTATGAGGAGGTCAAGACTCAGACGTGAGTCTTGCGTGATTTTTTTAAAAGTACTGCCCCGACACTTATTGCGTGGATCAGAGTGACTTTTTTTAAAATTTTAACTAGGGCATATCAATTAAAGCTAATTTTAAAATGCTGTCACTGAAGTCGCCCGACACTCACTTGTCCCTCGCCTTCTGTTTGTGTCTTGTAAACTTGACTTAAACCATTCATAACTTTCGAAAAGGACCCCGTGATTCTCGTTAGAACCCCGCCGTGGAGTGAAACTTTGGGCAACTAGAAATCTGAGTGAAGGAACTGCCGAGGCCTGTCATCCTGTGGTCACCCCTGTCCGGGCGAGGTTGTATACAAACAAGTGCACAGAGAAGGAAATGGCCAAAAACCGGCGAGAAGGGAGGTCCCCCGCGCCCACGTGTCAGGGCACGTTTAATGGCTGCTTTGAGTGGAAACAAACCGGAATGTATTAGACCTTGTGGAGTTGGGCAAACTTCACATGATTAGCTTCCTTCCCATCAGTCGTTTCCTTCCCCGCCCCCCTGCTGTCTTTGTGGACACTTTATATTTCCTGGGGCTGTTGTAGCTTCGTCTGAGTAGACTGTCTATAATGAATCTTTTGGACCTTGTCAGAGGTAGGGACTGTGTCTGTGTGTTCTCTACTTTAAAAGCCGAGTTTGGCTTTGTTTTGAAAGTGCTAGTCCCCACACTGCACCATTGCTGGTGCTTCTCAGCCCTGCGTGTAAATTATCGCAGGATGGCGGCCCTCACCTAGGAGAACCAGGAAGGCCGGCAGCGCTAGAATGACGGGGTTGCATTTAACTGTTGCCAAAACAGTCACATTCAAGTAAGGAGCTGTTTTGATTCTTTAAAAAAAAAAAAAAAAAAAAAAACAAAGTATATGTGTCAGCAAGACCTGTTTTAAATAAACAAACATGATTCGCACATCATTTTTTAAAGTAATCAAACGTTTTACAGAGACTTCAGTGATAAAAGGACTTTGGGATCAACCGTTCAGTTTCTTTGCCTTCTCTAACGGTAAACTAACACCATAAAACCCTGGTTTAAGTCCAAAAAATGCTGAACAATCTAAGGGCTGCGTCTTTAGGCCTTATAAAAAAAAATGCAGTTGTATTTTTACTGTTTTTAACCCAGGTAATTCAGGAAGGTGTTGAATCTGGACAGCATTTAGATTTGTGTAGAAATACATAAAAATGTGGATCTGTGTTTCACAAGAAACCGGAAAGATTAATACTATAAAAATTTTCAATGTCACAAGCTCCAGCCTCATTTGAAAGCCTCGCTCTCTAACAATGAGATTTGCGGTGTCGGGCTTACGTTGTCATTTGTTGAAGGACATGGGTGGTCGTCATGTTGTGACAGCAAAAAGCTGCTTAGTCGAAACACTTGAAGAAATGGCTAGCTAATATCAGATTAGTTTTGTTTACCTCTTTCTGAGAGAAGAAAATTTCAAATTTGGAATTATGTCATTTATTGTGTTGGATTTTTATTGGTTTTTTTTTTAAGTTTTATATGTCAGCTTAAGCTTAATTTAGGGAGGCAAGTTGTGGAAGTCAAATTTTTCTGGAGTCTGATTTGGAAGAGAAGCAGCTTAACAGTGGTTTGAGGTATGATTTTGGTGTGACAGATGTGGATGGGAATATTAGTTATTTAACTGTTTTCAGTCTGATTTGTAAAATGAGGATGATAATGGTCTCTGTCTTGAGAATTTTTATGAAAGTATATGAAACAGTCTTTGGAAAACATTTTGCACCTAATACACAGATAATGTTCAGAATTATTAGGTATTTTATCTACTGACCAGCAGCCGGCTATTGGATAAATTAAAAGATGGCAGTTTGAACCTTCTGGAAACACTAGATAGAGCAAATAAATCAGGTAAAGAAGGTACCTGATTTTATAGATAGATGGATAGATAGTAGGTAGATAGATTGGGAGGTAGGTAGATAGGTAGATAGATAAAGCTTCTGGAATGCTAGAGCAGTTAAATTCCAAAGAAGTTACCTGGTTTTATAGATATATAGAGCAAGATGTCTATCCAACTATCTGTCTAAAATATCTAAAATATTTGTTTACATATGTGTGTCATGTTTCTACTACAGCGGTATGAAGAATTATGATTACTGGAGTAACAGTTTTAATGTGCTTTTAGTGTGAAGTTACAGTCGTATAATATTTTTAGAGCCAGGCAATCATTTCATTACTCATATTTTAACTTTGAAGAGAATTTATATTTAAAATAGTCATGCTTATTAGCCCTGGGTAGGACATTAAACAGAAACAGAAATATTTGTCTTTTACCTAGTATGATTTTTAAAGTATGAAAAAAATGTGACCTGGAGTATACAGTTATTTTTCACGTACTGATGTCCAGTGCTAACAGATAAGCCTCAAGAAGTGTTTAGGGGGACTTCCCTGGTGGTGCAGTGGTTAAGAACCCGCCTGCCAATGCAGGAGACATGGGTTCGAGCCCTGGTCCAGAAAGATCCCACATGCCGCGGAGCAACTAAGTCCGTGTGCCACAACTACTGAGCCTGCGCTCTGGATCCCGTGCCACAACTACTGAAGCCCGCTGCCTGGAGCCCGTGCTCCTCAACAAGGGAAGCCACCTCAATGAGAAGCCCGTGCACGGCAACGAAGAGTAGCCCCAGCTCGCCGCAACTAGAGAAAGCCCGCGCGCAGCAACGGAGACCCAAAAATAAATAAATAATTAATTTGAAAAAAAGTGTTTAGGGGCTTCCCTGGTGGCGCAGTGGTTGAGAGTCCTCCTGCCGATGCAGGGGACACGGGTTCGTGCTCTGGTGCGGGAAGATCCCACATGCTGTGGAGCGGCTGGGCCCGTGAGCATGGCCGCTGAGCCTGCGCGTCCGGAGCCTGTGCTCCGCAATGGGAGAGGCCACAACAGTGAGAGGCCCGCGTACCGCAAAAAAAAAAAAAAAAAAAAGTGTTTAGGAAAGGACTAGCGGCATTTCATAAACGTTTTGTAAAAGCGTTGTGACTGATGGTAAACTTTTGTGAGACTGGGTGTTCCGTTAATTCAGGGAATCTACTCATCATGTCATTGACTCATTTGCAAAATTTAAAAAATGCTTCCATCTTGAAAACAAACCCTTTTAAGTGTCTGTTGTTTTCTTAACTCATGTCAGGTGCATAGGATTGGGCCAATTGGAATCGTGGCTTGTGCCACAGACGACTTCTCGTTTACTAATTGTTCCACAGGGACTCAGATCATGCTTATAATATTTTTAAATAACTGTAAAGGGTACAGTATTATTATGAATCATTTCTTGCCTATGACATTATACTCCGAAGCAGCGGAGGACTCGATTGAATAAATTATTGATTCTTTTCTCTCTTAGAACATCATAGCATAGTGATGGATTCCAGGCTCATGCTTCTAGGTGTGTAGCGTGTGGGCAAGTTACTTAATACCTCTGTGCTTCAGTGAGGTGTTGGGAGGGATAAATGAGTTAATCTCTCTAAAGCATTTAGAACAGTGCCTGACACATAGTCTATGCTCAACAATATTAACATTAAATTATTACTTACTGAAATTTTCTAAATGTTATGAGCATACATTATTTTTGTAACAGGAAAACAACTATATGAAATTTTAATGTTTCCCCCAAATCTAAAAAGGCTCAGTAATTTATATAGTCCTGTCAAACAGTGCTTAAGAAGCAAGAGAATACAATCAGGCAATTCTCATTGTGTCTTTTAAACATGAAATGGAGTGCAGTGTTAATTTGTTCAACAAATTAATTCTCCTAGATCTCAGTCCCATTTTCCTTTCTTATTAGAAACTTGAAAAAAAAATCGATAATCCATGAAGTCCACCTTAGGATAGGTTAAGTAGGGGAAGGGTGGTGTGCCCAGTTACAGTGCATTATTACACTAACAACTAATTAGAAAAAATTTATGCATAGAAAAGAAAGTACAGACAAATGGATGGTGGAATTGTGGCGCTTCTCCCCATATTTTTGCCAATGAGCATGTATAGAAAATAAAAGATGATCCATCTGTGTAACAATTACTCAGTAAAACCTGGTTTATTAGCTACAAATAGAAGGATTTTGGTTTTGTTTTAGAAAAAACACCAGCTTGCATAGCAATCGAAGTTCTTTGAGTTACATGTGAGAACTATTTAGCAATAAAAGAGAGGCCCTTTTGAAGTTTGCAGGTTTACCTAATTAAGAGATGTTTGAAATTTGGGTTTGCCTGCAGACGCAGTTCACCAACCTTGACTTTATGGAAACTGTCACTTCCCAGATCCCTCCTGTCCCAGCCCTGCATCGAGGAGCTGTGTGTATACAGCACGCGTGTCAGAGGCCTCTAAGACAGTCACAAAGAAGACATACCTGCCATTAGTTTAATGGGAGAGTTCAATAGGTAAAAAAATATACCTTCAGCACAGTTGTGCGACTCCATTTATGGAGCTGTTCTACATCCTAGGCCCCAGTCTAACCCCTTTACATTTATGATCTTGCCCAGTCCTCACAGCAGCCCAGGTGACAAAGCTGAGGCTCCCTAAGCAGCAAGACGAGGATGTGACCCAGAGTTGTTCTGACTCCATATACTGTGCACTAAGAGCTCTGCCAGGAGCTGCAGTGGAGGTGCTTCCAGCTAAAAGTGCTTCCTTATGGAGGACGTTTCGTTTAGAAGCTGTAACTCAAACCAAGAGAAACAGGAAGAGAGGGCTCCTCTTGGGGGTGAGATGACCGGCCTGAGGAGTATTACCAGTGCCTTGCCATTGGGCTCATTGGGCTCCTTGCCCTCTGCAGCCATAGAAGTCGAAGCTTCCAGAATTGCCTCAGAGACCCAACAGGCCTGAAGGGATCCGTAGAGTCGGTCTCTCCCATGCCTGGATTCCCCAAGAGGGCCTTGAGCGGAGATGGGGGCACCAGCTGAGTCCTGCTCTAGAGCCAGCTCCCACCGACAGGTCCTGCCTGTCTCCCCGCTTCTCTCTCAGGAATAAAGGGAAGAGCGGTGAGCCCCACGCTTTGGACCCAGGGCAGAGGGTGGAGGTGATTTGACTGAAGGTTACTTCTAGGTGGATTATTCCATTTAGTGCCGACTCTCTTGAAAATCATTTCTAGTGTCACTTAAATGTCTGGTTTATTGTGTCAGGCTTTATTGGGTGTCGTAAAAGTGCTCAGGTGGGAGTGTCTGGTTGCCATCCCCTGACAAGGCGGGGGGGTTTGTCTTCTCTTAATGGGTCTGCATTTTGGAGGATTACTGTATAATAAAAACCAGGGTGTTGTAGACTGTTAAAAGACTTCTGATATTTTCAACTCTGCTGGAGAATTAGTAGCTCAAAGAAGATTTTCTTTTAGGTCTGCTTTGGTGAATCAGTTGCTAAGAATCTTTTGTAATTTTTCACATTCATTGATCGTAAGCAGGTGACTTTGGGGCCAGAGGGTCCGGAGGTCTTATATTCTATTTGCTTTCTTACAGAATAGACTACCATTCCTCTTGCAGTCAGTGTCACGTAACTGACATAGGATCCCCTTGGTTGACTGAGAAGAGGAGCATAAGTTCTGACTTAACTTGGGTTGGTGTCATCACAAATGCTCCCCGGGTGGGCTCTGAATCAGTGGTCATCGCTGCGCTTGCGTGCCACATAGAGAGCATTGCCTTCATCCCCAATGACTGTGTGCAAACCCACATGAGCCCATGGGGGCGGAATCTTCACTTTACCCATGTAGAATAATCAGGCTTTTACTTAGCTACAGATGCTACCAGCCAAGATGTCCCTGAGCACTGGACATTAAGCCTTTAGCCCCCCTACACTGGAGCCCTTTGACCAAGATCCCAAGCTTGCAGTAACCTCAAAGTTTGCCTGCTTTTCAGAGACAAATGATTGCAGTTTAGCTCTCGGTGTGAGCTAAACAAATCTAAGGATGGAGAGAGGAATCAAAATCCAAAAGCTGCTTGGACTTTATCGAGGCATAGTGAGGACTTTACTGATATGAAACCATCACACCAGGTTTATTCAACCAGAACCTCAGGCAAATTGGAAAAGTGTTGAAGCCAGCAGACTTGGTGCCTGTCCTGTACCTAAACTACCCAAACCTTTTGCAGTGTTAGACCGTGAGCTGCACATTAGACCATGAGGCTTCATGTGGGTGTGTAAGGTCATGATTGGCTGCTCAGACAAGTTGTCAGGGGAAGGTTGAATGTCTGGCCAAGAAGCAGAAGAGTTGGATTGTGACTTCTTGACAGGGTTGCTTTGAACTCTTGTACAGATTGTTCACTGCACAAGACTAGCTGGCCAAGGAAGTTAAGTGGGGCTCAAATCTCTCCAAAAACTATGTGTCCTGGGTTAGAACTGCCTCTGCCAGGAGGAGGGGGCACTTCATTCTGACTCCGTCAAGCCTGCAAGGCTGGGTGCACTTGGAGGGCTGGCCTTTTCGTAAGTCACACAAAGGCACAATCTGGCAGCAGCAGCCCCGCCTCTCCCAGCACCTTCAGCCACAATAACCCTCAAAATGACAGGAGCCGGCTGAGTCTGGCACGTAGTAGGTACTTAATAAATGCCAGTGGAATGAAGGAATAAAACCACAGTCTCTGTAGTGTGTGCGAGTGAAGTGGATGAGCCAGTGTTCTTTTTAATCAAAAAGGTAAAATTGATGGTATCTACTAGGAAAGGCACATTCAGTGGTGCGTGTTCCCTGTGACAGGCTTCTTCCTCTTTAGTTCATCATTTCCTAAGGGGCAGGTAAAGCCCAGCACTTGAGGGGTCGTTGGCGTTTTTTACTCTGAGTCCAGCACCAACAAATGTGCTCAGCATTGCCTGGTACCTGCGGGGCTCCTGCAGTGGTGCCTCCTGGGAATGGACAAAGGGATCCATGGTGTTTATTGACCAGCTGTGGGCCCTCCTCTTGGGGACAGGATGCAAAGGACACTGGCTGCAGGAGCCTTTGGAATTTACCTATGAGTGGCTGCTTCTTGTGTAGAAAGACTTTTCTAGTTTAGGGTAAGAAGTGGGGAGCCTTGTTGCTAAAGCCACTGACAACTGAGGAAGGGGCTTGTCTGTGTCCCTTGCAGTGCCAGCTGCCGCTTGCATGCCTCTCTTTTAAGTTGATCCTTTAGAAAGCAGACTCTCAGAATTAACCTCCTCTTGGCTCCCCTCCTGAGGGGCAATCCGCACAGCAGGTAGGATCAGCCATGTTTAGTGGGTCAAACTGCTAAGACAGTGGTTCTGTGCATAGAGGTGCTGGCTTGCACTTAGGACCTTGGCCTTCTGCTGTTTTATGGAGGGGCCGCACCTTGTGAAAAATGCCCAAAGGTGCAGAAACGTGAACGCCTTTCGCATTTAGCCTGGTTAAATGCAGCTTTCTTCAGGCAAACTCAGATTCCCAAAACAGGAATAGCAGGAGATAACAATTCCTAATAAGGATTTCCCACAGAATTTCTTTTCGTTCTTTATTTTGGCTGCATTGGGTCTTTGCTGCTGCGCGCGGGCTTTCTCTAGTTGTGGCGAGCAGGGGCTGCTCTTCATTGCGGTGCGCGGGCTTCTCTTGTTGTGGAGCACGGGCTCTAGGCACGTGGGCTTCAGTAGTTGCAGCACACGGGCTCAGTAGTTGCGCCTCGCGGGCTCTAGAGCTCAGGCTCAGTAGTTGTGGCACATGGGCTTAGTTGCTCCGTGGCATGTGGGATCTTCTTGGACCTGGGATCGAGCCCACATCCCCTGCCTTGGCAGGCGGATTCTTAACCACTGCGCCACCAAGGAAGTCCCTCACAGAATTTCTTGAGAGAGCAAACTTACCTGTTACATTTATGGTATGATTTGATTTTACAAAATTCCAGGATTCTCAACTTTTCAGGAATATCTCTCTGTTGAATTAAGCAGAATATTCCGGCACATGCTTTGCCCTCTTTTTTTGACATAAATATTTGATGAGCAGCATGCTTCAGCCATTACTGTCCAAGTCCAGAAAGCAAATAAATGCGCCTGGCATGCTGCCTGGGAGGGAATCCTCGTGTTTCTGCCTTTGCCTCCAATTCACCTCCAGTTCTCTGATTTCCTCCTGCTGTAATAAATGTCAAGGGGCTCAGGGACACCCACACCCAGCAGGTGATACCACACAGGGCAGAGACCCCCTCTCCATGCACGCCTCCTGAGCTCTGGATCCAGGTTCCTCTGATTTACTGATGCCAACGTGAGAATTCACCTGCCTCAACCCAGGTTAGCTTTGTTTCTTCAAGCTGGGATTGTCCTATTCTTCACACTCCTGTGAAAAAATGGTTTATACAACCTCTCCATTTTAAAAAAATTGGTAATGTATTTATATGGTTTACCCCCATATAAAAAGGTAAACACTGAGAAATCTTGCTCCCGTCCAAGCCTTTTCTACATTCTCTACAGGCTGCAACTTGTAAATACAAGCAAATGAGAGTGTGCATGTGTGTGCGTGTGTGTGTGTATTTAATGCTTCCCCCTTCTTTCACAAAAAGTGGTATATTATATATACTGTTCTGTGTCTTGCTTTTTAAAATTAGCAGTCTGTCCTGGAGATCTCTCTCTATCCGCACGCTCGTTTTCCATTGTGTAGATGTAGCATGGTTTATTCGACCAGTCCCCTATGGCTGGACCTTTGAATTGTTCCCAGTCTTTCGCTATTACCCACAGCGCTGCAACAAATAAAGGTGTCATCTTGCTTTTGTGCGGGTGGACCTAGAGGATTGATTCCCGGGAGCGGGACTGCTGACTCGCAGGGCCCTGTCAGCCCCTTGGGAAGGGTTGGCTCATTTTGCCCTCTGCTCAGCAGCTATCCGATGGCCTGTCTCCCCATAGCCCCACCGGCACGGAGGGTGTCAGCTCTTTTTATTTTTGCTAATCTCATTGATGAGAAATGGTAATTAGGGTTGGTTAAATTTTGCGAATTGTGAGTGAGTGAGAGGATTGGGGCCGTTTGTACATCTTCTCCTGTGGGCAGTCCAGGCCTGCTGATCCCCCCGTGGGCGTTTATCTACCTTTCCTCCTGAAGCTAAGCCTCTTGCCTACACCACTGTCAAAATCTCTAAAATACAGACTTAAGAATGTGATAGCTCTTTTGGGCCCAAGGGTAGAGTGGGCTGCCAAATTGTCAGTACAGATTCGAGAGAAGTGGAAAGTAGGGTTTTATGCCAGTTGCTAATGTCTGATTTATAAATAGTTTTCGGCTAATGGTATCATTAAACTGCGGCTTCTCCAAAACCATTATGAAGCTGACCTTCTAGTCTAGAATTTCTCCCTCTCAAACAAAAACAAGAGAGATTGAGAATATATAAATTCCAATGGCATTCCCTGCAAAATCTTCTAAGAAATCTATATTTTTCCTTTCATATGCATCTCCTGAAAGGTCATACACGCCACATTCTTTTGTGTGCATACCTGCTGACCTGCTGAATAGGGCTCTTGTTCGCCCATTGATTTAACCATCAGAGAGCTGTCTACTCTTATTTCCAGGGTGAAAGAAAAGAGGTAAGTAAAAGTACAAGGTAAAGAGACTGGCCAGAGTTCAGGATTCGACGAAGGGTGCAGGGTTGGAGTTCCACAGTCATCTCTCTCTTTTTTTTTTTTTTTTGCGGTACCCAGGCTTCTCACCGTTGTGGCCTCTCCCGTTGCGGAGCACAGGCTCCGGACGCGCAGGCTCAGCGGCCATGGCTCACGGGCCCAGCCACTCCGTGGCATGTGGGATCTTCCTGGACTGGGGCACGAACCCGTGTCCCCTGCATCGGCAGGCGGACTCTCAACCACTGTGCCACCAGGGAAGCCCTTGCTTTTTGAGGTGCTCTTTCAGTCAGCTCTTGGGATGCTTTTTTAATATAAAATTAATTTTCATCTTTTTAAAAATGAAATCCACCGAAAGAGAAATTTTGGTTGAGGGAAAAGATGACTGTGTGTGGCTTATTTCTTTACTTTTTGCTTTTAGAAATTCAAATGAGGCAGTCCTGTATAAAGTTAGCCTCCATCTCCATCAAAAAAGAAAAACAAAAAAACAAAAAAAGCAAAACCAAGAAAACCCTAGCACCACGACAAATTCTCCTTCTCAGAGTTTCCACGTTTAGCAGAGGTCCATGAAATCTCTAGAGAGGACGCTATGATCTTCCACCCCCAGCGCTGTCTTTTGAGCTACAAAATGTGTGGATTATTACCTTGTGAAGTTGGGTTTTCAGCTCTCTGGATGCTTTGTTTTCCTTCCAGTGCTCCTGTCGCTGTAGTGTTGAGCTCCTGCACTATAGTCTCAGCTCTGTAAGAACAGGCTCTTGGTCTGTTGTTCTAGCCCAGGACCTAGAAGGGTATCTAGCACCTTGGAGTGCTCCATCAATGGATAAATGAATGCTGCTGAGGGTAGCTGCCTTCTGGACCTGGCTGGGTCTTTGTGGTCAACCATGTTAGTGATCCCATGTTAGACAGGGGCCTGGGCTGGGGGTCACGTTAGCCATTCCTTGGCCTTTGGGCAGGATGCTCCAGCCCTTGTGCACCCTCTGACGGTGTGCATGATGGTTTAAGAGCTCAGGCTTGCAGTCTGATTCACCTGGGCAAGTCACCTGACCTCGAAGAGCCTCTGCTTTCCCATTGCAAAATAAAGGTAATGACACCATGTTTCAACAAATCTAAGGTGCCATCAATTATGAGATGTGCCGTTATTCTATGAGCCACTAAGAAAGAAAAAAGAAATTGCTGCCAATTCAACTGTAGCTCCCATTAATCCCAAGAATGTATTGGTTTTCTATGGCTGCCACAACAGATTACCACAAATTTAGCCACTTAAAGCAACACACATGTATTATCTCACAATTCTGACATCAAAAGTCATCACGGTTTTAGCTGGTTTCTCTGCTCTGGGTTTTACAAGTCCGAAATCTTATTGGGAGGTTCTGGGAAGAATCCATTTGCAGGGTCGTTCAGGTTGTTGGTAGAATCCAGTTCCTTGCAGTTGTAGGATTGAGGTTCTTGTCTTGTTGATGGCTGTCAGCGGGGGACCACCCTCAGCTCTCAGAGACCTCTCCTGGGTCCTTGCACTTGGCCCCTACATCTCAGATGATGAATCCTTCTCATGCCTGGAATCTCTTTGAGGCCCCCTCTCCTCCATCCCTCTGCTTCCAGCCAGAGAGAGTTCTCTGCTTTTAGGGCTCATTTGCTTCAATTGGGCCCACCTGGATATTCCAGCCTACTCTCCCTTACTTACACCTGCAAAGTCCTTTCTGCTGTGTAACATAACATATTCATAGATTTCAGGGATTAGGGCAGGGACATCTTTGGGGCGCCATTCTGACTACTACAGTCATCCTAGTATCAGGGATGTTAAAATGTGAGCAGAATATGTTTCTTAGAATTGATTAAATACTATCTTTGGTTGAAAAATTAAAGAGCTACTAAGGTATGTAAAGCATTCAGGGTGTCAATAGTAAGTGCTCAGGCGTTAACTATTATTATTATAATTAATGGTATGATCATAGTGCTTATATAATACCCTTCACCTTTAACTTCAGTTGAAGTTACTCTCCCAGTTAGATGCACTTGACACTAATTGAGAAAGTGTAGTGTGCGGGCAGCTAATTTGATGACAGTGATGGTGATAGTTACTCCTTGAGTGACATCTGTGTGCCGACATGTGCTAGGACCTTTACACACTTTCTCAGGCCTTGCAGTAGCCCTCTGAAGTAGGCAGTACGGGCTCCATTTACAGGTGGGGAAGCAGGTTCGGGGAGGTTGAATACTGCTTAGGAGCTCAGCAGTAGTAAGTGGTGGTGGCATCTTGCTTTGAATCCAGGTCTGCTGGCTCAGCAGTCAGTGCTCTTTGTGACACCATATTACCTGTCCTGGTGTCCACCAGGTGTGTGGGCTGGAGGCGGTGGCCTCCTGGAAGGGAAAGGAACACAGGGGAAGAGGCATTGCCCTGAGATGTGTCTCTCTTGTACTCAGATGTTTCTTTGCTATTAACTGTTTAGCTTATCAAGGAGAAAGTTCCTCTCTCTTCATCCTTTTTTTCAGTTTTCAGTAAACACAGAAATGATCTTTTTTCATGCAACAGGTATTTATCAGTTACCTACTCTGTGAGGATACAGCTGTGAACAATATTGTGATTTACAATGAGAAATATATATACGATCTTTGTATAGTTCCTGTCACAAAACTCCTGAAACGTTTGGAATTTCCCAAGTGATGAGAGCGATAAAGGTGTCTTTTGTTCTGTTATTGAGGTGACTTTGGGACCACACCTAAGGATGGGGGCTGTTTTCCTGGGACTCAACCATGTGATTAGAAGGGTGGAACTTTTGATCCCACCCCTCAGACCTCCAGGGCAGGGAGAGGGGCTGAAGGTTGAATCAGTCACCCATGGCCAGTGATGTAATCAGTCGTAGCTATGTAATGAGGCCTCCATAAAAACTCAAAAGGACAGGGTTAGGAAAGCTTCCGGTTAATGAACAAGTGGAGGATGGGAAAAGTGGTCCTCTCCAAGAGGGCATGGAAGCTCCGTGCCCTTTCCCTGCACCTTGCCCTCTGCATCTCTTCCATCTGGCTCTTCCTGAGTCATATCCTTTTATAATAAACCTAGTGATCTAGTAAGTTTCTCTAAGTTCTGTGAGCCACTCTGAGCCCTTAAGCTGTGGAATCCGATGCTATCTCCAGATAGATATGTCAGAATTGAGTTGAACTGTAGGACACTCAGCTGGTGTCAAGAATTGCTTGGTAGTGTGGAAGCCTCCGCCACAAATTGGAATTGGTGACCAGAACACTTTTATATACTGTGTGTGGCTTTCAAAGGGAGGAGAGTTAGCATTGGGGAATTTCTGCTTTTTAAACTATTTTAAGTGTAACTGGGGCAAAGGGGAAGGGAGAAGAGGAGGAGAGTGGTTTAGCAGAACTGGAGTAAAAATAGTAGCTACCTGAATGCAGTAAACTACTCTAAGATTGCAGGCTGCAGAATTTTCCCAAGACACAACTGCAGATTATCTTAGGCTCTTCAAATTCAGGTAGACATTCTTTTTTGTTGTTGTTGTTTTTGTTTGTTTGTTTGTTATGCGGTACGCAGGCCTCTCACTGTTGTGGCCTCTCCCGTGGCGGAGCACAGGCTCTGGACGTGCAGGCTCAGCGGCCATGGCTCACGGGCCCAGCCGCTCCGCGGCATGTGGGATCTTCCCGGACCGGGGCACGAACCCGTGTCCCCTGCATTGGCAGGCGGACTCTCAACCACTGCACCACCAGGGAAGCCCAACAGGTAGACATTCTTGAAAACCAACCTCATCATCTTGCCCTCAAAGCCTGCTTTTCTTCCTGCCTTCTTTAAGTCTGTAGACATCTCTATCCACCCAGGATGCCAAGCTCTGGACCCCTGAGTCCTCCGAAACCCCTCCCTCCTCTTCCCCTCCCTCCAGCTCAGATACCCCTGAGCTCCACCGTACCCTGCCATGTCCACTTCCAAACTAGTCCACATGCCTGGTGTGCTCTACCCCCACTGCCTCTCATCCAGATTGTCGCCGTGGCTTCCTAACTGACCTTTCCCCTGCACACTGCCGCCAGGGTGATTTTTCTAAAACATGGGTTTGAATATGTCACTTCCTGTCTGGTAGCTCCCCAGAGGCATCACAGGCTAGTGGTTAAGGGTTCACACTGTACAGGTTCAAGGCTGCCTGTGCTTCTTACATGCTCTGGAATCTTGGAAGTTATTTAGTTGCCTTGTGCCTCAGTGTCCCCATCTCTAAAATGGGTATAATAATAGCACCAACCTCACAGATAGGTTGTGGAATTTAAATGACTTATATGCAAGGAGCACTTAGGACAGTGCCTAAAGCCCTCCATGAACATTATTAACCCACAGTCCTTGATACCACAACTGTAGCTCACCTTCCCTACTGCTCTGCACCTCATCCTCCCACCCTCTCAGTGCCACACAGAGCTTGCTCTGCGGACAGACTCTTCGCTAATGATCAGACACTAGGTAAGTACCCACATGGAGCGAACACATTTAGACATTTTCATAGCAAGTTTTACATCTCTTGAATCTAATGAAAAATTTGGCTTGCATTTTATATTTCATTTTTCTATCAGTTCTTTTTATTGCATCTTATAAAAGTATTGGTCCATGGTGAATTAGAAATAAAACCGAAAAGCTGATCTTTCACCAAGGATAGTTTGAAAAGCACTTCCCAGTTCCCACACATCCCAGCTAGTTGATTCATCCTGGCCATGTTACCCATATTCACCGTGTAGCCTTAAATCTCTCTGGATTTCTTCACACTGTTTCCTCTGCCCAGAGTTTATTACACATTTACACAGCACCTATAAGTGCTAGGTTCTGGGGATATAAGAGTGAGTAAGATACTGCCTCTACTTTCAGGAAGTTTCCCTCCAACCACCCAGTGAGTTTTTGCCTGTGTTTTGAAACCTAGAATAATTTTGTTCTTTCTTTCACCCATTAAGAAAACATTTATTAAATACCAACTGTTTATGAGGCACTTGATGCATTCTGCTCCTGCCCTTAAGGACCACCAAACTAATGGGGGGGGGCAGGATACGTGTGAGCAGACACAAAAACAATGATAATAGGATGGGAGGGTTAGAGAGCTGTGTTAATAAAGAAGTGTGAAGTACAGAGGAAAGTGTGTCTGACTTTCCCTTGGCCGGGCAATGACTTGGGAGCTGGGATATGGTTTCACAGGTACAATGGAGGAAGTGTCATCAAAAACAGAAGATCCAGGTCCTGAGGTCAAGCCCAGACCCAAAGCCCAGATCTACCACTCACTAGTCATGTGACTTTGAATGACTGACTCTCCGTCTGTCAGGCTGCTATAACAAAATACCATAGACTGAGTGGCTTATACATGATGGAAATTTATTTCTCAGAGTTCTGGAGGCTGGAAAGTCCAAGATCAAGACACCTGCAAGTTCAGTGTCTGATGAGAGCCTACTTCTGGGTTCATAGACAGCAGTCTTCTCACTGTGTGGGGTCTATTTAATTTTTATTGAAGTATAGATTTACAGTATTGTGATGATCGGCTTAAGAAGGTGTAATGTACACACACACACACACACGGGAGTATTACTCAGCCATAAAAAAGAATAAAATATTGCCATTTGCAGCAAAATGGATGGAACTAGAGAATATTATATCACTTGTATGGGGTCTCTTTTATTAGGGCACCAATCCCATTTATGAAGACTTCACCCTTATGACCTAATGACCTTCCAAGGCCCCACCCCCAAATACTATTACATTGGGTTTAGGATTTCGACTTGAATTTTGAGGAGACACATTCAAACCATAGCACTCTCTGAACTTCAGATTCCTCATCTGTAAAATGGGGATAACAATACCAGTCTACCTCACAAGACTGTTTTGAGGCTCGCCTGAAATTATTATATACATAATGTGTTTAGAACCGAGCCTGACATATTCAGCTCCATAAATGTTAGATGTTATCGCTCTTGCGGTTACCTTTATTCCCCTACCCTTCCTACCCCTATGTCGGGGACATATTTAAATTTTCCCTTGTTTGCGTTTCCCTTGGCAGGCTTTTCAACCAGCACACTGATTATTACATTGAATTGTGTAGTCTTACCTGCATATCTCTGCCTCCCCTCCAGAATGTACTGTATCTCTTGAAGCCAGTGACATTTTTTCCTCTGTCTATTGCCAGTGGCAGACAACGTTCAACTCGTAGAAGACTCAATGAATACTTAGAGAATTTATATTGTATTTAAATTTGAGCACTTCTTGTCAAAAAGCTTTGTGAAGAGTCTGGTTGTTATGGACTGAATGTTTATGCCCTCCCCAAATTCATAGGTTGAAATCCTAATCCCCACAGTGTGAGGATATTAGGAGGAGGGGCCTTTGAGTGGTAATTAGGTCATGAGTGTGGAGCCCTCATGAATAGGATTACTGCACTTACAGAAGAAGCCCCAGAGAGCTGCCTTGCCCCTTCCGCCATATGGGGACACAGTGAGAGGATGGCCATCTGTGAACCTGGAAGTAGGCTCTCACCAGACAGTGAATCTACTGGAAACTTGATCTTGGACTTTCAGCCTCCAGAACTGTAAGAAATTAATGTTTGTTGTTTAAGACACCCAGTATATGGCATTTTTGTTATAGCAGCCTGAATGGACTAAAACACTGGGCAAACATTAGTTTCCGCTTTGCAGATGGGGAAACGGAGGCTCTTTCTAAAGTTTCTGTTACTTGCCTAAGGTCAGGGAGCTAGTGAAGGGCAGAGGTGAGATTAGAACCTTATGTCTCTTGTTTTCCTGTTTTGTGCTGCCTTGTCAAATCCACCCTGTGAGCTGGAGGTATGTCTGGCTGCTGGCCAGACTCAGAAGCTCCTATCACCTGGTCCCACGTGTATCAGGATGGCTGAGTAGGCAGGAACCAGGCCTGGAGAGACCTCTAGACACACCCTCTCTCCCCACCCATCTCGCTCACTGCTGCCCCAACGGTATTTATGGGTCACACCCTTGGCAGTGAGCGTCCACCTGGAAACCTGGGGTGGAGGTGGGGGACAGAGGCAGCCTGTGGCAGGCAGGAGGCTGCTGGAGAATGGAGGAGAGAGGGAGGGCCTTGTCTAAGAGTGAGTGATTTGTAACAAGGCTACAGGGATGAGTCAAGGAGGGGGAGCCCAGTGGAGTCAAGAGGTTGGAGAGTTGGGAAAACTCTTGTAAGGATATCCAAAGACAGTGAAGCTTTCTTAGGCTTCTTTTTCCCTCCAGAAACATCCTGATGCATCTCCCTTCACACCCTCTATGAAAGGGGCACCCTTTACACACTGCTGAGGAATATGTTCTGTGCTCTGATCACTTCGATTGGGTTGTAGTCTTTGTTATGGAGGCAGGGCAGAGTGGTGAATTCACAGCGAGGACTCTGACCTCAAACTTTCTTGAGAAAAGTTTAAAATTTATGACTTCGTACATTTCTTTTTTGTTCTTTCATTAAAAAAAAAAAAAAAGGAAAAGAATTCTCAAAGGGAATAGGAGCTAGTGGCTCAGGTAGCCTGGAAAGCAGAAGAGCCCAGGGTCGTGGTTTGCAGACTTGTCTGCATATTGGGATCAGCTGGAGAGTGATTTTTGACAATCAGAGAGCCCTGGCTGCACCCAGACCTGTGAAGTCAGCCCCGCGGGCATGGAGCCCAAGGGTGGCCATTCCTGTAAAGCTCCCAGGTGGCCCCAAGTGCACAGTGAAGTGTTGGGAGGGGTGCCCCGAGGGTGGCCTTCTTGATGCCCTAGGTAAGGCTGGTTCTCTGCAGTGCGGATGATTGACGCGAGGAGAAGCCGTGACTGGGCCGCCAGTGAGTCTTACGGCTTCTGGCTCATTTCCTCATCTAATTATGGGGTGTGGGAGCAGCCTTGGCGATAAATCCTCTCTCCGCATCAGCTCGCAGAGCCCCTTCCTTGAAACACGCTGAGCTCTACCCTTGAGCTGTCTAATCCAGCTCTTCCCACTTATGAACAAATTATTGGTGTATCCTGTTAGGTGAAAACAAAAAGGAGTGTCCTTGAAGGGACAATGTCACCGTTCCCATTTAGACATAGTCACCCACAGTGGAAGAGCACGGCAACTCTGGGTGCGAGAGGGCTCTCGGTCCAGGCCTCTCTCTCTGTGGCAAATCACACCACCCCGTGGATAGTTTTCTGGAGAAAGGGAATCCGCTCAACTCATGTTACTCACGAGCCATGTTCAACATGTGTTACTCATGGCCAGGTTCGTCACGTGGAGCCTAGGAACAATTTAGTGTTTTTTTTTTTTTTTTTTTTCACGGTACGCGGGCCTCTCACTGTTGTGGCCTCTCCCGTTGCGGAGCACAGGCTCTGGACGCGCAAGCTCAGCGGCCGTGGCTCACGGGCCCAGCTGCTCCGTGGCATGTGGGATCTTCCCGGACCGGGGCACGAACCCGTGTCCCCTGCATCGGCAGGCGGACTCTCAACCACTGTGCCACCAGGGAAGCCCCAATTTAGTGTTTTTGAGGAGTATATTGCAGGCTCTTGACTTTTGACTAGAAATGGCTTTAATGATCAATGTTCGTTCTGTTTTATGTCCAGTAGCATATTTTATTTTTATCAGGGATTTAGTAAAGGAGAAATTGTGAGGGAAGGTGACCTGTAAAATTCACATCATAGAAATGATTTGTGGGTTTGTTTCGCTGGATACAAATACAATTTCATTTTGAGAGAGAGGTTTTTTTGGATTGAATGTCCATTCCCCATAGATTTCCCCATTCCCCCTTGAGAGCTAGAAGCCTTCCGTATGGTAATGCTTTCCAGAAGCATCTGAAAGTGAGAGTCCCTCGGGAACTTTTATGGTCACGTGCCAAATTAAAATGAAAAATGGAATCTCAGGAGTGCTACTTGGTTTTGAAACTAACTTCACTTTTTACAGCTTTGACGATGAGAAGGAGAGGGAAGTAACCTTCTTGTGTGCCTGCTTTTGACCAAGTGTTACAGCCTTATAAAGGAAGTGTAATTCGTTCACTTTATGGAAGAGGAAACTACAACTCAGAGAGGTTCAGTAATTTGTCCAAGGCTGCACAGCTCATGAGGAACAAAGCCAGAATTCAAACCTGTTTCTATTAGACTATACCATGCTGATCTCTGGTACTAAAAAAAAAAAAAAGCAACAACAAAAAACGCACTTAACTCCTTCCTTAGGTATTAATTTTCTAGTACCTTTCAGAGGCTTTTCTTTTATCGTCCACAGAAGATTGTCCTGAGAAGCATATAAAACATAAAAGCGCATAAAAGCATTGTAAAACCTGAGGCTTAACGGAGTCAGCATCTATGGGAGGACAGAAAGTCCAGAGAAGAGAAAGTGGAACTGCTTCCTGGCAGGTACCATGTTTATAAAGAGCCCAGCAATCACTCATGTGAATTTGTTTTTAAACTGGCTCATGACAGCTGCAAAGACTGGAATTATCAGTTCTCAGCTCAATTGTCTTTTTATTATCTGTGACTTGCCCTTGTTAAATATGGCATTGTTAATAGGCTTTTGGTTGACGATTGCATTGAATGCATGCGTTTTGGTTATTTCACCAGAAGACAATGCAGAGGAAGTTTAGAGTAAATGTTGGAAAAGTGACAGAATTAAAGTGTTGGCGTTCTCCAGAATTTCTAAACAGGAAAGGCTCAGGGCTGGCTGGCTACAAGGGGTATGAGGGGACAAATCTGGAAGTTGTGTTTGCTAAACAAGAACGATTTTTTTTTTTTTTTACTTTGCATGTTTTTGTAATGTTTTCTAAAGACGTTTTAAAATTTATACTTTATAAAGTGAGACAGTGTTTACTGTCCATATTGAAAAAAGGGTTCCTGCGGTGGCAGAGAGGAGGAGCCTGACTGGCAGAGACTAATCCCAGCTCTGCCACTTGTTACTGTGTGACCTTAAACAAGTTACTTCACCTTTCAATGCCTCAGTTTCCTCTCCTGGAAGATGGAGATGATATTGCACCTTCTTCCTGGGGTTATTGTGAGGCGTAAGTAAGTTAATATATATAAAGTGCATAGAACTGCGCCTGACACTGAGTAAACTAGACACCCAGTAAATGTTTGCCATTGTTCTTTTAATTAATTGGAGTTTAATTAATCTAGTCAGAAGGTCTGATGGAGACAGTGGTAGGGAGGAGGATGTTAAAGTTCTCCCAGGCCAGCCTTTTGAGAATTCTGCCAGAATAGGTAATTCTGTTCAGCCCGATGATTTGAAGTCCATGTTTTTAATTCTCACAGTACGCCAAATTTATATTTCTACAATATCGTATAGTGGGAGGAGCATTAAGCTATTTATTTTTCAAACGTGTTGTAATTCCAGCTGTACTTTCAAAAAGTGTTAGATGCAACCTCTGTTGAACCTGTACAGTCAGTGGGGGCAGAGCGACAGCCGGAAGCTGTCAGGAGCTCTGTGCGAGAGACGTCATTGATCCAGGTGCTGGGCGGAAGGGCCCCAATCATCTGTTCCTCTGAGAAACCAGTACCTCGCCACCAGCTCCCCCCAGGTCAGAGTGAACGATGTAGTTTTCATTCTGTGGTGAAATGAAATGTTTTCTGGAGTTTTCTGGAGAAATATACTTTTTTCTGGCCCTAAATGCCCACAGATTTGTCATGTAGGTCCTGAGGGACACTGGAGATAGATTCCTGAGTATCTTCAGCAGTTATTCCTGGGGAACATTTGGAGAGACTGTTCTTGTGGCCATTTCTCCCGTTAACCCCTGAAGTAATTAGAAGGATGTTATTTAATTCTCATTCAGTGACTGTGCTTCTACAGGAAATAATTAAGTCCAGGTGCATTGTTCTCTTGCTCTAATTTGATAAAGGGTCAGTCAGGAGGTCCTAGGAAAGAAGAGTGGGGAGAGTTAGGAGCCTGCCCTCGGGAGTTTTAGGTACAGAATTAAGGAAGGTTACAGTGGAAATGGGCCATGGTGATCATGGAGCCCAACTCCTGCTTTTTACAAATGAGGAAACTGAGGGCCAGAGATCGGCCTGAGTTTGTAGAACTAATTGGTGGCACCCCCCGGGACTCTTGGTTCCAGGTCCAGCTGCCTGGTCTACCCAGCTACACATCTGTCATAAGTATGTCTTTAGAGCAGCTCTCTGCAGTAGGACTTTCTGCAGGGTGGAAATGTTCAGTCTGTCCAGGATGGTAGCCACTGGCCACGTGTGGCTCCTGAGCACTTGAAATGTAACTAGTGAAACTGAGGAGTTGTATTTTTTTTTGCTTTATTTAATTTTAATTAATTAAAATTCAAATTTTTACAGCTGCATATGGCTAGTGAAAACCATTTCGGACAGTCCAGCTTTGGAGACATTGAGGAGGAGAAAAAGGCCTGTCCTCACCTCCTACCTTATTCTCACAGGGTGAGAGGCTCACCTTTCCGGTGGCTCAGGTACACTTGGTCTTGTGCCAACCCCGGAGAGTCAGCCTTCGCCAATCACCCGCTCTTTCTGGATGAAAGGTGGCGCCTCTGTGAAGTAGTGGGTTGGATTGTATCTTCCTCCAAAGTCTCATTGTGTGCAGACGTGGGTCTCCACTGATGAGCAGTGTGACCTTTGGAAGGGTGCTTAGCCTACCTCTGCCTCAGTTTCCTCATCTGTCACCTGAAGTTAATGCCTGTTCTGCTCCCTCATCTCAATAATATTGGGAGAGTCTTAGAGTAGGAAATCAGTGAGAAGAAATCCCTTTGCAAGCTTTTTTTTAAAAATGGTCTTTGGGGGCTTCCCTGGTGGTGCAGTGGATGAGAGTCTGCCTGCCGATGCAGGGGACGCGGGTTTGTGCCCCGGTCTGGGAAGATCCCACATGCTGCGGAGCGGCTAGGCCCGTGAGCCATGGCCGCTGAACCCGTGCTCCACAACTGGTGAGGCCACAACAGTGAGAGTCCCGCGTACCGCAAAAAAAAAAAAAAAAATGGTCTTTGGTGTCTGGAAATATTTTTGGCTTTGACACAAGTCGTGGGTGGGTTTTCTTTTTTCTAAGGTGCCGCAGGTGATGAACTTACTGTGTCGAGGTGATCCTCATCGCCAGAGTGGAGACAAATACCACGCAACCCCTATGAAATACAAGCTGGGAGACATTGTCCTGATGACAGATGACTGATTTGATCAGTGGGTGCTAGTTTTTCCTAATAATCTTGCTTAACGTGGCATTCCCTAATCTATCTCTGCATAGTCAGCTGTTTCATCTGAGAAAACAAAGTGGATCCCCTCTCTTGGGAACTGTGGCTCCCCTCTTGGCTTCCCTTCCTTGTGCTTCTTTTCTCACGGCAGCCTATGTAAGCCCCGTGTGGAATATAATCGACAGTAAACAGATAAAACCCTCTCAGGGTTCCTTAGTGATAGCCTCTCCATCAGTGGTTCTCAAACCTTGTTCCCAGGTGGTGATTTGCCACTGGCACGCCCACAGCTCACTGGTGGGCCTCGAGTCTCTTCAGAAGTGTGCCACCAAATTTTGATCAAGGCATAAAATGTACTTTTGCTACCACAGAATAAGTAGGTCTTCTAGCCTGGTGTGAGTGGAGTAAAACTTGCTCTGAGTAGCAGGCAGTGAAACATGAAGCTGGGGCCAAAGAAGGACGGCTAGGTTGGCAATTGTGGGAAGTTTGCCCCCAAGCACTTGAGACAGCCGGGTAGGGCCAGCAATGCGGTCGGTGTTGGAGGGTGACTCTTGGGGGGGTGACCCAGGGCAAAGTGGCTTAGCTGCAGATGCCGTGGAAACCCCAGGAAACATTATTTTATTGCAGCTGGGTGTGCCTTGTGATTATGGTTGAATGGTTTAGTGTCGTGTTGAGTCTTTTAATTCTTTCAGTGGTGCCACCCAAAATTGTAGCGTCTGTAACTAAGCCAGAGACCCCTGTTTCCTGCCTCTGAGGTCCCTCGGGATGGCTGTGGGGAATGAGGCAGGATCTGAGGGTACTTGTCAGAGCTCTCCCTACCCAGAACCTACAGAGCTGTTTCAAATATTCATATTTGGGTTTCCCTGGTGGCGCAGTGGTTAAGAATCCGCCTACCAATGCAGGGGACACGGGTTCAAGCCCTGGTCTGGGAAGATCCCACATGCCATGGAGCAACTAAGCCTGTGTGCCACAACTACTGAGCCTGCGCTCTAGAGCCCGTGAGCCACAACTACGGAGCCCGCGTGCCACAGCTACTGAAGCCCGCATGCCTAGAGCCCATGCTCCACAACAAGAGAAGCCACCACAATGAGAAGCCCACACACCGCAATGAAGAGTAGCCCCCGCTTGCCACAACTAGAGAAAACCCACACGCAGCAACGAAGACCCAATGCAGTCAAAAATTAATACAAAATTAACACATAAAAATAAATAAAATTTTAAAAATATTCATATTTCACAAATCAACCTTCTGAAGAACCTTTTTAGAAGGGATTCCTCGGCTTATTGTTTTTTAAGTTGAAAACCAGTACTGTAGAGCAGTGGTTCTCAAATTTTAGCACCAGAGTCACCTGGAGGACTTGTTAAAACACGTAGTACTGTGAGTCAGTGCGACTGCATTGAAAATTGCATTTCTAACCAGTTGCCAGTCGACGCTGATGCTGCTGGTCCGGGGACCACACTTTGAAAACTGAACCACTGATTGATTGTAGAGAACTGACGTAATCATAATAACTACCTCTTCTGTGTCAGGTACTGTGTTACATGTGATAAATTCAGTCCCATTTGAAGCTAAAAACCTTATATGACTAGCCCCATTTTACAAAGGTGAAAACCGAGGCATTGCAAACTGAAGTTTCAATAACTTACCCATCATTAAATCGCTGGGCATCAGAGAGCTGGAATTTGAATGGAGGTCTGGATAATGCCAGACCCCTTCGCCATCTAGGATGTCACGTGCCTTTCTTGTAGACCACTTGTTCCCAACCCATGGTCCAAGATGGGGATGAGGTTTGCAGATCCAGTCTGCATGGCCTGCAGACTGAATGTCTCACATATTGGATGTCTGTTGTACACATGCATTTTGGTGATAAAGGCACTGTGAAGTCATATTAAGTGTCTCAGCTGGACACAGTTAATGTGGAGTGAGCATTTTCTCACACAATGGACCCTGGAACGACAGCTACTGTTACTGAGGGCCTGGGAAGTTGTTTTGTTTCTTGTTTCTGATGGCAAGAAGTCGTCTAGAAAAGACTGGGAATTATTTCACTAAAGCAAGGTGTCCGGTTACCTTTTCTAAATCTGGGCCTTGGGGAAAGAGGAGGAAGACATAATATGAATAGATTCTCATTCGAGAAGATTGCTGCAGAGGGTAATGCAGTGGTGTGGATTGATTCCGCCAGGGACCCGTGCAGTCTGCCCTCAGCTGCCAGCCCCAGTGAGGACAGGATCTGTCCACTCCTTCTGTCTCCCAGGCCCTGCCCCATCACCTCCCCCAGCCCTGAACCCGCTTTCTGCGCTTCCTTCCTCCTGCCCTGCTCTGCTGCTGGAGGCTGTCACGTCCAGTTGCCTGGATTCCTTCCCCGTCAGTTGTCTCCTCTCCCAATTGCGTTTTCGCTTCTCTGCTGTCTCATTCAAATAACATTTTTTGGGTACACTCACCATGTAGCAGACACTTCTCCCCCTCTCCGCACAGATGTGTCCAGTCCTGCCAGCTCTGCTCATAGTTACAATGTGTCCAACCTGGGCTAAGGACTAAACTTGCATCATTTACTACTGACCACTCATGGGTCCTTGGATAAGCTGCCTACATTCCCTAAGCATCTTTAAAAAGGGAACATAACTTCAGAAAGCTGTTGTGAAGATAAAAGTAAAACACTACAGGTACAGTACTTCCTGCAGGGCCTGACGTGTTTAAGTACTCTGTGGTTATAGATCAAGAGGCTTACCCACGAAGGGAAGGAGCAAAAGGGCATGATCACTGCAGTTTCCTCCACGTTTCCTTCTGCCTTCAGTCCTTACAGGGTGCCCTCCTCTCACCCCTTTCACTGAATCACCTTCTAGATCAGTGCTTCCCAACCTTTTTTCATTATCACCCCATAAGGAGAAAGAGTAAAATAAGTTTAAGTTCATTGGTGTAATTAAATTAAATGTTAAGGAACACACATTTTATTATGTAGGGTTGAGCTTTAGAGGGCCACAAACCATTGTCATATTAAGAATTTTTTACTCCCCCCCCCAGAGCCAGTTTGCACCCACATTGGGGAGGGGGAGTGAGCAATACCCCTTCTGATGAGAGTGCATGCTTTAGATGCCTAATAGTCTTCTACTTGTGAAACCCACTAGCTTCCTCTGGATCTGCCATCCTGGGTCTCTCCCCATACCTCTGGCCTGTGGTATCCCGTCCTCTGCCTGCGGCTCCTCTAATGGGACCTTCTCTATCTGTTTTCCTGGCCCACTCAGCCAACTGAGTGGGACTGAGCATCTGAGACTTCCAGGACAGGGTCCCATCTCGGGGAAGAGACACACCTCTTTCTACTACAGCAGGAGAAGAGTGGTGGGCAGAAGGAACAAGGTCCAGCAAACCTAGGAAACGAGCCGGGAGAGGCAAGTGTGGGGTGGGGCTCAGAGGACACAGCAGCAGGGCGGAGAGAGGCAGGACTAACCCAGGGGGTGATGAGGGAACCAGAGCTTCAAAAGTACCACTGTGAGCACTGCTCTCCGTCATTGTTTTGTTTTGCCGTCATATTAACATATGACCTTAAAAATCACAAGTACCGCTCTTCGAGAAACTATGCTTCTGGGGTAGAGCAGTGAATGCCTTTCAGACAGTGAGGACAGTATATGAGAAGCCTGGTGTTGTGAACGCGTCAAATGTCAGGTTTGGCGGAGCGGGAGTGGCGGGCTGGAGACGGGAGAGCCTAAATGTGCCTTGCAGACAAGGGTTGGGAGCCGATGCGTGGTTTAAAGCAGGTGCTTCCTTTTTGTGTCTCTAATCCGGTTTTCTCCTTTTTTCCCATTTGCCCTCATTTACCGTGCCGCATGTCCCATAGACATTAATCGATCCTTTACTCTGTGCCCTTCCCTGACTGTCTGACCCTTCGGCGTCCACAGAGCCAGCCTCCTTGGCACCTCCATTTGGATGCCCTGTGGGTACCTGCCTATCAGCTCATTCTTACGGTCCCCCAGGCTTGAAACCTTAGAATGATCTTCTGTCTTATTCTCTCTTATTATTGTCTTAAGAAACCACAAGCAGGGCTTAATAGATTCTCTCTCCCTCTGGCACTGCCCACGTTCACTTGGGCATTCAACAAATGAATGCTCAGTTGCTATCCTCTCAGATGCTCAGTCCCACTCAGTCTCTCTCCTCCCTGTTTTTTCTTCCCCTTCCTTTCCTCCCCTCTGCCTTTTTCCCTTTCTTCCTTCTTTTCCTGCACCCACCCTCCCTCCCTCTCACCCTTCCTTCTATTTTTTTGGAGCTAATATGGAGCCAAGAACTGTGGTGTTGCTTTGTGTGCCTCTTTTTCATTTAACACTCACGATCGCTCTATGAAATTATATATTATTATTGGGTTGGCCAAAAAGTTCATTTGGAACACGTTATGGAAAAACCCGAACGAACTTTTTGGCCAACCCAGTATTATTCCATTCTGCAGATAAGGAAGGTAAGGATCAAACAGGAAGAGTAACTTTCCAAATTGACACAGTTAAGTGTCAGAATTAGGTCATGCTTTTCACGTAGACCACTGAAAGAATCCTAATGTGTCTCTCCTCCTGTCCCTCTCCACTCCAAGCCTTCCCAGAGCCCTCTGGGTTTGATCCCCTACAGCACAAATGTGATCATGTAAATCCTTTACTAAAAATCCCTCAGACCACTAGTACTGACATCCAAGCGCCCCACAGCAGCATGGCCCTGGTTTTTATCACTTTAAAGGCATCCGGGTATGGCGGGAACAACGTGGAGTTTGGTGCCAGAAGACCTGGGTTCAGTCCTGGAGCCACCACTTTCTAGCTTTGTGATCCTGAGCAGACAATTCATTTCCCTGAGCCTCATTTGTTTACTTATTCAGTGAATATGTATTGTGTGCCTTTGATGTGCTGGTCACTGTGTGGGTTTTGAGTAGTATTAGTGAAGAAAACATACATGGTTTCTGACTTCAAAGGGCTTCCAGACCGACCTCAGTTTCCTCATCTGAACAAGCACAATGATGACACTCAATCTCACTGGGCTGTTGTGGGAGTTGACAGACAGACATGACAGGCGTGAACATGCTTTGCTGCATGGAAGGTGCTGGTCATCTGAAGTGTATTTCCTTCTGCTTCTGTTCCAGGAAGGTTCCCTGCACATTTCTAGCTCTGTATCTTTGCTTGTACTCCTCCCAACCTTTAAACCTCCTATGTGGTCTTGATTGCCCAACTGAAAAGGTATCTTATCCAGTAAATCTTTCTAGAACCTCCCTGCTTAATACGAAGTTTTATTCATTCATTGATGGATTCAAGAATATTTATCAAACAATTTTTAGAACGGTGTTTTCCAAAGTGTGGTCCGTAGACCCTGAGGGGCTCAAGAATCTTTCAGGGAGTCCACAAGGTCAGATTTCTTTTTGTAGTATTAAGATGATATTTGACTTTTTTTTATTGTATTGACTTTTGAAATAATGCTGCAAAGGCAGTGGAGGCCAAGACTCCTTGTGCCTAATTATTAATCAAGACAGTGGCACCAAACTGTATTAGAACCCATATTCTTCACCACTACACACCCACAATAAAGAAACAAAACAAAATGCCATTTTCACTGAAGAACGTCCTCGAAGCAATACAAATTATTAGGTTTATTAAGTCTCAACACTTGAATGCATATCTTTTTAAGATTCTGTGTGACACAGAAGAGAAAATAAAGCCCTTCTGCTAAAACTAAATTGTGATGATTGTCTCAAGAAAAAACACTTGTGCAATTATTTGAGTTACAAGCTGAGCTAGCCGCTTGTTTGAAAGAATGTCTGACAAACTATGGCTATCTAGACTTGAATATATGGCAGATGTTTTCTCAAAAAAAGAACAAAGTCAGCTTGTCACTTCAAGAAAAATGACTGGCAGTATTTGTTGCCAGTGATAAAATTCTAGCTTTCAAGAAAAAATCAGGATTTTTGGAAAACTTGTGTCTGCCCCCATGAGCTTGACAACTTTTCAAACATACTTTTAAGAAAGTATACTTAACGACTTCCCTAATGAGATCTGTGGTAATGTTAACGAGTATTTTTTCTTGGTATTGTGTGATGAAATGTGTCAAGATATGAAAGCCTGCATAACTCAGTGAACGGATGTTTTTCAAAGACCAGTGTGTGATGTTACAAGCCCTGTATAAAGGTCTATTCAAATGCAAGATGGACTAAGCAATTTTAATACAGCAGAACATGAGAAGTTCATTGAAAGGGTTTCAGCTAGCCTTTAAGAAATCATCACTTGGGTAAGTCTTGATGTAGTCAGAAGCATCCACCATCACCTGAAAAGGCTCTCCATCTATATCCACGTGAGGCCAGGCTTTCTTCATATACTACAACCAATACAACATATCACAACAGATTGGGCTTAAAGGGAGAAATGAGAATCCAGCTGTCTTCTATTAGAGAGATTTGCACAGACATGACATTAAAGAGATTTACAAAAAGGTAAAACAGCTCTACACTTCTCACTATATCTTCTTTTATTTTGGAAAACATAGTTGTTTTTCATAAAATACTGTTTTTGTTAGGATCTAATGGGTTTATCATTGTTATATTTTTAGTCCATTAATAAATATTTTCAAAATTTCTGTTTTAATTTCCAATAGTGTATGTATATGTGTGTGTGTGTGTGTGTGTGTGTGTGTATCGATAGTGTAAGACAAATAAACAAAAGCCCTTTGGGGTTTTTTTTAATTTTTATTTATTTTTGGCTGCATTGGGTCTTTGTTGCTGCGTGCGGCATTTCTCTAGTTGTGGTGAGCAGAGGCTACTCTTCATTGCGGTGCGCGGGCTTCTCATTGTGGTGGCTTCTCTTGTTGCGGAGCATGGGCTCTAGGAACGTGGGCTTCAGTAGTTGTGGTGCACAGGCTCAGTAGTTGTGGCACACGGGCTTAGTAGTTGTGGCTCATGCAAAAGCCCTTTGTGACCCTCAATTTTGAAGACTGTAAAGGGATCCTGAAACCAAACAGTTTTGAGAGCTGCTGAATTAGAACAGTTCTAGTCGCTGGCATACATCAGTGAAAACTTAAATCCCTCCTACAGTGAAATTTATCCACGAATATCACTGTGGTTCTGGGTTTTCTGGCACCATCTAACTATGTACAAAATCACTTCAAATAGGCATGAAATGATTATAGACTAGTATACGGTGCTCTGTCATCCATACCATGCCTGGAATGCGTGTTAATCTAAGTACATTAGAGATGTGAAGAAAAGCAGTTCACCCAAGAGACTAATAAATGTGTCTGCCATGCCTACAGCTCCTTCTAAAAAGTCCAGTTTCAGCTGAGGGAAGCAGCCCAGACTATTAGTTAAAAATGGGTGGCCATGTTTCTAACTAGTATGACTTCTTCTCCCCCAACCCTTCTTCCTTATTAGCCTCAGATGATTGGGTCAAGAAGAGGCCCTGATCGTACGGCAAACATTCTGGTCTGCTGTGAACATCTCAGCCCAGTTTAAAGGCACCATGTGCCCAATCGGGTTCTTTATAAGAATTTGTGAATGAAAGACACATAGGACTGGGAGAGTTGGCAGTTGGTACTCTAATCTGTGGCTGGGAAGACAGTCACAGAAGCCACATCACAAGCTCTGAGTCAGCAGAAACTGTGAGGAAGCAGAAGCAGAGGGGAGACCTAAGATGCATGGCAGGAGCAGAGGAAAAAAAAGGCTGAGTCCTCAGTCTGGGGGATCCCATAGTTGCTGCCGTTAATGGGAGACCAGGGAATTCAGTCCCCAAAGCTGCCCTGGCTCCTCTCAGTTCTTGAACTGCTTTTTTTTTTTTGGTCTCAGGGAGGCCTGTCACCATGGTCCTCATTGTTTTGTATATCTTTACAGTAAACCTCTAATATGTGAGGTCACTGGAGAGAGTCTGTTCCTTTCCGCAACAGAGCTTAACGTATACGCAGGTGATTGGAAGTCAGTCGGAGTGGTGGGGTAGGGGAGACGCCTTAGAGGAAATGGCATCAGCAGGGCCTGACGGGACTTGAGTGGACAGAGGGCATTCCAGGCTGGGGCACCAGCATGACCGAGAGGCATGTGTGAAGAGAGGAAGAGGCTGGCAGGGGAGGTCCCCAAAGTAGAGTAAGGAAGGGATTGGTTGGTTAGTTCAAGCTGGTTAGCTCAAGTGACCTCATGCAGAGAGCACTGGAAAGCACCAGAGGAGGGCAGACCGAGGCAGAAGGTGAAAGGGACCTCCTGTAGGTTCTTGAACAGAGGATTAAAAATGGAAGTGGGGGAAAGTTAGACTGGCCTGGTGACTGGGGAAGGGTCTGAGGAGAGAGCATTTGAGTCAGGGACCCTGGTTTCGGTGGCATTGCGGTATCCGTATAGTGTCTGTGGACGTGCTGGTCGCCTCATCCCTGCTTTCAATAGAACTTGAAGAGCCTGGCCTGTCCGGTCACCCGGGAAAGGTCTTGGTTCTGAGGGACTGGTTTTCTTGTTAAAAGCCTTGTGGCCACGTTAGGAACATCCCAGAGACAGCACCCATGTTGACTGGAACAGGACTGATCCTTCTCTTTTCCACCTCCCACCCCATTTTCTAGGTAAGAACTTCTTCAGGAAAAGTATGAAAAGTTTAATGGGGAGTCATTTGAATACAATCAATTGGGGATTTTCCAAAAGGCAGAACGACGACAGCAAGGGGTCCTTTTCCCGAAGCCACACACTCCTGGTTGGGCTTCTTGAGATTTCAGGCGTGAAATGTTAACGTTTTATTTTTGTGTTACGCATACTTGAGTTGTTGTTGTTGTTTTTCACAGTCAATTTAATTTATGGATTTGCGCTGCCTGACTCAACTGTGCTTATGAATTTAAGTGCTCAGCGAGTGGGAGGACTATCTTCCTCTATCTACATGCTCCTCTTGTATGTGGTAACATCTTAGGAGAGCATTTCATCCTTCCAGGGAGGTTGAAAGGGTAGGGGGTCCCTGCCTTTCAAGGGCCTGTATTTGAACGGAAGGACAAGTTGGAGATGAGTAGAAAAAGAATCTTAGAGGTGATTCTGGTGAGCATGACTTTTTGTGTTTTGCCAGTTAGTTTTTAACTCACAAAAGTGTGATATTCCAAGTTAGAATGAGCTGGCTTTTGAGTTGGGGTGAGCTGAGGCAGGACGCTAACTATTTCATTTTATTCACCTTAGCAAAATGTTAGCTACTAAGCAATTGACTTCTCTGCATCCCATCTATAAAAAGTTGATAATTATAATACCTTCTTCTTAGTGTGGACCTAAGAGTTAAATGAACTAAAGTGTAACTCAACTGGTAAACAGGCATTTATTGAGTATCTGCTATATGTCATATACTCTGTGCTTGGGGTTATAGTAGAAACCAAGATTGAATTCAAATGGGGCTCACAGGAAAGTGCTTACGAGTGTGCCTAGTACATACTAAAATGTTCAATAAATGGTACCCATTGTTATTACTGTTATTAAGGGAAGTGTACCCAAGTTCAGAAATTCTTGAACAAGCCAGAGTTAGCCAGAGGAAAGGTATGGCAATCCAGGCCTCAAGCAAAAAGCATCCTGAGTGTGCCAGTCTCAGCAAAGAAAGGCTGTCCCTGCAAAGCAAAGGCTGGGTTATCTGAACGTACAGTTTGGAAAGAGTCCTGTATTATGCTTTTCACACACATACACACACACAGAACATTATCATGTGGCCTTCAGGCACCGAGAACAATGTATATGTTTAAGCTGGCAAATAAATGGGTGTCTTTTATCACTAGGGCATTCATTTTCATGATAGGAACCCAGAAGGCATGTTTTTCAAAATTGGTCACATGTTAAATTGTGAACATGCATTTTGTAAGAATTCTGTAATATGGATCTTAAGAAGGGCTGTGGAGATAAAATAGAAGAGCCAGTTGTGAGTGGTTTTATTAAATTCTGAATCTTCATTGGACACTTAAGTCCTCACATTCTAGTGCCAGTTTTCCCAACGTGTGTATTTTTGCATAGTTGGGTCAGTATGTTCTTCTTCTTTGTTGGTCTACTTTTGCATCTAACCTTGGTTGATGTTGCCCTTTTCTTGTGTCCTTACACTCCACCTCTTTCTCCTTGGGATGGCAGTAAAATGATCTCCTCTACTGATAAGTAGCCGTTGGTTTACCTTTGTATCCAAATACGAGACATTTGGGTTGTTGCCAGCATTCCACAGTGAGGAACATACTTGCTATAAACAGTGTGCAGATTGCTTAGTCAACGACTTATTATGTACCTTCTGGAATGGCACTCTCTGGCAAGGTCTTGGAAGTGATATCAGCTCATTAAACTAAGAGTCCTAAGAACTGGCACTCAGGAGTTCCTGAGACAGCATGGCTTATTTTTCTTTCTATAATTAGGAGATATGTAGGGAGGACCTATCATGTGCAATGGAGTACCAGGCACTGGTGAGCAAGGTAGAAAAGGTCTCCAACTGATGGTGCATACAGTGGCCAACAGATGCCGGATGAGTGCTGTGGAAGCAGACGTCATCATGGTGACATTGCCATCCTGTAATCACAGTGTCAGACTTCAAGGCAAAAAGTGGATATTTGGTCTGGGTGGGTCTAGATACAGTATACAGTGTAACTACGTTAGATTAACTGCAGATGGTGGGGTGAGAGACAGTCAAAATTGTAGAAGATTAAAAAGCAATACAACGTTGTATTTCTAAATTGGGCTAACAAAGTGATGGCTAGGTTCAAAGCTGCATGGTAGAGTGAAAAGCACAAGGCCTGTGAATTCAGACAGTCTCAGATTTGACTCTGAACTCTGCCACTTGTAGACTTGTGGTTTTGGGGAAAACATTTAAAGCTGCTGAAACTCAAATGTCCTTATCTCTAAAATGGGTATAGTATTTTCTGTCTTTTGGCATTGTTTATATGTCCAGTGCCTAGTGCAGCGCCCAGCACTGGATAGAGGCTCAGCAGTTGGTTGTTGGCAGAAAAAAAAGAAAGGATGGATGGATGGATCGATGGATGGATCGATGGATGGATGGAGCAATTACTCTGGATTGATAAAAACTGAGAGCCTCTGTGCTAAATAATATAGGTACATTCATAACAAGTCATATTTGCCCTATTGGCTTGAGGTTTGCCAAGCAAATTTTCTCACTTCTAAGTTAGTGGGGACCAAATTTAGAAGCCGTAAACCTCTCTTCTGTCATCTCATGTATATCAAGGCTATAAGTAACAGAAAAGAAAACATGACTAATTGTGGCCCTAACAAGTAGGGGGTTATTTTCCACATATTCAGAAAGTGTAGACGAGGTAGTTACTTCTGCCATTTGCCACTAAAGAGCTGTGCTCTTTTCATTCTTTGGATCTGCCTTCTTTGCTGTGTTGTTTTTGAAATTCAGACTTGCTTTCTCATGGTCACTGATGGTGATCACAGTTCTGTGCTTTACTACCAGTTTCAAAGTTGAGAACCAAGGAGGCACCTGGCACATATCTCATGTCTTTCGTGAGGAGGCAAAATCCTTTCCCAGCAGACTCACAACATGTCCCCTCAGGCCTTACTGGGTAGACAGAGCACACAGCCTCCCTTAGGCCAAGGCTCCCACCTTTCCTGAGCTCACAGCATCTCCACCCAAACAAACTGGGGTTCTGTTAGCAGGGAAATGTTGAGGGCTACATTCATTATCACATAAGTGGACTGGTTAAAAAAAAAAAAAAAAAAAAAGCAAAAGTTCAAGTTTAATGGAGATGATTTGCTTGTAAAACTGTGTTATCTGCACCAGGAGATTGAGGATTTGCAAGCCCCCAACTGGGGTGTAATGATTCTGCTGGTTTTAAGCTGGGTAGAAATGTTTTTGTCTCTTGGTTGTGTGTGTGAGGGTTTTTGTTTTGTTTTTTTCTCTTCTTCCTTTTTGAGCGGCAGACGCAAAGAGGAGTAAAAGAGTTGAAATAGGAAAATATTTTCTGGAGTTAGTGCTAGGCCTCTGAAATGCTGCAACCCTGACTTTTGCCAGAAGCCCGGTGCTGAGACTGGCCAAAAAGACTGTTAACAAAATACTTCCCGACCAAGCTAAGTGAAGAGAAGAAAATATAAAACAGTATTGGGGCGGTGGGGGGTGGGGGCAGATATTCTGAAAGGAGGGTTGTCAGTGAAGCTTTGCAGGAGAGTGTAGGAATTTGAGGGTTGTACACTAGTGTGTGGTTTACATTGGCTCTGCCCAGGTTCAGTGCTCAGAGAGCAGAGGAAGAAAGGAAACCACTTGCCTAGCCTGAGAAGGATGTAAAGACTATAGTGGGATTAAGTCCAGAGTCAAATTGCACACACACACACATTCTAGGAATCCAAATTTGTAGTTTAAAAAATATATATATCAAAGTGTTTTTGTGGGAGCTCTTGTCTTGGATGACAAAATGCTTAATAATCAATATCTGCCATTTTCCTCTTTTGGAGAAGCCACCCAACCACTTACATTCCTAAACAAATATTCATAAATTAATAGGATTTCATGTCGCAAACATCAAGACTTTTAAGATTTAAAGAAGTACTCACACATGTCAATAAAAGTTCACCAAGACTTGCATTTGATTTATTGCATTTCATTTATTGAGGAGGTAAAGGGGCAGAACTGATACTGATCAATGCTTTCTATTTATGTTATCTCTACTCTTAGAATTTGACCATATCCTTGAACTGTGCTATTTCTCAAATGACTGGAGATTAATAATATCCTGTTTTTATACAAGAATTTCAAAGTCTCCCATACAAAAGCTCCAGACAGATGATGCTTTAAGAAAAGGAGAAAAGACACAGTAGATAAATGCCAATTGACTAGAGTCTGAAGCTGAGGTTTGCTAAGAGGCCAAGTAAAGGAGAGAAAGGTGGAATTCAGAGAGAGATACTGGTCTCTGTGAGGTTGCATTCAAGGCCACGCTGGGAAAATGCCAGAGGGCTGGGAGAATGGCCGTCCCCTCAGAGCTAACACTGAGTACTTGGTGCCTCATCATAAATGGGGCTCATTCCTGAAGGAATCACTGTTCTTCTGAAAAGCACCCATATTGAAGAAGCAACCAGAAAACCCAGATGTATAGGAGATGCCTGGCAAGAAGGCTCTGTGCCTCCTCCCCTCTGTCTCTTCCAAAGAGTTTTCTTAATATTCCACAGTATTTCCTGTGGCCACTGGGCCCAAACTGACTGGAAGCATACAACAAAAGTAGTTTAGCCAACCACTTGGCACTAAAATCTGAGCCAGCCGTATTCAGAATTAACTGAAAGAGACACTGCCACTGCCATAAGTAAGGCAGACAGTTTCTTTTTTTTTTTTTTTTTTTTGCGGTATGCGGGCCTCTCACTGTTGTGGCCTCCCCCGTTGCGGAGCACAGGCTCCGGACGCGCAGGCTCCGGACGCGCAGGCTCAGCGGCCATGGCTCACGGGCCCAGCCGCTCCGCGGCATATGGGATCCTCCCAGACCGGGGCACGAACCCGTATCCCCTGCATCGGCAGGCGGACTCTCAACCACTTGCGCCACCAGGGAGGCCCCAGACAGTTTCTTTATGAGTTGAATTCTCTGAGCATTTTTTGAAGGCAATAAAGCTTTAAGGCTTTAGTAAGAGGCAGGAGACTGTAAAACATGTCAGATGCTTAGTAAAAACTCAGGGTGCAGCCACGAGTTTGTGTACATTGAACTGGGGGACCACACCATTGACCCTCAAGGGGATTGGGCACCCTAGCCCACACCCTGGTGGGGTGTTTCAGAGAGGGCAGACATATCAAAATCTAAAGTGCGTGTGTGTGCAGGGGGGTCGTTGAAAACTGATGTCTTATGATTCATTTGGGAAAAGATTTATTTTCAGAACACAAACATCTGAAAATCAAGTTCAACAAAATACTTCTGGTTAGTTGACAATATGCATTTATTCAGTAACAAAAAAAAGATGATTTTATTGAATGCCTCGTCTGTGTCAGGCGTCGCCTCAGGCACTGGGGGTACAGCAGGGAACAAACAACGTCCTTTTCTCGCGGGGTTTACATTCCAGTGGAGGACAGGGCTAATAATTCAGTAGAATAGAAAAGAGCGTGTTAAGTACTATGAAGAAAAGCAAAGCGGAGTAAGGGAAGAGAGAGCAGGGCCTCTCTGACCAGATGACACTTGTCAGAGACCCAGAGGAAGTGAGGCTGTAGAGTGTGCGGGCCTGCGGTGTCTGTGAGAAGAAGTCCAGCAGCGGGAAGGATCAGTGTCATGGCGTATCTGAGGAGACGGGGAGGTCCCTGTGGAGCCTGGTAGGCGAAGGGTGGGCGCGCTAAGCCTGCTGGGAAGCCATTGGAGGGTTTTGAGCGAAGAATGAAGTCATCTGAGGGCACGAGTGCCCCCTGCTGGCGGGGAGCAAGAGGGAAGCCCAGAGATCAGCGTGGAGGCTGTTGATGTCCTTCAGGTGACAGATGCTGCCAGTTTGGACAAGGAAGCGGGGAGGGGAGGAATGCGGAGATGTGATAGAATTGGGGAGATGTTTTGGAGGTGGGGCTGACAGGATGTGCTGACACATTGACTGGATGTAGAGTACGTAAAAATGGAGCCAAAGATGACTGAGGATTTTGCCTTGAACAAGGGGCATGAATGGTGGTGTCCCACTTTTAGCACTAAGAGCCCCAGGGGAGGAGCCGTGTGAGGAGATTATTAATTTGGCTGTGGCCATTGTTACAAGTTTCAGGTGCCTAATAAGGCATCACTGGGGAGATGTTAAGTCAGAGAAAAGACTGGGAATGGAGATGTAGATTTAGGGAAGAGGAAAGGGGGTGAGAATGCATGTCACAGTTTCCCAAAACAACTGAGGAAGGGCACATCAAATTCTGGTTGGGGAAGGGAAGGGGAAGGCTTTATGGTTATCAGAAATGAGTGTGAGTTTTAAAAGGTTAAGAAAGACTGTCTTACATCATCAGTATCCACAGCTGTTCCTAGAATTAAGGGAGACATATTCATAGGAACAAAAGCCAGCTTTGCCAATAGAAGAGAAATAGGAACTGAATTTCTGAATTAGCTGTTCTGTTACTCTTTTGCTAGGCCACTGTGAACATCTTAGGTATAGATAATTAGATAGAAACATGTACATCTGTCTAAAAACATGTACAGATTTTTCTTTTAATTTATTGGAAGCCTGGGGTATGTTAAGAACTCATTCTTGTGGGAAGGAAAACAAATACATGGAAGTTTAAAGTACGGCCTGTGCATCCAGAAGACCTTATAATCAAGATGTCCATGCAGATACGTGAACAAATGAGAAGCATGAGGGTCCAAGGAGAAGGCTGGGCATGGAAATGACTAGCTCCACAGTTAGAACATTGCTGAGTGCCCTGGGCTGCCTTTAAAATCCTCCCAGTGGTATGGGGAATGACAGATTTTTTTTTTTTTTTTCTTGGCTCTGGGCGGTGGTTGTTGGTTTTTTGTTTGTTTGTTCTGTTTGTTTTTTCCCGGTGCAGTGGGTATATATTTGTATATTTCCCTGAGGGGGAGGGTCAGCAGGTTGTGTCATTCAGAATGTATGTAAAACGGGAAGCTCCCTGAGAATATCTGGAGGGGGTGCAAACTAATGTTAGAATAGAGGCAGCAAAGGTGGCTTTACCCAGGAAGCAAGTGCAAGTGGTAGGTTTAAGTACAGGAAGGTTGTACCGATTTTCTTAGGCGCTATCTTCTCGTTGAATTGTGGCATTAAGTGGATTATATTGAACATAGTTGGATTTGTTTGTGTGTTTGTTTGTTTGTATAAGCGGTTCATCTCTTTCTTGAAGATACAGGAAAAAGATGGACAATCCTTAGAAGATTCTCCATGCCCAGCCTTGTTTTGGTAGCTGCAATGAAAGACTCTACTGAACCATCCAGTAGAGTCCAAGTCCCGAAACCAGGGTGGTATATTTCGTAGCATGTGCTCTAAGTGCCTGTAAACATGTGGGACCTGAAGGGAGCCACTCACAGCCTCACTTGAGGACTACTACTCATTGCCTTCTGCCTCTGGGTCCAAGGCCTGCAGAGGTATGTTCATCCACAGCAGCGGTCTGGAAGAGTGAAAATAAAACCTCTCTCTTGTTTTTCTGACTCAGGCTCAGGGCAGTGCCCTTTGCTGCATCCTGCCCTCATTATGCTGCCTGACTCTGTGCAGCGGACATAACCTGAATATTTCTGTGATGAATCTCTCTGTCTCAGTGTCTGACGGAAAGTGTGTCATGGAAAGGAGTGATACGATTAGAGAGCTAAGCCTCGTGGACAAAATGATTATTTTCAACATAAAAGCAGAATCTGTTACCCAGAATGCTCCCATAAAACTGGACTTTTTAGAGGGAAACATAGTTCTAATATATATTACTGGTGACAAATGCTACTAAATTTTACTCTTTTTTTTTTTAAGTTTTCTGAGGCTAATAAAATTCAACCCTATTGAATAGTTTTTTTCCAAACATGATTGGATCTTTAAAATATTTTTTTCCTTGAAAACTAATCAGAAATGTGTTGGAGATCATTGTTGCCAGAAAAAGAGTCTAAGGTCATATCTTCATCCATTCCTGCTTCAGGAGTTCTCACAGTGAGCCTGGCTAACATTAGCTGAGCTTTGGGGGGTGGGGGGCGGGAGCAGGGGTGCCTTTGAATCAGGATTTAATGGTGGGCCCTTGGCTCTTACCAGTTTGAAGTCTCTGCATCTTCTGCTGACTGCAGGCCACAGGGGCTGTTTTACTCATTACCCTGTTGCAAGGAAAGGAGTGCTCTTGAAGAGCTTACGTTCCCTTTTATCAGACAAGAACCGTGTGCTGCAGCTGCCCGAGTCAAAAGCTGTAGCAAAAGCTCAAGGATTGCCATCATCTCATCCACAAGCCCTGGTAATTTTCTCTTCTGTGGTTCTCCATGGCCCAGTTTTTTTTTACCGTCAGTCATTCTATAAAGATTTATCAGCTACCCTCTGCCTGTCAAATATTGCCATAACGTAATATCCTATTGGGCCTGTAGTTATTGGAAACTGTGTTACTATTTTTCTTTGTCTTTTCAACTTTCTTAACTGTCTATTGACCAGTAAGAATGTAAGCCATTGCAATAGATATGGTCCCTAGTTAACAAAGATATATGAAAATATGTTTACTACTCTGGATAGGTAAGTAGATTCATTTATTTAAGGATGATTTTCATTATTAAATTTGAAAGGTACTTGGTTAATTCTCAGTTAAAAACAAGAAGCACACAAATTAAATTGAGACCCCTTTTGGCTGATTACTGTTTTCAGTAAGCGTTCGGTGAGTGATTCCCTTCAGCATGACAGCTAGTGATCACTAGGCCCTAAGCTAGTCTTTGTGCTTTGCAAATATAATTCAGCATGAATTATTGCAAATGATATAGGACCCCCAGACAAGCCCCCAAGATATCCAGGAGGGTCCTGAAGCTCAAAAGGTCTAGGTTAGCTTCCAGGGAGTTAGATCACATTTAACTTTGCGCTAATTCTAATATAAAAACCTAGGGCATTCAAACTCTTGAGTAGGTGACCATCCATCTTGGTTTGTATGGCACTGAGCGGATTCCTGGGATGTGAGACTTTCCGTGTTAAAACTGGAATGTCCTAGCCATACCAAGATGAGTTGGTTTCTCTAGTCAGAAGAAGAGTCAGTTAACAGAAAGGAATATCAATAAATACTGTCTTCTAAAACCAGCAACTTATCTGTAGAATGGGGATGATTCTCTCTTCCTCGTGGGGTTGTGATAAGGCCTACTTACTACTCCTATCTGTGGGGTTGGGTAGCTGGCTATGTGTTTTTCCTTGGAATTGGGGACCAGCATCATCTCTGACGGGCAGTCTCTCTCCTTGCCCTCCTCCAGAGGCCTGTTGCCTAAGAAGGCCTTGGCTGTTCCCTCGGGGTGAGTCAGTGCCAGCTGTTTCTGATGTGAGGACGCTAGAGATCCAGGGTTCTTTCTGTTGTCTTTATGCTTCTCACTGTGGTTACCCGCTTTGGGTTTTACCTGCTACTGCCTCTTAAGTAATAAGGCTTCTCGCTGATTTGAAACTCTTTACTCATTTTTTTTTTTAATACATGAAGTCCTTAAGTATTTCAATTTGCCACATCACTTGGCATGTACAGTTGGGTTGAGAAATGCTCAAAGATTTTTCAGATTTTTTTCTCATTTAAAAAAAAATTATTGAAATATAGTTGATTTACAGTGTTTCAGGTGTACAGCCAAGTGATTCAGTTATACACATATATAAATATATATATTCTTACATTCTCTTTCATTATAGGTTTTTACGTGACATTGAGTATAGTTCCCTGTGCTATACAGTAGGTCCTTGTTGGTTATCTATTTTACACATACTAATGTGTATATTTTAATCCAATTCGAAAAGATACAGGCACCCCAATGTTCACTGAAACTCTCTACTTTTAAAATTGCAGCCCCGAGCACACACAGGTACTCGCTTCCTCTCCAGCATTTTGTACAAGCTGTTCCATCTGCCTTGCTCATGCCTCCCTCCTTTCATCTTCTGGCTAACCCTGGTCACTCTTCACACTTGAGCTTTGATGCCACTTCCCCCTGGAAGCCTTCCATGATCATCCCAGACTGGTACTGGTGCCTCTCCTCTGTGCTCCCAGAGCTCCTTGTACTTCACACAATAGATTATGTGCCTCTGGAGCTGTAATTGCCTGATCAGTTGTCCATATGACTCACTGTAGGCTCCTTGCAGAGAGGGACTGTGCTTTGTTCTCTGTTATACCCCCAGAACCTTCCACATTGCCAGGAACATAAAAGGTATAGAGAGGCTTATAAGGATCAGGATAGTGGAAGAGCCGCCAAGGAGCAGACCATCTTTATGTACAGTTGGCTTTGGCTTTGCAGTGGCCCTGACTATCCTTGCAGTCCTCCTTGGGACACATAAGCCACTCTAGATCTTTCTCAAAAGAGCTACAGCCTCTTCATCCAGGGACCACCATCTAGTTTGGTTAGGTCTTCGTTTGCCCTGTAAGACACTGAGCACATTATGAAAATACACATGCAGTAAACCACCCACCTGCCAAGCATTGCATAAATATCAGTGGGGAGACATAGGACCCAAGAATATATGTAGGGTGAGAGCATTCAGTTTTATGTTTATTTGTATATACATGGCATAAAGATATTTCTACTCTCAAGTTTTAATAAAATGTGAAATCTTCCCCTCAGTTCTGAAGATCTGATGATTTGTAGGCTATACTGTATTAAATTGTGAATTTTGGATGTTTCATTTTTCATAATGTGATCCAGATTATTTTTCTTTCTCCCTAGTGGACATTAATCGTTTCCTGTGAATTTTCCTGATATTAGGAAACAGATGTTCCATATTTTTATCTGAGTTTTTTCCAGATGCTGAACCAGGACTTTTGTGTGTGTGTGTGTGTGTGTGTGTGTGTACGTACATGTACACAGTGAATTTTTGAGGAATGAGTTATATCAGAATTTGCAAGTAAAACCCTAACAGATATATCTACAGAATTGTACAGATTTGTCCAAGGCTGGAAATGCTTTTGGACATTCTGGTTAATGTAATTTAGTATTGTTTAGCTAATGCAGACTGCTGACTTAAGACTGCATTAGAACTGTCCCATGATAGTGTGCTTGCCAAAATAAGGAGTGGTGTAGCAAAAAGCACACAGTTCATACAACCTATGAGTTTTTAACCAAACTGTAATTGCTTTTACCATTGTCTCTTAGCTATATAAAATTCTTCCCCCATCTCCCCATAAAACACTGACTGAGTGCCACCTGTGTGCTGAGCAGGGTGCTAGGCTGTCTGGGAGATACAAACACAAATAATATATGGACCCTTGGGACCTTATCATCCAATAGAAGAGCTGAAACGCATTCTGAAGCATCTGTAATGACAGGTAGAAGGTGGTAAAGGTCGTAGAAATTCAAGGAGAGGAGTGGTTTCATGGAGCCAAAGGGGAAGGGAGTATTTGGGGGAAGAAGTGGTACTTGAGCTAGGTTAAAAAAATAGTAATGAAACAACACTTGCTTTAAGTCTGAGTTATTTAACTTACTGTAACTACATAAGAACTGCGTAAGGGTGGTCCGTTATGTAAGCCATGCTTTTGGTGGATTTGCTAAAATCATACTAACATTTCTTGAGTGCTTCCAGTGCAGCAGGCACAGGGCCCTGATGCTCCATATAAAGGATTTTTAATCAGAAACAATGTGGAATTGGTGCTTTGTATAATAATCTATTTTGCACAAAGTGCATCTCTTCATTTTACCTTGTGACCTTCCTTTCACGAGGAGGCCTTGGGTTCAGAGAGCAAAGGACTGAGGCCAGTCTTGGCCAACTCCAGGATTCGAGGACCCTCTGCAAGTCACCTGGCCTGTCTGGGTCTCACTTTTCTCCTGTGTAAGGTGGGGATCGTCATTCTCCCCAGCTCACTCACAGGGTAGCTGGGAAAATCAAAGTGGGTGTAAATGCATGGTGAAAAGCAATCAAAAGCCAAACATTTTGCCAGGAAGCCATGTCATAGCTCATGAAGTTTATACAAAATATGGCTGTTGCTTATTATTAAAACACTGTATAAAGGAAAAGATGGGTATCGTAAAATTGCCAGATATCAGTAATATATTTGTAGCAAATACATATACCAACTCTTGATTATCATGCACTATAAAGAACTCATGCAAATTCAAAAGAAAAATATCAAGACCCTACTACACGAATAAGCAAAGAATACAGACTTATTGTTTCTCAAGGTAAAAAACCATTAATAAACAGGAAAAAATGTCCATCCTCACTAATAATCTTAGAAATAAAAATTAAAGCAGCATTAGGAATACCATTTTATGTATAAAATGTCAAGGTCTCAGAAATTCTCAATTATTTTGTTGGTGGTATTATCATACATTAATTAAAAAGCCCCTTTAAAAGCAAAACCTACTAATTCTACTGTTAGGAATTTAGGGGAGCTAGGGAAATAAGTTAAAGGGATGAAAAAAGCTGAAGCATGAAGGTTTCCAATGTAACCTTATTTATAGTAATAAAAACTGGCAATAATTTAAATATCCAGCATTAGGGGAGAGATTTAGTTCCCTTAAACAGTCATTATGAATGTGGGTAGAAACACACAAAAAATATTTGAAATTGAAAGTAAAATGGAAAAAGAAAATAACAGCGTCATATATAGGGTTTTTTCCTGATGGCTCTATCCTAGTGTCCTCCCTTTTTTTAATCCTTAGAGCAACAATGTGCAAAAGTCATATTAGTCCTACCTTACATGTCAGAAAATTGAGGCTTAGGGGTAAATTGTCCCAGGACTTGCAGGTCATTAGCTGAGGAGCCAGCATCAAACCGAGATCTGTCCAACTCCAAAGCCTTTGCTACCAACAGCATATAAACCATGGCCACAGTCATATAACACATGTCTATCGAGGGTAACAGAAAAAAATAAATAGCAGCGCTAGTATGGGGGGAATATGGGTCATTCCAAAGAATGCTATCCTTTTAAAACTGCCCTTGGGGGAAACAAACCAACACAAAACTGCCATTGCCCTTTCAATAGAACAGGAGAAAAAAAATACGTGGAGTGTAATATTTCACAATTAATTGTTCAATCTGACTTCTTTATATTCTCTTAAAGTTTGGCAAACTAGGAATATATGTGTATTTTTAAAGATTTCTCACTGGCATTGACATTATGAGGATACTTTCTCCCCATCTTATACACAAATTAGTTGAGGACATATACCACCAAGCTCCTCAATTAAAAACAAATTTTAAGTCACTAGAAGCTCTCTGAAGATTAAGAACAGTGACCGGGTAGAAGAGTTTCTCCCAGTGAACAGCCCAGACCAGCTCTTTTGACCAGGACATAGTCTTAAGGTGGGGAAAATGGTGTGGCACCATTTGGCTAAAATAGGCCAGCTCACCAGCTCCAGGTGTGCCCTTCCCAGGGACAGAAACCTTGCACAATAAAGGAAAGTGTCACCATTTTGGTGACTGTTTACTGTCTTTTACCTTTGGGGATCAACACTTGATTCTTGATGCTTTAACCCATATGGCATTACTTTATCAAGTCAGTAGCCCTGCCAACGTGTCAAAACACACGACTTTCTGTGGTGGACTCAAGGCACAAGGCATATTTCTTTTGCTTTGTCTTGCCTTTATGGAACACGTGCCTTTTATGCCTACTGTAGGGTCCTTTATATGTTTCAAAGGCCCTTTTATATCTGTTTTGCCATTTGAGATAACATCATGTCAGTATTTGCAAGTGAAAACATAAAAGACCTGACCAGAGAACAGTGGAGCCATCTGGAGAGCTGGAAACATTCTCCAACATACTTCTCAATATAGTCCATTCCAGATCACTCCCAATTTTGTAGGTGGGGAAATTGAGGCACATAGAAGCTTAGTGATTTTGCTGGAAATCACTGGCAGTGAAGACAGCTGGAAGCCAGGCTTATAAATCTAGTGTTCACTCTCCTCCAGTGCCTGTATTATGTTATTTTCTAGAGAATTTTAAAATGAGACTAGGAACAAATATGTTCAGACAGATCATAATCCAATCACCATTCAAAGCTAAAGGTCTCTGAGGACTATCATTTTGTATTTCATAATTGCAATAAGCTTTATAATAATGAAAGGAATCTAGCAGGTTATCATGTTCATTCTAGACAAGTCCTGCCCAATAGAGCTTTTTATGGTGATTGAAACATTCTACACCTGTGCTGTTCAGGACAGTAGCTGCGTCTGTGTCCACCTGAGCACTTGGAAGTGGCTCATGCACTGGGGGAATGAGTTTGTAACTGTATATATTTAAATTTAAATCCCTACATGTGCTAACGGCTATAGTATTGGCCAACACAGTTCTAGACTTCTCAGTATTTTTTTGCCATCTCCACTTGGATGTCTCCAAGTTAACAAGGTCAAATCAGAATTCTTGATTTTCTTTCCTCTCTCAACCCGTTTCTCCCTCAAGGAAGCCATCATGGACCCAGTTGCTTGAACCAAAACCTATGTGTCATCTCAGCCCCTTCCTCTTCCTCATTGGCCACATCCACTTCATCAGCAGGTCCTATTTGTTTTACCTCCAGAACCTGTCCTGAATCCATCTGTTTCTCTCCATCTCTACTGCTACCATCCTAGGCAAAGGTACCATCATATCTCACCTGCACAATGAGTAGCCTCAGAATTGGCCACCATTGATCCATTCACTCACTGTTGCCTCTTTGAAACTCCTCCATTCAGCTGCCAAAGAGACATTGTTAAGCTCTCCAGTGGGTTGCATCACTCCCTGCTTGTATGAAAGAATTTGTAGAACTTATCACTGTTGGAAGTTCTCTTATTTTCTTCTTTGTATACTTGTTTATTTTCTGTTTCCTATTAAATGTAAGGGCTCCTATGTCAGGAACCTTATTTACCTCATTCACTGCTGTATCTCCAGCACCTACAACTGTGCCTGGCCCTTAATTTGCACTCAGTAAACCTCTCAAGAATAATTAAATTACTGTTCATTGTGGAAGGAGATGAGATAGCAAGATCAAAAATGCAGATTTATAATTTGGTTGTTAATATCTGAGAGGATGCTGACATCCATATCCATGGGAAGTTGGTGGTCTCTTTTATATTCTGGATGCAAGTAGGAAGGGTGGGTATTATGGCTAATTGTATTTATGTCTGAGTGGGTGGGCTGGGCGCAGTCCTGATGCAATCTCTGACATGAGCCAGAAGGAGGTCTCTTTTTCTCTAGAAGTCTATGTATGTCCTAGATCGTGAAGCTTTTTTCTTTCCTACTGTTAGAGAAAGAGGAGAGTGTCCTCCTACAAGGACTTTTATATCCATCCAAGGGAAGTGTAGGTAGTGATGGAAGGAAGCATCTTATGGAACTCTGGGGTAGAAAGTGGCACAACCACATCTGAACAGCAAAAGGAGATTTTCAACATGAGGCTGTTGTTTAAAAAAAAAAAAAGAAGATGTTTGGAACATACTCATAGCCAGTTATTGGAAACCAAGAAAACTTTAGGAAATAGCATTTTCTGTCCTTTTTTCCTTGAATATTGCATTTTTTAAAGGAAAGTGTCTTTTCTGGCATTTCTTTATAGTGGCCAGCCAAGGCATGTTATTATGTAGATCCATGTGCAATGTAAAATGAAACTGATGAACTTCTTGGGGGTATGATCAAGTCAGCCATGCTCTGCATTGCTTCTGTTCCCTCTGGTATTAAACAGACCTAGGAAATGACCGTTCCCTCAGCACAGGCTGAATTTAAAAGATGAAGTTAAAACTTTCTTTGTTGGGCTTCCCCAGTGGCGCAGTGGTTGAGAATCCGCCTGCCAATGCAGGGGACACGGGTTCGATCCCTGGTCCGGGAAGATCCCACATGCTGCGGAGCAACTAAGCACGTGTGCCACAACTACTGAGCCTGTGCTCTAGAGCCCGTGAGCCACAACTACTGAAGCCCGCGTGCCTAGAGCCCGTGCTCCACAATGAGAGAAGCCACTGCAATGAGAAGCCCGCGCACCGCAACAAAGAGTAGCCCCCGCTCACCGCAACTAGAGAAAGCCCGCACGCAGCAACGAAGACCCAACACAGCCATAAATAAATAAAATAAATTTTAAAAATTTTTTGAAAAGTAAAAAAAGCTTGCTTTGTTCAAGTGCATATCTGGAGACTCTTTCTCCTGGTGTGTTTTTATTAGGCCCAAGATTGTACCCCTGGCCCCCGGCCTTCCAGTGCTATGCCAGTGTTTTCATGTGTGTGCCTTTATGGAGCATCTGCTGTGTACCAAACACATTGCAAGGTCCTCAAAGACAAAGATGAGTTAAACACATTCTCAACTTCCAGAGATTCTGCAAACAAGTGAACAGAGAGACCAGTAAATGAAAAACTGAAACACAGGAGCCACTTGGATTAACAGAGGGAAGTACAGGGGCAATGAGAGTAGAAGGCAGTGGGACACAGAGGGAGTCAGGCCCGGTATAGTGTTAAAGAGTCCAGGCTCTGGCACAGAAAACGAACTTATGGTTGCCAAAGAGAAAGTGAAGGGAGGTATAAATTTGGAGTTTGAGATTAACAGATACATACCACTATATATAAAATAAACAACAAGGACGTACTGTATAGCACAGAGAACTACATTCAATATCTTATAATAACCTATAATGGAAAAGAATCTGAGAAGAATATCTGTATATTCTTTATATATACAGTATAGAAAACTGAATCACTTTGCTATACATCTGAAACTAACACAACACTGTAAATCAAATTACATCAACTTAAAAAAAAAAAAATGCAGGCTCTGGAACCAGGCTGTCTGTGTTTACAGTCTGGCTCTGCCATTTATAAGCTGTGTGACCCTAGGCTACTGACTTGACCTCTATGCCTCAGTTTGCTCACCTGCTAAATGGGGTAATAAACCATTTCATAAGGTTACTGAGACGATTAAAGGAGCACGTAAAGTGCTTGAAATGCTCCATAGAAATCAGCTTTTATTATTATCAGTAGTAGTGGTACATAATTATCAGTTGAGTGACTACTACTTTACTACTGTTACTGCAGAGAAGTTGCCCCTAAGCCAGCCGAGGGAGTTCACACAGGCTCCCCAGAAGTGTTGATTTTTTAATTGAGACTCGAAGGCAGGCAGATACTGTAGAGAAAAGACGTGCTTGACAAAAAGAACACAATCTGCAAAGCTACAGAGAAGTGAGAGTGGCGGGGGGGGGAGCATTTAGGGACCCGTAAATAGGTTTGTGTGGGTAAAGGGCAAGATGCCCACAGGAGAGTGCCTGAGGGGCAGGCACGAGGTCACTGGGGCTTTGGAGACTGGGCTAAGGAGCTTGGACTTAATCCTACCACCTAGAGGAAGCCACTGAAGGATTTTCAGCAGGTTCGGGGGTCGCCTTGGGAGACTGGGAGGCAGCACCCCCAGTGGCCTTAGCCCATGGCCTGTTGATTCTAAATGATGTCCCTCACCAGCCTCCTTCCCTATCATTTGGGCAGGAAATTCATGTGTGTGGATTTGACTTTGCTCATTGGGTATGATTTCTTTGGAGGGGGGCACAGATTAATAAAGTGAAAGGATATGTTTATGTAATTCCTTTCTACTCCCTACCCCTGCTAAGACAGATACAGAGATATCTAGCTTACAGACTCATTTGAGAATCAGATGAAAGTGAAAGACTCTTCCCTCAGAAAAATCACAAAGACACGATTTTCCAAAGACCCCACCTTAACCTCTCCCTGCACCCCCATCTTGGCCATCCAGACAGGCCCCCTAGATGCAGTCCAGTCTTTTTGACCCCAGGCTTGCCTGTGCTTTTTGTGTTTCCACCCCAAATTATTTTAAATTTAATTTGCTAGTACATCCCATCAGTCCTCCATCTGCCATCAGTGCTATTATCTGACCATGTATGATGGGAGCAACCTTGGATCACTTGACAGTTATAATTAAAACTGAAAGTAATTATCTTATTTTGACCCGTTAAAATTTAATTGAGAGTTTAGTGGCTAAGCGCATGGGCTCTGGAGACTGGCTACGTAGATTAGAATCCCAGCTCTGTCAGTACCTTATAACCTTGAGTAATTACTTAACCTCTCTGTGCCTCAGTTTCCTCATTACAGAATGGGAATGATAATATACGTACCTCGTGAACTTATTGTGAGGATTCATTAAGGTAACATGGGAGCTTGCCGAGAACACATAGCAAGTACTATACAGTATTTGCTATTATTATGTTATTATTTCTACTAAATGACATCATGGAATGCGGTAATTAACGATGAATTCCTAAGAGCAGGAAAATAGATAAACAAAATCTCCATGTGTGTTTCACTCACTTTGGAGCCTTGCCTGTACCTGAAGGCCAAGGATAGATTCCCTAGGCCAATGGTGTCTGATACGGAAGCCACTGCTGTGGCTGTTGACTACTTGGACTGCTGCTAGCCCGAGTTGAAATGTACTGGGTCTTGAAGATTTAGTATGACAAAAAAAAAAAAAAATGCCAAATGTCTCATTAATCATTTTTTATATTGGTTGCATGTTGAAATGATAATATTCTAAGTAAATTCAGTTAAATAAATATTAAAATTGTCATCTGTTTCTTTTTGCTTTTTTAATGTGGCCACTAGAAAATTTAAAGTTATATATGTGGCTTGTGTTATATTTCTATTGAACAGCAGGGCTTTAGGCTCACCATTATCAATAAAATAAAAAGGTGTGGTTATCTGTGATCAGGTGATCACTATTGGAAAGCCTGGTACACTCCTCCTATTGCCCTTCAAGTTATACTGGACAATCCGTTTTTTAATCGGTTCCATAAAGGGAGTCATGGCTTGGTGCTAGCAGAAGGGAGTGGAGGGACCAAAGCAAGAGCAACAACCCGGGAGGCTTCCGCTGACTTGGAGGAGTTTGGACAAAAACACTACCATTTATAGTTATCCTGGCCTCAGACTTTGAACACTCCCTGAAGGAGATGAGAGAATGCTCTCTGTTCAGGAAGTTGAAATATGTAGGCAAAAAACTCTCCCTATTCCATCAGGAGCCAGAAAAAGCTTTGCTAATCTTTAACTAAAAGAATAAATACTCAATGTGATGGCAGTCACTGGGATCGAAGGCACACCCTTTCCAAATGTGATTTACTTACGGAATGCTTGTTTCATTCTATTTCAGATTCATTCCATCACCTAAAACCTGGTAACGGTGGGCCACACAGAGTCTTACTGGTAAGTGTTCTTTCATTTTTAAAACAAAGTGACCGTTTGACATTACTTTTGAAATGATATTCACACTTCTAAGTTAGATGCATCTCTACTAGTACTATGATTAGATGTCAGTTTATTTACATTTTTTTTCCTCTGAAATGATTTACGATGTTTCCATGCCTTAAAAAAACAGATCAATCCATGTTCTTTTGCTAAGAACATGATCAGGGAAAAGATCTATGATTACATGCCAAATACTATTAAAATAAAAATTTTTTGTGTGTTGAAACTATTTCCAGGCCCCTGTTGATAGGCTGCTTGTTTCAAACAGTATCCAAAACAACAAAGTGATACTTCAGCCAAGGAATTCAGACAGTTCCTTGCAGTGTGTTGTAATGAAGATTGGCTCATAGCTGTAACATTAGCTTTCTTATTGCCCTATTTTTTCTCTCATCTCTCTTTAAACCTAAATGTGACTATCATGAGATAACAGTTCTGTAGTGGTAGAAAACTTCCTTTAGAGCTGGGAAAGTAATGTACTTCTTAAGTGAAAAAGCTTCTGAGGCTTCAGGTGGCACCACTCCCTGATATGTGGTGATAGTGTTATTTGCATTGTGTATCAGTTAGCTTTCGCTGTGTAACAAACCTCTTCAAAATTCACTGACTCAAAATAGCAATCATTTCTTTATCCCATAATTCTGTCGGTTGGCGATTTGGGTTGGGCCTAGGTGTGTGATTCTTTTGGTTTCAGCTAGGATCATTCATGTGTCTTCAATCAGCTGCAGGTCCAGGTCACCTAGGCTGGGGGTCACCTGGCTGTCCGCTGGAGTGATGACAATGACTGACATGTGTCTCACTGTCCTGCAGGCTACCCTGAGCTTGTGCACATGGCATTTGGGCAGGGTACCAAGAGACACAGCAGATGCGTCTTGAGGCCAAGGCTCAGAACTGCCACAACATTGCTTCCACCACATTCTGTTGGCTAAAAGAAGCTATGTGGCTAGTGTAGATTCAAGAGGTACAGGAATAGATTCTACCTCTTGGTGAGAGGAGCTGTGGAATCACATTGCAGGGAGGATGGTTACAGAGAGGGGAAGATTTGCGGCCATTTTCACAATCCACCCTACAGTGTTTATGGGTCTCACGAAAACAGCTGTGATGGAATGAAAAGCGCCTGGAGAGTGAGAGGGCTCAGGTCACACTCCCATCTCATAGCCCGTCCCCTCAGCCCATTCTGATCGACAGACCCTGGGATCCTGGTCTTGCTGTCTGCCGCCTGGCATCCCGGTCAGTTCAGCAGCATCCTGGGTGGTCTTGCCAATACCAGCTTTCCGCTCCCAGCCTCGCTTCATGGTACGCAGCACCCCCACACCAGTCGTCCTTCAATTCAACTTTCAGGAAGTTCCTCCTCTGCTCAGAAACTGTCAGTGCCCCCATGTCATCCACCACACCAGCCTAGACTCCTCTCTGGCTTCTTCACTTCCATTATCTGGCCCAGTCCTCTCGTTCAGCTCCCGCTATTCCTTTTCTTCTAGCCAGACTAGCCTGTTTACCATTTCTCCTGAGGACACCTCACGCAGCTCACCCCTCCTCTGCTTGGAAATCCTTCCCATTCTGCAGGGCCCAGTAGAATCCTCCCTTCTCTGTAATGTGGCCTTCCCTGCCTCTTCCCACCATCTGTGATCTTCTCTGCTCTGAATACTTCAAAGCCAAACACTGTCTTCTGTCGTGCACTCTTCTTCACCTTCGCTAGTCTTACCTCCTCAGTAGCTTTGTCAGTGCCTTGAGAGCAGAAGGTTCCATATGTCTCCCTTGCAGTACTCAGCACAGGGCCAAGAGGACAGTGGGTACTTAGTCAGCCAGGACCCTGCCCCTGGTCACCCACCAGCAGCTCCCCAGGATCACATGAGGTACCTGTTGAAATACAAGTTCACAGTCCCTTCACTGGGCCGTCTACGTTCATTAGGTGAACCCCAGGGATCTTGAAGCACTCAGATGATTCTGATGTAATAGCTACACAGTTGGCAACCACTTGTTGAGGAAAGAACAAGAAATTTATATGAGACTGGGGTTTGAGTCCTGGCTCTGCTACTTCTTGGCTCTAGGACCTTATAAATGTGACCTTTCCGAGCTTCAGTATCCTCATCTGTAAAACGGAAATAATATTTAACTTGAGGATTGCCAAGAAGGTAAAAAAGGATGATGTAAAAGGGAATGAAGTACTAATACATGTTACAGCATGGATAAACCCTGAACATATTATGCTAAGTGAAAGAAGCCAGTTACAAATGTCCACATATAATAGGATTCCATTCATATGAAAATGCAGAATAGGGGAATCTATGGAGACAAAAGTAGATTATTCATTGCTTAGGGCTGGGAGGTGAAAATGGGGGACGTGGGGGGATAGCGAAAAGGTATAGGGTTTCTTTTTGGCGTGATGAAGATGTTCTAAAATTCATTCTGGCAATGGTTGCGCAGTGCCTGTGAATGTACTGAAAAACACTGAATTGTACATGAAAATGGGTGAATTGTATGGTATATGACTTATATCTCAATGAAGTTGTTTAAAAAAAGAATAAAAAGAAGTGTTCCCTCCTCTTTAAAAAAAAAGGATGATGTATACGCAAGTGCTTTATAAACCATAGAATGTAATTAAAATACATTAATTGATTATGGATCTGTGGCTAGCCAGTGTTTCAAAAGGGGCAGTTACCTCTGTGGTGGTAGTCATGGTGTAGTGATAGAGGAATAGACAGTGAGTAATCCAGTGGTGGAAGGATTAACAATTACAGCACCAGTAGTCATAATTAGTGTCTACTGTTTATCGAATGCCAACTGTATGCTGGGCACTGTGGTAACTGCTTCCCATAGAATTATTTGAAATTTACAAGAAGATCCCCTTGTTCAGTTGTATCTGTATCATAATTACAGCCTATTCCACCGTTAGTGATTTAGTCCTTTGATTTCTCCCTCTTCATTCCTGAGAGAAATGGTTGGTTGAGCTGCCATCAACCATTGACAGCTTACCAGTGTCAAGTACAGGGACCTGTAGAAGTGTGAGCTGCTTTGATTGGTGGGAGAAGTTGGGGAAGGGAGAGCAACCAACAGTACTAGGGAGAGAGTAGGTGTGGGACGTGCAGGAATGGACCACAGGGCACCCAACTGCCTGAGGAAGGATGGAGTAGGGGGAGGGGTGTGCAGGAGGGCGGGAGGGCGTGATCTGAGACATTTGTTGACGTGACAGTTTGGCTCAGGGCTGTCTCTGGTCTAAGGCCCACCACATGCTCACCCTGCTTGCTTGGAACTTCCCCATAACAGCTATCACAACAGGCAGCATTTATAAAACTGTCCTCTATTCACTGTCTGATTTGTTGTACAACATTTTGATTGCTGTTGATCTAGTGTATGTGCCTGTCTTCTTTCAGAGAGTTTTGAGGTGGCTTTTAAGTACACATATGTTAAGATTCAGACAAAGAAGGAAGGAAGGAAACTGGTGGGGAAGGAAAAGTAAGGTGAAATCCGAGATAAGGTTAGGCCCTCAGTGAGAGCCTGTACACACACTAGCAGCCCCCGTGGTCTTGCCTCTGAGTTTCTGAGCAGTCACTACTAGGAAAACATGCTCAGTTAGGAGTTCTTGGTGGCTAGAGGATAAAAGCATGCTAGTTACTCAGAGGAAGCAAGGTTAATTGTGATTCTTTTGAGACTTAGGGTCATTTCCCCCTGGGTGCTCATGAGGAGGATGCCATATAAGGCAGCAAACAACATCCCTATAGAAATGACTGATGAGGACCCCCCTCCATGTAGACCAACGATGTGTGACACCTGAATGCTACCCAAGAAGAGCCTTCTAGCCCAGGTGTGCATTTCTCTGCTGGCCTTGCTTCACCCAAGTATAAAATGTAATATTTTCAGCTGTAATAACAAGTGTATATATTCATCCCTCCTCCCTCCCCTGTTATGCATGTCACAGACTGTCATGGCTCTTGATGCTGAGCCCAGACATTTGGCTATGGCCCAGACTTGGCACACGAGTTGAAATCTCCTTACCATCCCAGTTCTAAAAGACTAATAAACAACTTCCTGGGAAGTACTCAGTGAAAGTTATTTCTCCCAACTCCAAATCGCGCTATGCCCTGACTCAGTCTGCGGAGTGGCTTTTTGATGCATGGAATTTACATTGACCCCGTCCGCTGTGACCTGTGTGGCCCACTTCGCTTGCTCCACGTGTATCTCTCCTTCTGTTGTGAGCCCTGTGGCTCTACGTCATTTTAGATACCAGAGTGTTCTGTACCTTTTGAGGGAAGCAGGGCAGTTTGAGTAGCTCACTGGAATAAGATTAGTAGACTTCAAGGATGTATTGGATGGCAGCAAACTGTAAACTGAGCTACTATTGTCCACTTACGTGACTTTCTGCTTCTAGTCGGTGACTTTAATAATTTTTGCAGGAGTAGTGTCTGATGGGCTGGCAGCACTGGTAAGGTGAACCATCAGGGGCAGAGGGTGATATGAAAGTAATGTGCGTAGGATGGAAAAAAAGCTAATTCAGTAAGGATCGTTGTCAGAGAGGAGACCAGAACTCCATGAGGACTGCCCATAAATGGGAATTTCCTTTTGGGCTTTGTCTTCATTTAGATCAGGTTTCTTAGTTAGAATTATTTTGGTTGCAAGTAACAGAAGTCCAACTTAAACTAGTATCTTGACTTAATGACTAACATGTCCACGTTCGTGTGGACTTCAGGCATAGGTGTATCCAGGTGTTCCAAAAAACATCAGGCCATTATCCTTCACTCTCTCCATCTCTTGATTCTGCTTAACTCCATCAGCTTCATTCTCAGGCGGTCTCCCCCTCAGTACGTTGCAGAGGTAGCCAACAGCGTTACATTTCCATCATCTTCACGGCTGTGGATCTCAGAGAAAAGAGAGGGCCTCTTTTGTCATTGTTCTTGCCCAGTCTGGATTCCTTGCCTGAATCAACCTGGCCAGAAGCAGGCAGTAGAAAATAAGCAGTATCTGCTTGGCCAGGGCTTGTTCATGTGTTCCTTGACAGAGGATGAATTGTACCCGAAGCACATGGCACACGGTCCCTAGGAAAAAGGAGGAATTTTGTTACCAGAAGAAAGGAAAGAAAGAGCATGCCAAGCAATTAAAATTTCTAGGTACCAGAGTTCACTGATTTAGAAATTCTTAATTTGGGGTCCATTAAACTTGAAAGGTTTAAAATTAGATTCAGCTTCAGTTACATTGACTACCTATTCCAAGTTTAGTATCGTGATCGAGACTAGCAACAGTGAGCATACTGAGAGGAGGAGTGTGGGTGACCCCACTGTGGGGTCACGTAGGCAGCTTTTGGCCTGACGACCTCATGTCGTGTCCCCTGGATCTAGATTATTAACCTGAAGACGATGAATAGGCTTCAATCGATCTGTAATCCATTGAATGAATCAGTGAATGGGCTTCTCTAATTATCTGCAAAATGCTGTGTATGTACTTTTTTTTTTTTTTACTGGAGAAAGGGATCATGCTTCCATGATTTTTTCATAGGACTTTCTAGTCCCCTACTGCTTAAGAGCAGACATACTCAAATTGTTTTAGATTTGGCTAGCTTAATCTTATGTGTTCGTTTCTTTTCTTGGCTCAATGAGTAGAGTTTAGCGTCCATGATAAACACAGCTCCTTATGGAACAGACACAGTGATGTCAGTGGCTGAGTATGTTGCATCAAATTGCATGTTGAGGGTTTTAGGCATGTATGTAAACTTTTCACAGTCGTAGTTACCATTTACCTAATGCTTTTACTCTGGTGTTCACCCTGTGCTAAGTGCTTTATGTGCATTATCTGAACTACATATTTATACACGTGACTGTAATTCTCTGAACCTCAGGTTTGTTATGGTACCACCTGCTGGAACCAGCTCCTTCAGCTGCCTTTCTGGGAACACAAGACACAAAGGCTGGCTTTTCCCTCTTCCCCGTGTCCTCTTTTGTGGGTCCACACCTCTCCACTCCCAACCCCCAGATGATAGAATCCTAGAACCCCAGAGTTGGAGGAGACTTCTGAGATCATGCAGTTCAGTGGTTTTCAAACTCGGCTCTCTGCTTTTCTAGCTCAGGGACTCCTTAGAGGGAAGGATGGAAAGATCCCAAGCCCCTATCCTGCTTTGGTCACCACTGGCTGCTGAAAACTACTCATCTGGAGAGGGAGAAGAGAGTCCAGAGTTCAATGTCAGACTTGTGGTTGAGTCTGAGCTACTACTCTGCTCACCTCCCTGTGTGACTCTGGGAAAGTTGCCTTACCTCTCTGAGCCACAGTTTCCTTTTCTGTCAAAGGGGTGATAGTACCTGCCTCACAGAGCTGTTGGGGGCCTGGATGAGGTCATGTCTGTAAAGTCCTCGTCCCAGTGCCTGGTCCGCAGGCACTGCTGCAAAGGTTAGCTGTGACTAGGACACTGTACAGCACAGCTTGTGAGACATAATTAAGACACAGCTTTATTCTTGTCTCTCACTGTGCCTTTAAAGTTGATTCACTGGGGTGTATTTTTCCCCATTTCCTGATAAAAACTTGATCAGGCCTATGACGTTTCTGGTTACTGTTAGGTAACAAAAAGTCCTACAGCCCCATAAGTCACACACACACACACACACACACACACACACACACTCTCTCTCTCTCTCTCTCTCTCTCTCTCTCTCTCTCTCTCTCTCTCTCTCTCTCTCTCTCTCTCTCTCTCTTTCTGGAAATTGGAAATGCTCACTTTGGTCTATGAACGGTCAGTGTTTACTCCAAGAGAAGACTTCCCTCCATCTTGCCCACCATTCCAGGCCTGCCCAGGTGAGGCAGAGAGAGAGGAAAGTTCTTACCTGACCACTGTTGTCATGCCTGGCACTGGGTTCTCTGAGCCTGGCTGGTGGGTGAATGGACTCTCTTTTGCTTTCCTGGCTGTTTCCATGGCCGTCCTGAGGACTCCCGCACCAGCACATTCCACCAGGACCTCCCAGGCTTGTGCCTCTCCTTCTGCTGGTTGCTACCATCCTCCAGCAACTTCTGGTTCCCATACAGATTCTCTCTTTGGGGTTCCCTCATCCTCAGTCTGAAGCCCTGGTGGGTAGAGCCTGTTTCAAAGAGACCAGAGCTGGCATTCCTGGTGCCCTTTAAGCCCCCATCAGGGGAGGGGGCGAGCAGTCCCTTTCTTCTACTCTGTCACCTTATATTGCTTCAGCTCCCCTCCCATATTTTGGTTCCTCAAGCAGGTGTCACATACCAACCCCAAAACTCGAGGAGCCCTCTTGTCTCCAGGTTTGAGATGAAAAGTGGACTCCCACCACTCCACCCACCTTGGGGAGGCCGGGAATCAAAGCATTTCTGAGGAATCTGCCCCACAAAATCCTCCATCACTTTCCACTGTCCTGAATCTGTTTATGTCCTCCTTATGGACCTTTGAGCCAGCTAGGTCAACTTCTTAGGAATTTCCATATAGTGGTTCTGGCCCCGGCTTTGGAATTTTTCCCATCTGTTGAGTCCTGTTGCCACAGTGGAAACTTCCACTTCAGCATCTTGTTATATTAACTGTTGGCCCAGTTCAAGGAACTCCTCTGCAACACCCTGAAAAGCGGTCCTTTAGCCTGTGCTTGGAAACTGTCCAGGCATGGCAAGCTCCCTACCTCCCTCTCTCCCTCCTTCCCAAGAAGCATCCCCTTCCGATTTTCAGATGCTTGGAGTTGTTAGAAAGATGCTGCTCCCGTGAAGCCAAGCCTGAGTCCCTGTAACCTTGCCTTTGATGGGATCAGAAGTGTGCATGTGAGGCTCGTCTGAGAAAATCTGCCTGGGCTGCAGGGATTCAAGTGGCAGCCAGGTTTGCACCAACACTCTGGTCTCTAAGAACACAGGGAAGCCTCTGACCTTGTCTCTGGGCCGGTTTTCTTTGCTGTCACGCCAACAGCACATAACCCCAACAGAAAGCTAGTATTGGAAACTCTGTGCTCAAGCACCATTTCTCATGCTCATTACCCTAACATCCTTTCTCTTGATCTGAGAGCTGATTTGCCTTGCTTCATGGGGGCATCTGGATCAGGGGTCCATCCACAGTTGATGAACTCTCCAAAATCAAGCCCTTGCCGAATGTGCCCTAGTGCCCTCCAAAGACACCCCATCCCTGCTCTTTTGCAGTTTTTCTCATATGTTTAAGTGTCCTTTGGACTCAGCTGGTTGGTTTGCCTTCTCCCCAGCATTGTGAACTGGGCCTCTCTGCCAGGTGACCTTCTTTGTCATGTGCAAGTTGGGCCACTGTGACGGTGGATCCCACAACAAGTCGATCACTCTGTGTTTATGTTCCCCACCCCATGGTGAAGGCAGCGTCTCAGATGAGCAAGCGACACGTGCTAGCAAGACTCCCGGGTCAGCTAAAGTTGAAGTCACTTTGGGGACAATGGCCTAAGAAAATTCTAAATGCGTTTTGGGTCGTTCCATCATGGACTGGTTCCCCTGGCAAGTCTCAACCTTATGTGTCCAGATGTGAACCTGGTTTACATGCTAGTGTTACTTTTCATGCTGTCTACAAAGATGGTGAGGTGCAGCTCCCTCCCTCTCTCCCCAACCCCTATGCCCTCCCTCCTGCCCCAGATGATGCTGGAGACAGAGGCCCGGAGGGCAGAATTCATCTCCCCTAGCACTGCTCGCCTATCTTCTTCTCTTGGCATGAAAGAATACAGTGATTTTTACTAGGCCATTCAAAAATCTCTATATATGAAATAGCTAACGGGCCGTTACTGAAAACAAACTTTCTATCGATATTTGTGTGCATTTTACAGTAGGGAGGTGGCATAGTATAAGCAGAGAGACTAGAGTTCAGACCATTCCTCAGCTGCTTGAGATGCTTTGGGCAGAGTGGTTTAGCATCTTTGCGCTTCAGTTTCGTCATCTGTTAAATGGGGATAATGACAGTTGCCTTGCAAGAGGGCTCTATTAAAGGAACCAATGCATGTAATGAATTCAGCACAGTGGCCTGTCACATAGTATATATTCAATAAATGGGCTATTATCATTGTTTGCATTTGACTATTGTGATGATTTCTAAAAAAACTTTTAAAGCCTTGAAAACAAGTGTCAATCCTCCAGCAATAGTTGAGCAAGTCACTTACTCTTAAAGTCTCAAATTTCACATTAATAAGTGGAAGATAATCCTTTACCAGGTTATTGAGAGAATTAAGTGAAATAATCTATATGAAATGCTCAGCACAGGCCTGGCACATAGTAAGCACCCAAATAATGGTGGCCATTAAATAATATATTCCCATCACAATATTAGCTCCATTTTACAGACAAGAATTTGCAGGACACTTTTTTCCTTGTGATAAATGGCTTCATGAAGACACTTTTATATGTAAGAAGTTGTTCTCACTGTTTTGTTCAAGAAAGAACATTTAGCAGCTGGTTTGCTTATAAATACCAAACTGTAGCATCTATGAAAGTAAGCTATATAACTAAACCAAATGGCTTTCCATTTTTTTAGGCTTTGCCTCATTTCCTTGTTAAGTTTTGAGTAAGTGATTTTGCCACTAGATTAGGAGAGTTTATATATTATTTTTACAAGTCCCGTGGAAACATGCAAGCATAGCTATATTTAGCTAGATACTCTAAATTCACACCAATTTATTTTGTGCTCTTGCAATAAAGATGCATGGTGGGCACCTTCCTGGCATCCAAGGAGGTCTTGGAAGGGGCCATGGAGGAGAAGACAGGGCCAGACTCTAACAAGATGACCCAAACTGGAGATCGGGGCTTGGTCAGGAGGGTGGCAAGCTGGCCAGGGCGGAGCAGGGATTGCTGACAGGGAGGTTTTCTCCTCTCACAGGGCAACACCTGCACTCCATTGAGCAGTTCGTCCCTAGGGTCCTCTTGGAGCAATGGGCAGTCCTGAGCAACAGAGCTCCTGTCCCCTTGCTTCCTACTGACCAGGTGCCCGTGCTGCACCAAATACCAGGTTTGCAAAGAATGGTGATGACATCATTATTCGTTGGGCTGATTCTGAAGTTTGTGTCACTCATGCCTGGACACCTTCGGTGAGGAATGATCCAGGTGAGCAGGAAACCTGTTCATAGGTTGGGTCTGACTTACTCACCCCTGCAGACAGACAGTTCAGCAGTAATCTTCCTTGATGTGGAAACCTGAAATGTGGCTGGGAAGCCAGAAAGAAGGGAGGGACGGGTAGGGGACCAAGCAGTGGGGCCACTTGAGTTGGTGGGTCAGCAAGTGTGTATGGAGCATCTGCCATGCGTGTGGGCAGGATAAAGAGGGAGCGGAACCGAACCTCCTGCCTTCTTCCTTGCCCAGCTCCGTAGCCCACTCCCTGAGGCAGGGACTGAACCAACGCACGTGGCCTTAGAGAAACCCCCCATTGCCGTTTTGTGGATAAGGCTCACGAGAGCCCCCCGCCCGCCACGCATGCTGAACTCCAGGGCCCACGAAGGAGCTGATGGCGGTTATGAAGCTTAAGCCTCAGGACTTCTCATTGGCAAGGACCCCTTCTGAGGTCCTATAGCTCATTCCTAATTTTGCATTCTTTTTTTAAAGAGGACCCCAAATTGTGTAAGGCTCAGGATCCACAAAAAACTGGATCTGTCCCCGGACCTGGGAGAACGAGCACAACGCTCCACGTCTTTCCCTCCACCCCATTTTGCCTTCAGCAAGACGCTAAAACTCCAATTTGCTTCTGAACTCAGGAACAGGCTTTGGCCCTGTGTGTGTGTGTGTGTGTGTGTGTGTGTGTGTGTCCTCTGCTGCGGCTTGACCCAGCTAGACCTGAGTTCCCTCCCAGAGCTCCTAACCCTGTGAGTGAGGGGGAGGGAGGCCCAGCCAAGAATTGCTGTCTGGGCTTCTTCCTGGCCACCAGACACCCTCCCCCGGGGTGGAAAGGTCCCACCGTTCCTGCAGGAAGGCAGGGCGGGTGCTCTCAGCCCTCCCGTGGCTTTGTGGTTGCTGGGACGGAGGCCCTGCAAAGGAGCCGGGCAGGAGGGAGCCAGCCCTGTGTGAGGCATCAGCTGGCTAAAACAGGCCTGGTGGAAAATTCTCCTTTAAGAAAAAAAAAAAAGTAATATCCTTGAAACTGTATCAGCTTCGGCAAAACCATAACTCTGATCTCAAGTTTTGGGAGAATGGGCCTGCCAACCTACAGGACTGTGCTGATAATGTGTGCTGGCTTGCTCTCAGCCATAATCATGTCCCTTCCCTCTCATGCTGCACAAGGGCTGGAGTGCTTTGCTAATAAGTCAGGATTAAATGTACTGAGAAGAAGCGAAAGGAGGGGAAGGGCCCTTTTTGTATGTCAACGTCTTTCTACCACTATGCAAAAGGATACCCAAGTTTGAAAATAATTTTCTCTTTCAGTCAAATGCTGGCCAACTTCACCCCCTGGTGGAAAAGTAGAGAACTGTGTAAAATGAGCCATCAGGCATCATTGTCATGACCGATAATCTGGAAATTCTCAGCCTGTGATGAGTTAGGACAGTGAAAGGGGCTGGGTGTATAAGGTTTTTGGGTTTGGGGGTGGGTTTTTTGCCTTGAAACAGTTATTCTAAACTTAGGGTTAGATTTTTTTTAATATCTGTAAAGAGTAAAATGGTTAAAATGCCACTAGGTTTAAGGCTCACACCTATTCAACTGCAGTGGACTTTTTTGCCAAAGCTCTGCCACCAGTGCTAGTTACGGCCAATCCTTACCAGTCTGTAGGCTTCTTTTACTCCTTGAGATTGTGGCAGAGACACAGAACCAACCAGAAAATAGGGATTTCAGCTACCAACTGTATATCTATTAGTGATCCTGACTTTCAGACTCCAGCTCACCACTGCCCACGTTGAAGTCTTTTGCTTTAGTGCTGCTAGTTTAAATTATTTGCCTTAGTTCATTTACACTTACTGCTAACAGCTTCCAGAAAGTCAGATTTGGGCTAACTAGGTGATAGCTATTTCACTACTATTTCCTACATATTTTTAAAAGGAAAATGCAAAACAAGGATAATGGTTGAAATATAAAAACCTTCCCATATATGTCATCTTCTGTTGAAATATGATTTTATCCTGACACCTTTATCAATCTTTTGTTAATTACTCAACTGCTTTTAATTACCGGAACTGACCTGATTGTTCAGCTTCTGTTGTGTCTTCAGTAATAAGAGCCTTCCTAATAGAAATCTCATCTGCTATCTTTCATTCACCAAGTGGTAGTTCGTGTCCCTGGTGAATGTTTATCATCTCCATTGTTCTGGATCTCCATCCCCCAAGTGGAGGATACAATCGTAGTGTTTATATTAGTAATGCTTTTAATAGTTGTTTTTTTTGTTTGTTTGTTTTGTTCTTTTTTTTAAACCTTTCTCTGCTCTCAGAAACCTTAGGTGCACTTCAGATTTGAGAGCCTGGCATTGTAAGAGGCTGTTTGTTACTCATACATCAGATTAATTGCCTTGGGGCTGTTTTTCCTCAAAAGAAAGATGTGAAAGAAAATGAATATGCACACACACCTTGTAGGTTAATGTAATTGTTTTCAATATTTAATAGAGTTTTCTAATGATTATTGATCATATTTTTATATAGTCTAATTTTTTATCTCACAAAATTTTTATGTAAGAAAAACAATTTTTTGATGGTATCATCTGCTTTTTCCCTGAGTGTATGGAAACCAGTTGTCCTAAGCACTAAATAGGCATTATTTTGAGGGGGGGGTATGTTTCTCCCAGGATTAGTTCCTGGGACAATCCTCTAGTTTCTTGCCTTTTGACTCACTCTGACACAACCCAGAGGAGGGAATGGGCCTGGGGAGCTGGACTTGCTGGCCCAGCCTCAGGCCACAGCACAGACTAGTTGCTTTTCTTTCCTTGCTCATGGCTGCAGCCACCACCCCAGTTATTTGAGGAGATTACACACACACACACACACACACACACATACACACACACACACACACACACACCTTTCTCTCTTCCTGGCCATCTGTCCCCTTTCCACTGTTGAAACTGGCCATTAATCTAATGTTGAGACAGCCTGACTCATTAATGATTCCTTGATGTCCAGGTAACTGCAAGGCTGAGCAACATCAGAATGGTTTGTAAGTTCCCTCTAATTTCTGGGCATTTTCAAGCTTTCATTATTATTCACAAATGGCCACACCCTGAAGTTCAGACTCTGCTGACCAGGACGAACAGGAAGGAGAAGGGCACACTTTAGAAATGCATATTTGGGCTTGGTCGATCTGGGGGTTCATGTTTTTGGTAAAGGGCAGGTTTTGCAGACATTTTGAGGATAGTCGTGATAAGTATCATGGGATGGAACTGGAGAGGCTCCCTTCTTCCTCTGTGCGTCCCAGCTGCAGCCATACTGCCTCTGTGTCTGTCTCAGCCCCAGGCTCTTGCCTGCTCCATCTGGAGCGCCCCCTCTCGTTATTTGATACCAGGGTATTTCATAGCCCTTAGAATAATCTGTATTACCATGTTTATTTCTTTACACCAGAGCTTGATGTCAGCACCTAGAAGAATACTGACACAAAGCAGACACTCTGAAAATTTCTTGAATGAATGACGGAACACACAAACAAAAGAATGAACAAGTGAGCAAACGAACACATGTATTCAGGGTCAATCATGAGAGGAGCAGTGCTGTTTGTAACCATACTTTAAGACAAAAAAGCTTACTGAAACAGCAGTGCAATTTTATTTTTTGTCTCCCTAAATTAAAATATATCTTATAATATGCCAGTGTGCAAGGCCGGTTATCAGTTGTGGGACTGCACGTTGACAGCAGCATCTTAGAAAAAGTTGTTAATATCATATCCTTAAATATAGAAGTGAATGGAATGGAGAAAGACCAATAGATAGTTGGTAGGTAGAAAGAGAAAGAGCTTCATTTTGCAATTATAGCAAAATTATAAAAGAGCCCAAGATTCTGCAATCAGGAAATGCCTATGTAAAATGGAATCTTACTGAAATCATTAAAAATTATGTGTATTCACTTCTATGGGCTAGAAGTGCAAAACCTGAATCTGATCAGGAAGAAACAGCTGACAAACCCAAACTGAGGAGCGTTCTACAACATAACTGGACCTTTACTCTTAGAAATATCAACTCCGTGAAATATCAATACAAAGACTTAGGAACCATCCCAGATTAAAAGAGATTAAAGAGATAAGACAGTTGAATGCCACGTAGAATTTTGGATTTTCTTTTGCTGTAAAGGACATTATTGGGAGAATTGCCAAAATCTGAGTAAGGTTGCAGATTGGATAACAGCAGTATATTAATCATAGTGAGGTTGTTTAAGAGAACTCCTTGATGATGCAGTGGTTGAGAATCTGCCTGCCAATGCGGGGGACACAGGTTCGAGCCCTGGTCTGGGAAGATCCCACATGCCGCGGAGCAACTGGGCCCATGAGCCACAATTACTGAGCCTGTGCGTCTGGAGCCTGTGCTCCGCAACAAGAGAGGCCGCGATAGTGAGAGGCCCGTGCACCGCGATGAAGAGTGGCCCCCGCTTGCCACAACTAGAGAAAGCCCTTGCACAGAAACGAAGACCCAACACAGCCATAAATAAATAAATAAACAAATTTAAAAAAACCTCCTTATTTGTAGAAAATACACACTGAAGTATTTGGGGGTAAAAAACATCATCTCTCTCTCTTCCGCCCTGCCCACCCCGCCCTCAGAGGGGGAGTGCAGGGAAATTAAAGTAAATATAGTAAAATGTTGACATTGGAGGAATCCAAATCTGGGTGAAGGGTATCAGAGAATTCTTTGTACTATTCCTGCAACTTTTCTCTAGGTCTGAAATTATGTCAAAATAGAAGTTTTAAAACAGGATGCTTATGAAGAGATTATAATCACTTTAGGAAATGCCACTGCTGAAAAGGAGCAAAACATAAAATTGTATAATAGAGTGTGATTTCAGCTACTTTAAAAACTCATAGAGAAAAGATAAGGAAATATAGCAACATGTTAACTTTCGTTATCTTGTATCCATGTTAATGTATCTCACACGTTTTTCTCTAAGTAGCACGCATTTCTTGAAAAATAAGGAAACAAAACTTCTCAAGAAAGATGATGGCTAACTCTCAAAGAAAGAAGACCTGAGTGGATCTTGTTCTTTGTGTCTTTACCACCATGCGCTTCATTCTGGTAGAAGGATGCCGTATATGTATGAATGTACACACATACTTTTTTAAACTTTTGTTTTTCTTTAATGACATTTCAAAGTAAATCCTATATTGGTCAGGAGCTGAAACGAAATGACCTCTTAAGCCTCATCCAGCCCTGGAATTCCTTGCTCTACTTTCCAGTTCTTTGCAAGTCAGTACCTCTGCAATCCAGACAGGGTGCTGGGTACTGAGTGCATAAGGATGGGTAAGCCACCCAGTCCATATTCTGTGTTCACAGTCCACAGACAGACAAACCAGTGATTTCGATCTCGTGCTAGGTACTATGGAAGCATGCAGCTCTTATGATGGGCGGACCTGGCTTGCGTCAGGGGTGGTGGTTGGGCAAGGCAGGCATGGATCTCTAGACCTAGAAAGTTAAGTGAGATTTTGCCATTCGGAGAAGGGTAGCAGAGCATTACAGGCTGAACATTTCAGTGTATCTAGCATTATGTCCTCACTCTGGCCCACTGGAGTGTCATTCTGGAGACCCTGGCCAGGGAGGTGAGGGTTTTACAAAACTGGGAAGCTCCAGGTCCCACAGGGTCTGCTTTCCCAGGTTTAGGGGGAAGTGGTCCTGCTGCAGGAAGCAGGAAGAGCTCCCTGTGGCTCTGGAGCAAAGGCCCCCCATGAACCCAATGCCTCCATTTGCAGAATCACTGTGGGAGTTTGCCTGATCGCTCCCACCACGGATACAGCATAGATACACCAGGGAGGACAGAATAAAGGTGAAGGCAATACCATGTTGGAGAGTTTGCTGATCTCTGATGTACTCAGTGGAACTGCTGGAACGTGCTTTATTCATTTGGTATCAGAAATAAAGCCAAGGGGTTGGTCTGCCTGCACATGGCCTCGCAGGCTCTGCAACTGTTTTTGGAGTCCCAGAGTTACCCCGGAAACAATGTTGTTGTTGAGAAGTGTGCTCCTTATTTTCCTGGACAGTAACTGCTCTTTGAACCATTGTTTGCTTGGGCCCATTTTCCATTCTAGTCCTCAGAGCCTGAGGACACCAGTACGTAAGTATTTTTAATCCACCATGTAACTAGATCAGAGACAAAGTAGTGGTTAAGAATCCTACACCTGGTTTGGGTTGGAAGCTTCTCTCCATTTATCTTGCAACCTTCTTTTTTTTTTTTTTTTAACCATTTTAGAGCATGATTTTTTTTACTCAGGTATTATTTCCATTTTAAACATATCTCATACTTTGGAAAAAGGATTGCACGAGCTGATATTAATTCAGGATGTAACATATAGTAAGCATTTGATAGCTACCGGTTATTATTAATAAGCATTGATTAGCACTGTGTATGAAGAGAAAGCCCTAGATTCTTGGTTAAGTGACGTGGTTTCTAGCCTAAGCTCTACCCCAAAAGTCCTAGAAGTAAAAAGAAACAGCTGGAAAGAGGCCTTAGAAATCTTTTAGCATCTAGTCCAACAACCTCATTTTCAGAAACTTAGAAAGGTTTATTAATCATAGCTTACATGTTCTCCCACTCATTTTTTAAAAAATAAATCTATTTATTTTTATTTTCGGCTGCGTTGGGTCTCTGTTGCTGTGCTTGGACTTTGTTGTGGTGAGCGGGGGCTACTCTTCGTTGCGGTGCGCAGGCTTCTCATTGGGTGGCTTCTCTTGTTGTGGAGCACGGGCTGTAGGCGTGCGGGATTCAGTAGTTGTCTCCCACTCATTTTTAAAGCAAGAGTAATAATCACAGAATAAGTCCTTGATTTATATTAACTAGTGTTGTCATGTTGATTCCCAGTTTTATTATCTTCCCCTCTCGTTGGACTATGAAGATAGACTTGTCCTCCTTGCTTATTGTCATGTCCCTACCATCTGCCACAGCAATGGGCATGTAGTAGGTGCTCAGCCAATGTCTGTTGAATGATTGAAGGAAGCATCTTGCTGAAGGTGGAATTTAGGCAAAGTCTGAATCAGAACCATGTCCTAACTCTAGGGTGCGTGTTTTCCACACCGTTCATGTTGGCTTCCTTCTCCCTTTAACTTTAGGCAACGCGCTTCATTTCTCTCTTTCTTCACCTTGGATTTGATATGTCAGGTCCCTCCTGCCTTTTGGGAAGACCTATGGTTGTGTGCTTGAATGGCCACTAGGTGGCAGGGTTGGACAAAGGGAAAAAAAAAAGGCCCGATTGCCCTACCAAGAGAATAATGGGAGTGATCTTATACCCTTATAGCCTTGGATGAGTTGGGGGGACTTACCTTGAGAGGGAGGCAGGTATCCCAGAGTTTGTGTGCATGGATTTAGGTTAGCTCTGCTCCCACCAGCGGACCTCAGACACCCTGAAACTTCCCCAGGGCCCTTGTTTCAGCAATGTCATGCATATAACATGCTCAGCACTTTGCCAGGGTAGAGGAAGAGCTCTATAAGGTTAGCAGCTATGAGTCTACTTCTGGTGTATGATACCATAGAACACCACTTTGCTGTTCCCTACCAAGCCAAGTGGACAGGCCTTAGAAGCATTTGCAGGAGAAGCACGTGTGCCTTGCTCCCTGTTTTACAAAGCCAGAATTTTAAATAGCTGCTTAAAGGGAAGAGTGGATGGCATGTCAGTATCAGGTTAAAGGGAAGCCTAGAATATTTGGAAGGACATCAGAACTCCTGAGAGAGTCACTGGAGCTTACTCAATACAAAGCACAGTGTTTTGCGCATAACTGGGTGGAAGGGGGTGATGGGGGGGATAGTCACAAAATGTCCTTTGCTCAAATTGTTCAAAGAAAGAATTTCTTTGTTGCATGCACTGTGAGATCCAGGTGTCTTATTTTTATAATAATTTGGGGAGGATCTTCTAGGAATAGCAATGACTAGCATTCATTACACAACTTACTATGTGCAAACTATTATGCTAAACACCATACATTCATTATTCTATTTAATCCTTACAACAGCCCTATGAGGTAGGTTTGGTTATTATGCCCATTTTATAGATGAGGAAATTGAGGTGCAAAAAGAGTATAATAAGAATAGCCAACAGGTATTGAGTACTTACTTACTAGAGGTCAGGAGTTACTCTAAGTGCTTTAAGTATCATCCTTACAACCATCCTATAAGGTAGATGGTATTATTACCTTCATTTTACAGATAAGGAAACAGGCACAGAGAGGTTATGTAACCTTGTCAAGGTCACACAGGGAGTGAGTGGAAGTCAGAACACAAACCCTGGCCCACTTGATTCCAGAGTTGTTTGTTTGTTTGTTTGTTTACCTCTGTACTATGCTGTCACCCACAATGCTTTGTATGCAGTAGGAACGTGATAAGTGTTTATTGAATTGAATAGTTCTCAGACTATAATTAGCCAACACAGAGAAGCCTCCCTAAGGAAGAACTATACAGGTCTTCACACTCCCACTCAAAACCACACCAGCCTCCATTAGTATTATGGGATACATATGCAGCTCCACGAGCTGGATTTTGCTCCTGACCCCTTGTTGGTAGAAAGATACTCTTTCATTGGAACGGTGAGGAAAAGGCTGTCATTGTGGCAAATGTTTCCAGGAAACACTTCCACAGGGAGCATCTCAGCGCATTTTATCTGCTTCACGCTTTTCTGGCAGGTGTTTCTTGGCCCTGTTTGTTCTGGTAGAGTGGTGTCTGGCAGCATCTCTTTAGCCTCAAAAAGCCAAGGCCGGAGGGTTGCAAGGTGTCAAGCCAGCCCTGGAGGTTGTACCATCCGTGTGTGCACCCAAGCAACCCTCGGACAGGCCCACTCCCTGGTCCTGACGCCTGGCTGGTGCCAGGGGACGTGAGCAGCTGAGGGGACCCACTGCCTCTGTTAGTGAGCTGACCGCTGAGACCGGCCAATATTTTTGGTCATCATGGTGCTGATGAGGTCTTAGGAAGCCAGGCCTCATAAATCATTCTAAGGTTATAATAATTCAGTCCCAGGGCTTTGCTTGCTTGTTTTTTTATGTGTCATGTGTCACTACAATAGGAAACCCAAAAGAAGTTAGACTAAAACCTCCTCCTCAGACCTGTGGCTCTGAGCACAGAGACTTGGTTTTGGAACCCTCCGTCCGCTGCTGCTTCCCTGTAAGTGAACTGTGCCGTCTTGAGTCTTCCTCAGAACTTCTCAGCGTCTCTGTGGGCGTGTGTGAACTACAGGCCCTGGGTTCAACCTTCTCGAGGAAAGCAATGATTTCTCTCTGAATATTTCTCCCTTGAAATAGAAGATGTTTTTTCACTGTAACCAAAAGTATGCATGTCAAAGGAGACACAGGGAGAGTTTGGAGCTGCTGGAGGGGGAGGCCATAGAGCAAATTCCCCTAGCAGGCAGAGGTGGAAGGTTGAGCGCACAGGTTGAAGGGCTCCCATTTGTCGTTGCTCCTTCGGCCGCATGACTTGTCACCTTCTGGCCATGCTGGTTTTGTGCTCACCTCCCCAGGGTGTAGTTGGAAGTGGGTGGATGTCTGCTGTGTGTCATTAACAAAGCTTCTAGACACTTTCAAAGCAGAAGAGGTGGAAGTGAGTGGCCGAAGGTGATGCTAGGCTCAAGTGGGTATTTTCCCGTCTCCTGCCTGGAGCAGTGCTTCCTGCCTGTTCTCTCATAATGGCTCACCTAGAAACGTCACACCGTGGTAGGGAGGAAGATGGCCCCAGCTCGAGGCTCTGGACAGCCAGGCCCTGCCTGGCTATCTGGGGCTGATGCCCACCTGCACCTTAACCAGGCAGACTGGCTGAGAGGCTCTGAGCTAGAGAATCGTCAACCTCCAAATGCAGATTACCCTTGTGCTCGGTTATCCAGGACCCTTAATTTACGAAACCCTTTTGCTGCCCAAAGTTGGAAGTTCAAGGCAGGTGTTTGATTTTAGAGATTCTGAGGTCCAGCCCCTTCATGGGACTTTAAAAAAAAACTGAGGGTCGAAGAGGCTTGAGCTGGGTCACTGTGTTGGGACCAGAATCGTCCCTGCGGTGCACGTAACCATGGGATAGGTGTGAATGAAGGGGCATGACGTCACACGCACGGGCATGTGTGCACACATGTACATCCATATACACACACGCCAGGTTCAACAGGGCTACTCTGCTTCTTTTAAAGTATCAGGTTCTCTTATTTCATTCTAACAAAGAGTTTTACCAGCAGGTAGAAATTTTAAACCACTAGGCTGTGCCATGTTGCCTCCAACTCAAACCCATTCTGTCCTGAATTCAAAAGATGGGAGGCTTGGTATCCAGAGCGCTCACCCTTTGGGCAACGTCCACAGTACCACGAGCTCTTAAAGACCCATGCCTGATGTCATTTGTCATCAACCTGTTTCTAGCCTGAGAGAAGACCTCGTTATTCCGCAGTAAATTACTGCAGCAGCCTCCCAACTGGTCTCCCGGAGTCCAGCCTTGCCTCTTGCACCCCATAATGTAGCCAGAATGGGCTTGTCATAAACCACAAGCCTGACCATGCTACTCCTTTGTCCTCCTTTCTTTGTGCCCCTTCGATTAACTAGCTCCCCCGCTGCATTCAGATGCAGCATAAATGTTCCTCTTGGGGGGCCTCCCTGACTCACCAAGTCTGGCCTGGGCATCCCTGTGTACCCTCTACCTAACCTCTTATAACACTGACCACACTGTTTGGAAGTTGTCTGTTTTTCACCACCCACCCTGCAGGTGCAAAGCCTCTTAGGGCAGTGGGCCTGTCTTATCTGTGGTTGTGACCCCAGGGCCTGGCACAAACAAGATGGGCATTCAGTGCGCACTCAGCAGGCACGTCTGCTGCTTGAACTTTAGTTTGTGCTTCATTCTCCAATGCCTGGCTCTGCTTGTTGTTCTATTTTAAAGTCTTAGCATCTTGGTGGGATCAAGGCTCTCGTACAAACAAACAACAACTTAACCACTAGTGATGTCCCAGGACCAGGATATATTTAGCACAGTTTGTTCATAATTACTGTTCATCATTATGAGCCTAGGACACTATGAAAGTCTTAAGTGCCCTCGACTCATCAGAGGCAAATTATTCATTTAGCAAACATTTTGAGTGTCTACCTTGCACTAAGCATGTGCTCGGCACTAAAAGGTGTATAAGGATGGATGAGCTAGGTTCTGCCTCCTGGAGTTGACCATAGAACTTTTATATTTTTGTTGAACATTTGAAAACATAAGCAAAAACAAAACAAATTAAGTCCCTGAAGAAGGTGAGACCCATTTGAAGGGTATTGGCACCTCACAGTATGAGGCCCAGAAGACAGTGCTTGCTCTTCATTCAGGCACAGGAGTGGGATAACCAAGCCTGCCTTTGGGGGCTACAAGGATATATCAAATGCAAACATGGCCTTTAAAAAGCCCATGGTCTCACAGGAGAAACAAGATTTATACCTAAGTGCCTCTGAGACAAAATAGAAAGTGAAAATGCCCTAAGAAGCTGTATCTGTTTGGGCTACAAGTAATAGAAAATCCAACTCAAAAGGGCCTAAACCAAAAAGGGGACTTAGTATCTCATCTAAAAAAAAGTGTCCAGAGGTAGGCTGTCCCCAGTTGACCAATTTAGTGCTCATTGACAACATCAAGTTCTATCCATGTGTCAACCTCAGAGCATCAGCTAGCTCTCCTCATAGGTACCGAAAGGCTGCAGGCATCCCATCCTCTCACACCAGTGCCAGAGCAGATGAAGAACCATTTCTCGTGCATCCCTGTTTAAGAATGAAGAGGCCTTTCAAAAGCCACCAACCAACTTCCCCTTATGTCTTCTTGGCCAGAACTGAGGCATGCTCACCCCTAAATTCATCCCTGACAAATAGGATGGGGTCATTTCCGTGCCCTAGCCTAGATCTATCTAGATCTGCCCTCATCACAGGAGGAAATGGTGCCTTCGTTCTGCCGTGAGGAGGAAGTGGGAGATGGCCACTGAGTGGCGGGCTGGAGGGCCTGCCAGAGGGAGTGATAAAGTAGCTCATGTTGTTCAGAGGAAAGCAAGGTGCGCCCTCGGTGGAGAAGACCCACAGGCATGCTCCTACAGGCTCTGTGGAAGCACATCAGCAAGGCTTCCGGGAGGAAGCGACATCTACGTTGGGGAAGAAGTCTAAAAAGGGGAGGATACGATCAGATTTTTCTTTCAGGAATCAGTGGCTGTGAGGAAGGGATTGGTCGGGGTTCGGAAGGCAGACCAACCAGCAGGCTGTCACAGTGTTGCAGTAATCCCGTGGGGAGCTGCCCGTGGTCCCAGCCAGCGTGGTGGCAATGGGGATAAAAGTGTACCCACCTGGGAAGTATTGGGGAGGTCGAGCGAGCAGGACAAGGAGCAAGAAGCCGTGGTGCAGAGGGCGGGGAGGCTCGGGTGACTCCCGGGTGGCTGCTTGGGCAGCTGCCCGGATGGTGGATGGTGACGCCACTCCCCGAGCGGAATCCACGGCGGTGGGCGTGGAGGATGAGTTGTGCAGGTGGCACCCGAGCTTAGCGTGGGCAGCGGGTGGGGTCGGAAGGAGCTGACAGGTAGTCAGCCGGAAGTCAGCGCAGGGCTCGGAGGGCCCCCCTGGGAGGCTACGCTTGATCCTCCTAAGAATCCGTGCGGAGAGGTGGTGAGGAGAGGAGGCGAGAAGACGCCGTGAGCAGTGGTAGTGGTAGAAAGGCCACAGCTCTGCAGGCTGGGGCAGGGCATGGCCGGTTCTCATGGGGGACGGTGGAGCGGGCTGCACAGGGACTGGAGGACAGCGGGCCAGACCCAAGGGGGATGGGGATGTGTTGGTGACAGCTCAGGGCCCCGTCCATGGGAAAGGAGAAGTGGTAACCTGCTTTTCACCTGGCACAGTGCTTAAAGGCACTATCACATTTTCTGGGCGCCGCCGGGCCTGCTGGGGCAGGTGTTCCCTCGTGAACAAGCGCAGAAACCGCGGCGCAAGAAAACTCCCCGCGTGGGATTGGGGGTGGGGGGGGCGGGGGCGGTCCCGGAAGCAGCTCCCTGCTCTTCCCACTCAGGCCAGATGCTGTTTTTACTAAAATTCTCTGCAAAGAATCTTTATGCAGCACTGCACAAGCATGTTAGTAAGTGCCAGGATTACAGAACTGAGGCGAACACGATCCCATTTGGAAGGCAGAGAAAGGCACACACAAAAAATTGCAGTGAAGAGTGAAGATAGAAACATAGAAGCAGAGAATGAGGGACCCCGGCGCTTTGGATGGCTCAGAGGAGAGTGAGGCCAAGAGCAGATGCCAGCAGGCCACTGGGGGCTGCCCCGGCCCCTGCCTCATTTCTGCCCCCCACTCCCCGCACCCGCACGCCTTGCTGTTAGGATGTTAAATAACCACCAGAGGTAGCAGTTGTCACGGATCATCTGTTCAGTGTAGAGCATGAGTTGGAGCTTATTTGAAAACAGGAGCTTTAAAAAAACACACAAAACAAAACATTGTGAAACAAAAACATTCTTACAACATATTTATCAAACACCCACTATGAACTCAGCCACGTGCCGGGGGCTGTGCATCCAAAGGTGACTAAGACATGGGTCTTGCCTTCATGGAGTTGAATAGAGAAGACAAAACAGCCACATGAGCTTGCTTTTGTAATACAACAAGGGCAGTGCAGTGGTGGCACTGGAGGAGGCTAAAGGGAGGCCACCAGCTCAGCCAGGGTGTCACCAGGGAAAGTTACTGGAAGCTGTGATACAGATCAGGTTCAAGCTACCCTTGCCTGCTTTGGGATTTTTTTTTTTTTTTTTTTTTTTTTTGCGGTACGCGGGCCTCTCACTGTTGTGGCCTCTCCCGTTGCGGAGCACAGGCTCCAGATGCGCAGGCTCAGCGGCCATGGCTCACGGGCCCAGCCGCTCCGTGGCATGTGGGATCTTCCCGGACCAGGGCACGAACCCGTGTCCCCTGCACCGGCAGGCGGACTCTCAACCACTGCGCCACCACGGAAGCCCTGCTTTGGGATTTTTGTAAGGACACACAGACATAAGTTGGCACTTAGACATTAAGTGTCTGGCACACAATAAACATGCAGTGACCGATAGCTAATATTATTTGCAGCTCAGATTAGCAGAGGGATGAGCTGAGAATAGAGAGGTTGTTGCTAAAATAATGTTACCTTAGTCAAACTGTCTGGTGCATTAAAGGTAAAAAATTAAAGTACTAAATCAATTAGAACAGGACTAGCTAATTGTTTGCAACTTATGTGTCACCTACAATTGATTGGAGCCAGGTGTTGAAAATGGTATTAATTAACTCATGTCTGGGCCCAACAAGAAAGAGCACTGCGATCCATTAGTGATGTCTGCCAGGGGTGCAGGGGAGAGGGGCAGCAGGCATGCCAACATCTGCCATCCTCAAATTAGAATGATAGTTCAAATAACTGGGATCTGACTACATAAAACCTATCAATCCAACCCACGCACACTTGGCATTTTTCAGAGACAACAGTACCCTGTTCACGTGTGAAACTTGTAAAAGTAAACAATCATACTTTCAAAGTTGTCTGTTGGAATTCAGGTTCTTTCAGCCCAGTCTCCTATACTTGTTAGACGGTTGCCCTCTTGTCACTGATCAGAGCTGGAAGCAGAGCAACATCCGGAAACACCAAGGAAAGATGAATATTAGGTAATTAATCCATATCCTGATTAAGTTATATTTTTCCCAGTGGTGGAGGAGTAGAGGAAGGTGTGTTAGCTTTTCTTTAAGTGCTGATGTAAGGAAAAGGCTGCTAATAAGAACATCCAGTTATTCAGAGCTTCCCATTAAAGGGTCAGCCCAATCAACCAATCAAGGATGAGCCAGGCGCAAAGGGGTGGAGAAGAGACCACAGTTCCTTGTGTCTTGGTAATAATTCTTGCTGAAAGACAGATGTGATACAAATGCACTGGTACTTCTCACACTTCACGGTCATTAACCTGACATCTCTGCTGTGCTGCGTTAAATGCTGATTTGGGTTAGAAAGGCAGCCGTGAATTCTGAAACCTGGGGAGAGGCACATTTAGTACGTGAGTTTATTAGCATGTGCGGTTTGGGAGAGGTTCCTGTTTGCCTGTTGTTTTGGTTTGGCTCTTCTAGAGTGTCCACAGGAGAGCCCTTTCTACCAGTCTTGCTTTTCATGCTGGAAAATCAATTAGGTGTATCTTTGGGGGATGCCGTTGAATGAGAACAAGGGCCAAGGTATGGCTTTTTTGGTTACCTAAGTGTCCAGGGAATATTGTAGGGAGCCGTACAACAGCAGGCATTTGATGCGTGTACTTTTTTTTTTTTTTTGGTGCGTGTACTTTTGTACTCATGGTCCCAAACACGGCAACTCTGACTGGCTGGAAGGCCCCATCCTGGACAGAGCTGCCCCAGAGCACATTCATATTTATACAGAAACATAAATGGCCATTCTTGGAGGCTGTGATTCTTACTACAAGGGGGTGTGTGTGGTTGTATGTTTGTGTATGTATCTGTGTGTGTGAATGGTTGGGTAAGTCCAGGTGGCCCAAGTAATAAGCAGTTAAAAACTGTTGAAAAAATATTTTAATACAAAAGCAAAAACACAAGTGCATGCATCCTTTTTTAATGATGAGCAAAAATATTTCTTTCCCTCTTAATGTTATTTTTTTAAGTATCTAGTGTGTTACCTGATGCTACATAAAGTGTCATAAAATATGAAATACATCCAGTCGAGGTGGGAACCTGCACAAGTCCCTGTTGCTGTACTAAAATGAATCATTAAATTGAAAGAACTGAAGTTTATTCCACACAGGTACTTGCCAGTCTAATGTGAGTCTCAGACAAATCATGTGGCTCAATAAGAAGGTGTATAAATATGTGTAGGATATTCTGAGAAACGAGTGGGCCTAGAAACCTAACCCCCAGTTATAACACTGTTTCTATGGGAAAATATGCTCCCTAAGTGCCTTCTTTGAAACCAACTTTTGAAACCCTGCCGATTTATAAGTTGGGGGTTAATGATATAAAACGATCACCTACTGATGTGTAGAATTCTCAGCCCGAGTCCATCATCAAGCGTTTACTGAGTAACTGCTGGGTGGATTACACTCTGATAAGCATGGCAGGGTGAAACAAAAGAAATAAAGGGGCGTTTCTGCCCTCAAGAAGCTCATACCTAGCTGGAGAGAGAAAGTATGCATGCAGAGCAACCTGAGAGCATTCCCAGTGCCTGAGCTACAAAGCAAGGGTCCTGCAGGCGACAGCGTGAAGGAGGGATGTGAGACCCTGTGATTAATCAGGAAAATGTGGGGCTCCACTGGCAGAGCATGTCCCTATTCATTTGTAATCCCCAGAGGCACACCAAAGACTTTCCCATTCTTTCCCGGAGAGCCTCGCACAAGCGTGAAGCGATGGCTGCAGTGAATGTCACACGATCCCAGGATGCTGAGCAATCCAAAACCACAACTGGCATGTGGCGTTACCTTATTAGGAAAGGTTTGGTCTTCTTTCCTTCTTTTTTTTCTCCCTTCCTTCCTTTCTTTCTCTCTCTCTCTGTCTCTCTCTCTTTAGAACATAGGTAGGCTCTTGGCAATCCGGGCAGTGGTGTACCTCCTGTGCCCCAAATTCCAGTTAGGAAGCACACCCTAGTGAATCAGAGTCTTTCTGAGATTTGGAGCCTGACTTTGTGTGTTTTGTGTGTCATTTTCTGGGAGACTGTACAAACGAGGCAGGCCTTAAGCAGTGATTCAGTACCGGCAGGCAGTTTCCTTGCCTTATTTGTGAGGCAGAACTATTGCTTTTCATTTAGCGCCAGCCTCGAGGTCACCAAGAGGGAGAAGGGACATCAGGAGGGGGGCAAATTGACTGTAAAATTCCTGAGTCTGGGGCTGTGTTATATCCCCCTGGGAATGCTGACAGCCTGCAGAGAGGGGAATAGGGCTGAGGCCGGCCTGTCAGGTAAAGCATCCAGAGCAACCGCTGTGTCCTGATTGGAAATGCCTAAAAATAGGCCCGTTGCTCCCTCCTGTACACTTCCTCTGAGAACTGCTACCCAGGGGCTGGATCAGCAAATAATTGTACCCAAGCCTTCCTTATGGTGCTGTTCTTTAGCTTTTAGAAGCGCTGAGTCCTTGCTATTCTTTATGCTTTGGGGGAAGGGGGGTGACATTCCCATCCAAAAGGTGTAAGTAATAATAATAATAATAATAATAATAATACAGCAGCAAACATCCGTTGAGTGTTTACTATGTTCCAGGAACTGGAAACATTTCATGTGCTTTGTCTCATTTAATTCTCCTTATAGCCCTTAGCAGGGTTTTTACATTATTATCTCCATTTTGCAGATGAGAAAACTGAGGCTTAGGGAGGTCATGTAACCTATCCAGAGCCTTACTGCTAGTAGATGACAAAGCTGGGATACAAACCCAGATCTGTCTACCTCCACCACGATTCTTGCTCTCACACAGTTTTCTATTTATAGTTTCTTACACATCTTACTCCTACTTAATTCTCCTGCATAATTTGGGAAGGAGAGGAACTTTTTTTCCCCAGGGTGGTGAGAAGAGGGAGAGGCCTTGGAAAAAATAAGTCAGAGATGAACTTATTTTGAAAAAGGAGGGTTTGTGAGGGAAGTGTTGAGTTGGCCGGCAGAAAGGGAGAGGCTATTCTGGACTCGGCGTGTGTTATGGAAGAATGCATGGAAATGAGTGGGAGAAACAGAAAGTAAACCAGGATAGGGCAGGATCCAATAGAAGGAAATGTGATAGTCAGCAAAGAAAGGGGCAGCCCTGCCTTCAAAAGCAACGTGTTAATGATTAGCGCTCTGCGAACGTTTCAGGCCTCACGTGCTCTCCGAGGTATGCAGAACTCCCTTGTTTGGGGGAGAGTTTTGCTCTCCAAAAAACAAAAGCATGACATTTAATTCTGAGTTTCTGCAGGGACTGGATGAAATCACCACTGGAAAAACAAGAATGGCAGCGCATGTTAATTATTTCAGGAACTCTTAGAGGGTGCAAATAAAACACCCGCCATCCCAAGGAGAGATGCTGCAGCTCTCCTCCACCCTCTCTCCTTGCTGTGAGCCCCCTGCCCGACCCTTTCTCGGTTGAAGATCCCACACACATCCTTTGAGTTTCTCTGAAGAAAAAAAAATGCATAAAGGAGATTTTTGTAAAGCAGACTCCATCTTCCCAGAAGCCTATGGTATCCTCCCTGGCCTTCTCTGACCTTCCTGTGGCATCGATCTTTGATTGGCAACCTGCCTCCCTCACACTACTTCCTCTGCCGCCAGTGTCTGAAAAACCAGGGATTTCTTTATTGATCTTTAACCCACTCTTAAATACCCAGGACTTCCCCTCTTCAGAAGCACCATTTTGCAAGCAGAAGACTCCTTTGAAAACTGAACTGTAGTCCACTTTGCAGGTTTTCTCCCCGTTTTTTCCTCCCTAAAAGAAAGGCTCTTGGGCTTCCCCGGTGGTGCGGTGGTTAAGAATCCGCCTGCCAGTGCAGGAGACACAGGTTTGAGCCCTGGTCTGGGAAGATCCCACATGCCATGGAGCAACTAAGCCTGTGGGCCACAACTACTGAAGCACGTGCGCCTAGAGCCCGTACTCCACAACAAGAGAAGCCACCGCCATGAGAAGCCCACGCACCGCAACGAAGAGCAGCTCCCGCTCGCCACAACTAGAGAAAGCCCGCGCACAGCAACAAAGACCCAATGCAGCCCAAAAAAGAAAGAAGGAAGGGAGGGACGGAGGGACGGAGGGAGGAAGGAAGCAAGGAAGGAAGCAAGGAAGGAAGGAAGGAAGGAAGGGGACTCACTCGTCTCTGGTTTTAATATACCAAGTTCTGTAGTTATTTGTCTTTTGCAGATTAGGAGACTGAAACATTGCAGCCACTCTCTGAGGGATCCACTTGGCCCCAGTGACTAAAACTATGCCCCACCATCCTTGTCCTCATGGCCAGCAGCCTCAAGTCCCACAATATCTCTGCCTTGGCACAGGGAGCCGACATTGTTTGCATAGCGTACATTCCTGGACAATTGAACTATCCAATTTAACCTTCAGAGCATCCCTGTCGGTTTGTGGGTGTTTGTTCCGGTGAGAGGGGGAGGAGATGGTGACTTTCATGGTTCACACATGATGCTACCCACACACCCCCCAAATTTCACATCTTTATTCTCTAGAGATTAGCTGCAAATTGCATCTCTAAAATTCACAAGTGAAATCAAACATTTAATGTACTTAAGTCTTTTTGTCCAGAAGCAGATAGTGTTAATACTTGCTTCTTTATAACACTCCCTGATCACGCCTGTTCCATTATATGAAAGCCTTTTAGAAATAGCCTCATTTCACGTGAAATTAATCTTCGTTAATTAAGATGCTATAATGACACATCGTTCTTGAAATATGTTCTGGTTATGATTGGTGCCTAATCAGGGAAAGTTTAAAACTGTTACCCCCAAAACCAAGTCTTGTACCACCCAACGTTTGGAACAATCTTTATGCTTTTAAAGGTGCATTTTTGCAGTTTTGTGTGCATGAAATGACGTTAGGAAAGGTATGAGTAAGTTGAAACTCACCAGTTTTTCTTCCATTTATTTTGAGTGAATTATAGGCCCTCCCCGCCCCTGCAAAAAAAAAAAAAAAAACTTTTAAAATATGTTATTTGCTTTAGGGTTATCCAGCTACCTTTTGCTTTCAAACTGGAATTTAAGCCTTCTGCATCCTTATCACCTTCCTTTTATCTCCTTTCACCTTTGGATTCTAAGAGAAGAAATGTTTAGAACCTTGAAATCAAAATAAAATTGCAACCTCCCTGAATTACTTACCGGTACTCACTAGGGTTTAAGCATGATCCTCTGCACATAATTTAAAAATCAAAACACCAACTGGCGGATTTAAGCCAAACCCCCTATTTTTAGAACAGTATTAAAAAAAAAGGCAGATTTTATTTTCGGCCACACAACCGAGCAGTAACGGAGGAGGCTCCTGGGCATTCCTCCATCCCTCAGTGCAGAGCTGGGCTGACCACCTCCTGGCCCGGGCAGCTGCCTCTCTCCGGATGCCTTCCCCAGCACAGCTACTTCCGAGCCTCGGTTGAACTGGTTACTCGGAAGAAAGGATGTTGCAGGCTTAAGTTAAAAAAAAACAAACCAAGGGAAAAAAGTGTTCTGTAACTTTCCTTTTAGTTGTAGTGGATCTGTGTGCTCCTTGAGCTTAGGGGTAACGTAGGACTTTCTTTTAATTAAGAATGGAGGAGAAAAGTTTCCTTCGGTATTCTTACAATTATGCCTTTGTCAGCAGGTAGTTTATAGGGGAGTCAATTTAAAAAAAAAAAAAAAGGAGAAGGCTGTAGCCTTTAATTATCCCAGTTGGTATTCAGCTTTACAAAGTCAGTGTACCTGCTGAGTATGTTAATTTAACCACTTTATAGTATCTTAACTCTGCCAATCTCCCACCCAAATCACCTCCTCAAAGAATTCAGAGGAGTCTGGAGATACATGAGAGCTTTGTACCTGCGTATCTTTCCTTCTGTTTCTCAGTACTTTGGGCTTTAATTAAAATCTTTAGGTCGGTTTTTTTTCTGCTCCTCATGCAACTTCAAAATCATTGATTCATATGTTCCCACTTTCTACAAATTCAATCAAATATTTCTTAAGTGCTTACAGGGATATTGACAGAGATGTCCTGCCTTCAGCGACCTTAGATTCTAGGCTGACAGAGAAACAAGTAAACAAGTCAGGCGGGTTTATTCCAGGTCGTGGTAAATGATAAAATCGTTTTCACAACTATTTGTTAAGTGTCCATCTGCTACCCAGAAATGAGATGTTCTTGTAGAACCATCTATGGAGAGGGGCTCTCAAATTTGTTTTCTTATCTGTCTGTAACCCTGTGAAATATGGAAACAGGTTCTGTTTTCTTCCTCTTAGAGGAGAGGAAATTGAAATTCAAAGAAATGGAGCTATATGTTGAAAGTTACAAAATTCCTATGCAGGAAAACCAGAACCCAGAGCATGTGGACCCGTTTCTGTCCTCTCTTCCCTGTGACAGGCCACCTGGTCTCCATGGGAGGAACCGAGGCCCAGAAGAATGAAATGCCTTCTCCAAGTCACATAGCTGATTCATGTCCAATCTGGGACTAAAGACTAGGACTTTATTCCCAATGTAGTCTTCTTCACTTCAGCAATTCAGATCAAAAGCCAGCCCCACGGCCAGTGTTTGTGGTGGGCTTGCTCTGTCGGCCACTGCGAGAACTAATTTAGATATTTCTTCCATTGATAATATATCCACCACCCCTGCCTGGTTTGTCATCGGTATATAGGTACTCACTTAAGAGAGAGATTTGTCTTTTTGTTTATGTCCCAAACACTTATGTGAATAAACATTCTACAAATATTAACTCATTCATTCCTCAATACAACCCGAGAGGACACGTGCAATTATTATTCTCATCTTACAGATGAGGAGAGAGGCACAGAGAAAATGAGTGACTTACCCTCACTTATATAGCTAGTAGGTGGCAGATCAAGCCCTGACAGCCTGTGAATGTAGCCACTACTCCCTGCTGTTGTTTTAAATGGGATCACGTATTCCCTTAGGCGGAATGCTAGGAGGACAGAGTGTGACGCTAGGGAGGCCTAAGTTCAAATCCCGGGTCTGCCCCTTACTAGGTGTGTGATTTGCTGTGAGTGATTGAACCTCTCCAGGCCTCATCCTTCCATCTGTAACGTTGGACCAATGCACACTTTGTAGGGTTGTAGCGAGGAAATGAGACGGCACTTACAGAGCCCCTCAAAGACACCTGGGTCCTCACAGCAGCTGCCCGTTGAGTAGCGGTTACACATTTGTGATTCTGGAACTGTGCCTTGCCTATCCGTTTCCATAAACCTGGACTAAGATACGTGGTCTCTCTCGGCACACCACAGATTGGCCCCCCTTCTCACAAACATTCTTTACATATCTGAAAATCAGTTATTTAGAGAGGTGCCTGCAAGGGTGTGGGACACAGTGAAGGAACACCACGGGTAACCCTGAGAATTTCAGCTCGGACCCTACACTTGTGTACAGCAGCTGGCAGTTGCAACACCCTGCAGCTTAACCTGGACCCATCTTGCTTAGAAGGCAGCTAAGGGAGCAGCGTTGAAGAGTGAAGGTTTGGGGTCAGTCTCTCTAGGGTCAGATCCCAGCGCTGTGGATATCTAGCTCCAACCTACTTAGTTTGCCCATGCCTTAGTTTCTCCATACATCCAAGTGCAGATGGTCAAGGTTCCCCCCATGGGATTAGGGTGAAGAGTAAATGAGGTAGTCCTTGTACAGCACTTAGCACAGTGCCGGCCACTTAGTAAGAACCCAGTAAATACTGTTCGGATTATTGTTCGTATTATTATCATTCAAGCAAAGCCCTTTGAGGGTCCTCCACCTCCCTCCTTCCCTCCCTCCCTCCCTTCCCCACCTACACACCTTTCTCTTTCTCCTGCGCACCACTCACACACACACTAACACACCCCAAGTGGCTTCTGACATTATTATAGTACTCACCATTTTCAGTACTCTACTTACAGATAAATACCATTTTTTCCATCTTGATATATTTCCAGAAAATTATTTAGCACCTGACTGATGTTCCCATGCCTCTTTGGGACCAATACCTTTGAAGAAAGCTAAATGACTGGCCTGCCTCCTAACTTATTAGCTCCTGTTTCCAAAAACAAAGAATTCAGTTTATTGATAAATAGAAATATAAAAATATCGTAAGCATCATAGCAGCCTTTATTCATTGCTCTTTGAGTTTTCTGAGGTTTTAAAAAAATATATGTCATACATTCAAATAGGGCTTTTTTTGGTGGGGGGTGGTGGTGACAGGGTCAAAAAGCAAATTCAAACATAGGCAGATGTGAGGAAACCTAAATGTCTTCTTTCCCCGGGGCCTCACCTTGCAAAGTGTCCTTGTATCCAAAGGCATTCTGGCCTGTTACCCTCCTTATCTAATCCAGCCATATCTAGGTTTCACTTTCATTCTGTTGCCTTAGGCCTTGTTAGCAGGAAAAAAAACCAAAAAAACAAAACTCTGGTCACCTGCTATATAGAAACATTTGTGCCATGGGATTAGGTACAGTTTTATGGTTTGTTAACAAAAACTTGTTACATTTTGTGTTATTTAGCTGTGCTTTGACATTGTTTTGCCTACCTAACTGACATGGTCAAGAAGAACCTTGCCTCTGCTTCAGGTACTAAGCACAATACATACTAAATCTTGATGCTGCAAATCCAAGATTCAAATTCCTAAAATACTAGGCAGCATTTTGTTTTCACACAGCTTCCCCCATTCCTTCCCTACTTCAGATCCCAGAAAGTAGCTTCAGTGGTAACACTCTACCCAGAGACGCTATTGTTAGTGAATCCCATGTGGCTGTGAATTTTGCACTAAGTAATCAGAGACCTTTGTTCTTCCTGACTAATAAATAGACAGCTTATATCTTTACTCCTCTAATGACTATAAAATACCAGTATTTTGCATACCACCATGAAGAGTATTTATCATACCTGTATATCATCTGACGTCCTGTGTTTAAGGTTTTTCTTTAAATCTATTTTTAAACTAACTCACTTTTTAGTCTTTTCTCAAACGATATCATCAATAAAACCACTGGTCTGATGTATAATTATCTTTATTTTTTACTAACATTAAAATAAATACTAGCCATTATTATTAAAATGAAGAATGTATGTCTGCATACTACCAAACATTATTGTAAGTTCCAAAGAGTGGAAAATAGCACTCTTTGATGTAGAGACTGATCAAATGGTATAATTTGCTAGCAATCTCACTGCAATGACTTTATTTATAATAAAAAATATTTCTTTTTTTAAGTAGTGTGTGTCACTTTGCACACACTGTTCTGCACTATTTTTCTTCAGTCTCTTTGGCCTCTACCTACCATTTAAGGCTCTAAAATGTATTCCTCTTTTGAGATAATAATCATACTTATCTCATAGAGTAATTGGAGGATGAAAGCTCTGAGCACAGTGCCTGGCACAGAGTTAGGGCTATTAGTTCCTCTCTGGTCTGTGTGGGTGTTTTCTTCCCAGCTGAATTTATCACATCCTAGGGATCAAAGAATTCCTGAATTCTTTGTGAGTATATAGTATACTGGTTTGCCTCCAGTAAATACCCAACACATATTTATCAAATGATTAAAAGTTGGGTAGTTGTAGAATAGTCGGGGAAATAAACAGACACTGGGGTCATGAGGATAACACATTTCTTGATGTAGGTTTATTAATGCACATTGTTGTGGATGAGTCTTTTTCTGTGACTACCCTTATTCAAGTCATCTCTGAAAGGGTGTTAGAGAATCTGTCTCTGGCTAGTTCCCCCTCATTCATGCCGCCCCTAAGTGGAGAAGGAGAAAGAACTGAAATTCAGTCTCAGGACTTTGAGGTTTTTGACTCCTAAACTGTCATTGGTCCCATCACCCCTTGAAACATTGGAACAACTTTCCAAAAGGACATTTTTCCCATGGTCACAGACTCAGATACTTAAGGGGCCAGGCCGGCGTAGCAGTGAATGAGGCTGGGCTCTACCCCAAATCTGCATCCACATGGGAATGTGCTCTCTCTAAAAAAAGCCAGAAACCTGGATTTTTATGTGAAAACTCCCAATATCTAAATGTTGGCTCCATTGCTGGTTTTGTTTTTGTTTTGTTTTGTTTTGTTAAATAATTCTCTGTGGGCCAAATAAAACAGGTCTGCTGCCAGCTCCAGCTCTCCAGCTGCCAGTATGTGACTTTTGACTTAGATTTTGCTTCCTTGATTGATTTGAGTGTTTATCTGTAGACATACAATATTTTTTTTCAGTAATTCTCATGTCAAACAGCTAGTTTAATTATTTTAAACTCTTAAGAATGCTGAATCAAAGGAGGATTTGTAACTTTGGTGGTCAGTTTCTGTGGGGGAATCTCAGCTCCTCCAAAACAGGAGAATAAGCTACTGACCCTAAAGCCTGGGCTCCAGTCTTTCCCCTCTTTGCAAACAAAGGAAACAGATGACAGTCAGTTAACAGCACAGGTAACTTGGTGGGAACTTTGGTTAGAATATGGTGAACGCTCTTCTAGGGTCAGTGCATTTTTGTAGAGCAATAAGGAACAACTTGGAAGGAAAGTCCATGTTGGCTGCACGTGTCAATGACCTTACACCAGAAGGTAGTGGCCTTGAAGTCCAGGTGTGCAATCAGTCGGAATAACCAGGAACTCTGACTTGTTTATTGTTCCCAAAAGCCAGAAAAGCTTCAAAAAGCAAACAAACAAAAAAAGAATTTAAAGCATAAGAAACGCCTTTTCAGTTCTCAGTACTAATCTTTAACTTAAGATGCATTTCTCTGTCTCCTTTCCTCAGTGTGTATTTTATAAAAATGAATTGAAGTCCAAATTAGATAATAAACTATATGATTAATACAGGACCTTCTTATCCAAGTTGAAGCAGAAACAAACAGTAGGGAGAAGTATTTGGGGAGGTAGTTCATTTTAATTTTTTTTTTTTTTTAAAGAACTAGTGGGTGAAAGTATAAGACAGGCAATTCCCTATTTATTTATCCATATTCATGGAGTACCTGTTAGGTTATATATGTGGTAGACTTGTGAATGAAGCCATGATTTTTCTTTACTCTAGATCAGAGGTTGACAAATATGTTCTACAAAAGGCCAGATAGTAACTATTTTAGGTTTGGTACATCATCCATTCTCTGTCACAACTACTCAGTTCTACCATTGTAGCACAAAAGCAGCCATGGGTGATACATAAACAAGTGGGCATGCCTATATTCCAATAAAACTTTACTTGCAAAAATTGTCAGTAGGCTGCATTTGTCCCATAGGCTGTAATTTGCAGACCCCTGTTCTAGGTAACTGAGGAAGAAGTATGGGAGGGTTAATTTATTTGCTATATTCTTTTTTTTTTAACTTGGAAAAGTACTTTATTATTTTTAATCATTTTTTTTATTGAAGTATAGTTGATTTACAATGTTGTATTAGTTTGGGTGTACAGCAAAGTGATTCAGTTATACATATATCTATATCTATTCTTTTTTAGATTCTTTTCCGTTATAGGTTGTTACAAGATATTGACTATAGTTCCCTTGTTGTATGTCCTTCTTGTTTATCAATTTTATATATAATAGTGTATATATGTTAGTCCCAAACTCCTAATATATCTCTCCACCCCTGCTATCCCCTTTGGTAACCATAAGTTTGTTATGTCTATAAGTGTATTTCTGTTTTGTAAATAAGTTTGTTTGTATCATTTTTGTTTTTAGATTCCACATATAAGTGATATCATATGATATTTGTCTTTCTCTGACTTACTTCACTTAATCTCTGGGTCCATCCATGTTGCTGCAAATGATATTATTTCGTTCTTTTTATAGTTTTTTGCATATATATATATGTGGTATGTGTGTGTGTGTCTGTGTATATATATATATATATATACACAGACACACACCACATCTTTTTTTTTTTTTTTTTTTACGGCTGTGTTGGCTCTTCGTTTCTGTGCAAGGGCTTTCTCTAGTTGCGTCAAGTGGGGGCCACTCCTCATCACGGTGCGCAGGCCTCTCACTATCGTGGCCTCTCTTGTTGCGGAGCACAGGCTCCAGATGCGCAGGCTCAGTAATTGTGGCTCACGGGGCTAGTTGCTCCGCGGCATGTGGGATCTTCCCAGACCAGGGCTCGAACCCATGTCCCCTGCATTGGCAGGCAGATTCTCAACCACTGCACCACCAGGGAAGCCCCACCACATCTTCTTAAGCCAGTTGTCTGTCAGTAGACATTTAGGTTGCTTCCATGTCTTGGCTATTGTAAATAGTGCTGCTATGAACATTGGGATGCATGTATCTTTTTGAATTAGAGTTTTCTCCTGATATATGCCCAGGAGTGAGATTGCAGGATCATATGATAACTCTATTTTTAGTTTTTTAAGGACGCTTCATACTGTTCTCCATAGTGGCTGTACAAATTTACATTCCCACCAACAGTGTAGGAGGGTTCCTTTTTCTCCACACTCTCTCCAGCATTTATTATTTGTAGACTTTTTAATGATGGCCATTCTGACTGGTGTGAGGTGATACCTCACTGTAGTTTTGATTTGCATTTCTCTAATAACTAATATTGAGCATCTTTTCATGTGCTGGTTGGCCATCTGTATGTCTTCTTTGGAGAAATGTCTATTTAGGTCTTCTGCCCATTTTTGGATTGGGTTGGTTTGTTGGGGTTTTTTTTGATATTAAGCTGTATGAGCTGTTTGTGTATTTTGGAAATTAATCCCTTATTGGTTGCATCATTTGCAGATATTTTCTCCCATTCTGTAGGTTGTCTTTTCATTTTATTTATGGTTTCCTTTGCTGTGCAAAAGGTTTTAAGTTTAATTAGGTCCCATTTGTTTATTTTTGGTTTTATTTCCATTACTCTAGGAGACAGAAACAAAAAAATGTTGCTGCAATTTATGTCAAAAGGTATTCTGCCTGTGTTTTCCTCTAGGAGTTTTATAGTATCAGGTCTTACATTTAGATCTTTCATCCATTTTGAGTTTATTTTTGTATATGGTGTTAGAGAACGTTCTAATTTCATTCTTTTATGTGTACCTGTCCAGTTTTCCTAGCACCACTTATTAAACATACGGTCTTTTCTCCATTGTATATTCTTGCCTCCTTTGTCATATATAGATTAGTTGACCATAAGTGCGTGGGTTTATTTCTGGGCTTTTTATCCTATTCCATTGATCTATGTGTCTGTTTCTGTGCCAGTACCATACTGTTTTGATTACTGTAGCTTAGTAGTATAGTCTGAAGTTAGGGAGCATGATTCTTCCACCTCCGTTCTTCTTTCTCAAGATTGTTTTGGTTATTCGGGGTCTGTTTGTTTGTCTTACAAATTAAAATTTTTGATAGGGATTGCATTGAATCTGTAGATTGCCTTGGGTAGTATAGTCATTCTAACATTATTGATTCTTCCAATCCAGTGACATGGTATATCTTTCCATCTGTTTGTGTCATCTTCAGTTTCTTTCATCAGTGTCTTAGAGTTTTCAGAGTACAGGTCTTTTGCCTCCTTAGGTAGGTTTATTCCTAGGTATTTTATTCTTTTTGATGCCATAGTAAATGAAATTGTTTCCTTAATTACTCTTTCTGATATTTTGTTGTTAGTGTATAGAAATGCAACAGATTTCTGTATATTAATTTTGTATCCAGCAACTTTACCAAATTCATTGATGAGCTCTAGTAGTTTTCTGGTAGTGTCTTTAGGATTTTCTATGGGTAGCATCATTTCATCTGCATGCAGTGACAGTTTTACTGCTTCTTTTCCAATTTGGATTCCTTTTATTTCTTTTTCTTTTCTGATTGCTGTGGTTAGGACTTCCAAAACTATGTTGAATAAAAGTGTCAAAAGTGGGCATCTTTGTCTTGTTCCTGATCTTACAGGAAATGCTTTCAGCTTTTCACCATTAAGTATGATGTGAGCTATGGGTTTGTCATATATGGCCTTTATTATGTTGAGGTAGGTTTCCTGTATGCCCACTTTCTGGAGAGTTTTTAATCATAAATGGATGTTGAATTTTATTAAAATCTTTTTCTACATCTATTGAGCTGGTCATATAGTTTTTATTCTTCAGTTTGTTAATGTGGTGTATTACATTGATTGATTTGCAGATATTAAAAATCCTTGCATCCCTAGAATAAATCCCACTTGATCATGGTATATGACCCTTTTTAAGTATTGTTGGAGTTGGTTTGCAAGTATTTTGTTGAGGATTTTTGCATCTATATTCATCAGTGATATTGGCCTGTAATTTTCTTTTTTTTTTTTTTTTTTTTTTGTGGTACGCGGGCCTCTCACTGTTGTGGCCTCTCCCGTTGCGGAGTACGGGCTCCGGACGTGCAGGCTTAGCGGCCATGGCTCACGGGCCCAGCTGCTCCGCAGCATGTGGGATCTTCCCGGACCGGGGCACGAACCTGTGTCCCCTGCATCGGCAGACGGACTCTCAACCACTGCGCCACCAGGGAAGCCCCTGTAATTTTCTTTTTTTGTGATACCTTTATCTGGTTTTAGTGTCAGGGTGATGGTGGCCTCATAGAATGAGTTCAGAAGTGTTCCTTCCTCTGCAGTTTTTTGGAGTAGTTTCAGAAGGATAGGTGTTAACTCTTCTCTAAGTGTTTGGTAGAATTCACCTGTGAAGCCATCTGGTCCTGGACTTTTGTTTGTTGGGAGTTTTTTTAAATTACTGATTCAATTTCAGTACTGGTAATTGGTATGTTCATATTTTCTATTTCTTATTTGCTATGTTCTTAATTGTTCTTATTGCTCAAACAATAGCAAGAGTATTCATAGTCCTAGCTAGCAAATAAGTTCATCTTTCCATGTTCTGACCACTGATTTATGTACGTAGACAGTTGACCCTTGAACCACATGGGTTTGAACTGCACAGGTCCACTTCTACACAGATTTTTTTCAATAGTAAACACTACAGTACCACATGACCCACAGTTGTGCAGGGCAGAGACCTGCTGATCTGAGGTCACCGAAGAGGTGTACCTGCTGGAGGGACAGAGGTCTCTGGGTCTTGCTGCAGCCCAGCTGAGCCATCTCTCAGCTTTGCTTAGACTGTGTGCTCCCTACGAGGCCTTCCAGTGTCTCGTTTGGCACATTCCCTGAGACAGCTGATCCCATGGAGGTCTGCCCTGTGCAGTGAAGAGTGTCCCCACTGGTGTCTCTGTCTCTTTGAGCTTGATACGCATGTTTCATTCCTGAGAGGACCCCCTCAGGGGGCCCTGATGGTGGTTCAGAACCTGCCCAGCTGAGGCCTAGACCCGCTGGCAGGGTCCTTGCTGGGTGCTGCCCAGCCCAAGCACGCAGCAGGGTGGCTGGTCATATTCCTTTGGGGCACCTCCTGTGACCCCTTCCACCTGCCTGAGGACTGTCACTCAGCCCTAAGGAGAGCTGGCCGTGTGGTCAGAGAATGGGCTGTGGAGTAAGGCAAACCCAGAACCTCTTTATCAATAAGGGAGAAAGAAGCCATTGTGAGTGGGAGCTTGTGGGAAGACAGGACTTGCAGGAGGACCTGCGGATGATTAGACTGGTCCAGCCATGGGGCAGCCAGGAATTCAGAGCTCCGGACCCCATAGTCACCACCAAGTCTATTTCAGGAGTTATTCCTACTTCTTCAGTAGCTGCCAGAATAATTTCTGTGATCTCCTTCTCACAGAACACCAGGATCCCACTAACTGCAGGCCCACCCAGCAGAGTCACTGAACTACCCAGACACACTGCCATTTCCTTGGCTTTCTTATCTCACACATGGAGCCTAAACCCTGGATCAACCCCTGCTTCACCAGTCGGTGCCTGAGATGCTGCAGACAGTTTACATACACTTTCTTAGAACATTTCGTCGTCTATGGAGTGGTTGTATTATACACATTTTCAGGTTAGTGTGAGGATTAGAGATAATGTGAAAACAGAAGCCGGCATATAAGACACAGTTAATGGTACTTAGAGTATTGTATCACCCAGTCCTTCATGCAACGTGTACATACCAGGCCTTGTTCTAAGAGCTGGGCAGAGAGCATTGAAAAAGACAGACCTTGTCCTCATGGAGCTCAGATTCTGGGGGGCAAAGACAGACCAAACACACGTAGACTATAATGGCATGAAGTGACCCCTGTTCAGAAGAAAATTGAAGCAGAATAAGGGGAAAGAAAGTGACAGGTAGAATAGGGTGTTGGCTGTTTCAGGCGTGGCAATCAAAGAATGTCTTCATGAGAAGGTGATGTGAGCAGAAACCTAAAAAAAAACAACAGAGAATTCCGTATGCACATATCTAAGGGAGGAGTACTCCAGGCCAGGGGAACAGCAAATGCTAAGGCCCTGAGGTGGGAGCAGTCTGACATATTTATGAAAAAGCAAGTAGACCTTAAGGATTGGGAGAGAAAGGTGGGATAGTGGCCAGGGGCCAGATCTAGGGTCTCCTAAACCATGCTAAGATCCTGGAATTATTCCAGGAAATGATGGGAAACCACCGAAGGGTTTGAGCAAAAAGAACAATGTGATCAGATTACATTTAGAAGGCTTCACTCCAGCTGCTGATTATAAAATAAACTGTAGGGCAGCAAAAAAGAAATAGGAAAGGACAGCAAAAAAGCTGTCTCAGGTATCTAGGAGAGAGATGAGGGTGGCCTGGACCATGCTGGGAGCATGGAGGTGATAAGCCACTGGGCTCAGGATGTGTTTCTGGTAGGCCAGCAGAGCTTTCTCTGGGATTAACTGCTGGGTATGAGATGAGGAAAGGAGTTGATGCTCCAGGTATTTTGGGTCTGAGCATTTGGATGTTGCCATTTCAGAGACAGCGAATGCTGAGAAAAGATGGATTTTGGCAGGCAGGGGGACCTAAATCTAGAGGTTGCTTTACACATGTTAAGTTTGATATGCATTGTATCGATAGATATCCAAGTGCAGATGTTGAGCAGGCAGGTGGATATTAAAAGCCAGAAGTTCAGGGGGAGGTTGAAGCTGGACATAAATAGAAGGAGGGTTCAGGATCATGGGAAAGACCTGACAGAGACCAAAGCCGTGTGAGGACAGGGACCGTGTCTGTTTCATTGACCTCTGTATGCACAGCATGAGTATTCAGTATGTGTCTGATGAGTAAATTAATCTGTGGCTATTAAACTGTTACATGATGAATGTGGTTTCGTGCAAAACAAAAGCACCAACTGAAAATTTGCTTTATTATTCCAAACCAAAAATAGAAACCTGGTGTGTAGTTTCTTAAGAAATAATTGGCATATGATAAAATCAAAGCTTGACACTGAAAGGAACCTTTAAGGCCATTTAAGGCAAAAGTTCAAAATTAGTGGAGGAGAGGGTGGTAAGGGAAGTAGACGGTTTATTGCCAAGGGTGAGACAGTGTATAGGACCCGCACACTGACAATAAACTGAATAAATAATGTCTTGACCATCAGTGCACTACTCTTGTTCAAGCTTGTGAAGATGTTGCAATTAGTAAAATAAGAGAGAACAACATAAGCTCCCAAAGACCAACTGTCTTTGGAGGGGAGAGAATTTAGTGTTTGTACATGAGAAGGAGTCTTTGTCTTGAAATGGGTGGGAAACTCGGATCTAACCCAAGCCTTTTGTTTTACTGATACAGAAAGGGAAGGGGAGTGGAATTAAGTGATTTGCATAAATGACACAGCTAATTAATGACTGTGCCTAGATGGACTCCTAGGTCTCCATAACCTGAGCCCAAAACTCCTTCCACCACCAATGTGCCTGCTCTGACTTTCAGCACCAACTTTCTTCAGACCAGTAATTGAGGTATTGCCTTAGAACGGAACTCATTTATTTTTGGCCATGGAATTATTTTAGTGATCTCTTTTGCAGGCAATTTAATATGAGAATTATAATTAGACTTTGTTTTAGCTAATTTCAAAATCCATTTACAATTCCCTAAGCATGTTCCTTTTGGCAATGTGAAAGAATAAGTAGTCCAAGGAGGGTCGCTGAAAGTGAAATGTTTAATTTGCAGTAGATAATTTACCAAGTGAGTAATTCTCGTGTTGAAAAATTAAAGCTTGATTTGAGCTGCAAACATCATTTTAAGGAAGCTGAGAAGCCCATGTAGGCCTTCAGGAGGGGACACATCTGAATATCCACAACTCTCGGTTCAAACCCTGGCTCCACAACTCAATTACCTGTACAGACCATGTTGGCCAAGCTAACTCACTCCTCCAAGACTCAGTTTACACATCTGCAAAACTTCCTTTCTAATGAGGACATTAGAAAGCACACCCATCTGATGCCTGCACGGACGAGGCCCTGGGGAAAGAGAGGAGCCCCTCGCATCTTACATGTGGGGAAACTGAGGCCTGTTAGAAGTAACCCAAAGAAGCCACTGTGAGTTGAGTCCGCAATCCAATCCCCTAGCTTTTAACTACCCTCCAGCTCAGTCACCGTCTCCTGATGTTCCTGGCTCCTGACTTCCTCAGGCTGCGTTTGCCAGGAAATTGCCCAGCCATACTGCCTGGACAGCTTCCCTGGCGGAGGAGTGCCCGTTGGGGGCGCAGGCCCCCAGGGCTGGCATCACAGTCTGAGCCTGTGGGCTGCTCCAGCGGGTTCCGCTGAGAGGCTGCCCCGGTGGCTGCATTACTCACACATCCCTGCCACCCCGCGCAGCTGGCCCCGGCCTGAGCACAGGCTCGTTTACATTGTGGCACAACAGGAAGCAGGGCCGGTGTTCAGAGCCGCGTTGGCCCACGGAGAGCAGTGGCTCCAGGTGCTCTGGGTCCTGCAGCTGTGGCTGTGTCCCTCGCCTCACGTTTGCCCCAGGGTTGGTGGTGGGGGGTGGGGGGGGTAGCAGTCTTCTGCGGCAGCTTGGTGGGGCTTTAGTGGGGGACGGTTGAGTGTTTTGGGGGGTGAGAGGTTGGTTTGCTTTTTGTCCACTATCACATGCTTGGCAGGCATGACCAGAAAGGGGGGGGGTACCTTTTGTGGAGTCAGGGTTCCTGCATAGTTCTCCCACAGCGGCTGCAAGTGAAATGGCAGAGGCGTGAGTCACCCTGTGAGACGGGAACAGGAAGACATCCTGTTGATGCCAAGCCATTTTCAGTTCAGTTATGAGAATTTACACCCTGCCCCCCCCAAAAAGACAAAAAATCAGCATTCGGCATGCGTCTCCCCGAGCACAGTGGTCTGGCACTGGCTGTGTTCCCTTGAAGGACGGCCCGGGGCCCAGCTTGGTTTAGTGCTCAGGAAATTGGCCGTGTCCTTGGTCTGCTGTGTCTGTGACGGTATCAGAGAACCCTCTTTGCCAGAGAAACTTTCTGTCTGAGGTTTTGTTTGTTTGGTTTTTGATTCTTGTTTTGTTTTTATTCAAATATTTTCCCTTGTTTCTCTTCTCGGGAAGGTAATGCACTGTATGGTTTCTTAGGATTTTCTTTTGTGTAAACATTTTTCATGTTTTTCTGACAGGAACTGTTGCTTATGAAGATCAACTGAGAATTTATAATATTTGAGGGATTCTCTGCTCCTTTTAATGGAATTCTCATAATCCCCTTGTTCTTAAATTATCATTATAATAATGTATTGAATGCTTAGAGCCGGACACCCTTTTAAAAACTTCACATATACATTTAATCCTCACAAGAGCTCCATGAGGTAGAGGGACTACTGTTATTCCGAGTGTGCAGACTGAGGGGACTGAGGCTTGGGTTAAGCAATTTCCAAAGTCACAAAGTTAGTTGAACGGCAAGTGCCAGCCCTTAAGCCCCGTTTCCAATCACTCTCTTTGCCAGCATTTACTCGAAGTATGGTCAGCAGAGCACTGACCTCATGAGATGTTCCTAGAAAAATGTAACTGTGTTCAAATAATTGGGGGAAATGCTGCAAACCATATGCCTCTTGCAGATCATAAACGTATCTTAGTGTGGGAAGACCCTGTGTAGTCCTATGTGAAAGAAGCCTACTTATCTTTGTTTGAACTGGGATTCTCCAAAATAGATGTGACATGGACCCTTATTTCCATGTATACCTATTAAGTTGTAATGCGTTTTGAGAAACACCACGCTAGTATACGAAAGCATATAGCCAGGTGATTGAGAGCTTTGGAGCCAAAGTACCTGGGTTGGAATACTGTATCTGCTACTTCCTCTGCCTCACTTTTCCCATCTGTACAATGGTGAAATAGAATAGCACTCTCTCACAGGGTGATGGTGAGGACTAAATGAGTCAGTGCATCTAGAAGACCTAGGAGAGTGTTGTACACATGGAGAAGTACTCGATGTTCCAAATGTAGCAGGATGAATCAAAACATTTGCTACTACCTGTGGGGTCTGGCCGAAGCCAAAATGCTATTTCATGGTGCTTATGAGACAGGAAGCATTGCCCTCCCTCTTTCCCTTGGTGCTCTCTCTAGCTTCCTTGGATTCTCTCTGCCTCTCACCATGTGGTTGGTCCAGATAGCAGCTCAGAGCTGGGCTCGGGTCTCTGCCCTTGAGTCAGGATTAGCATGCACTCTTGCTGGGCCAGGGGACAGCTATCGGCATTAACCACATGCCTGTGGGTGGCCCCAGCAGAATCTGCAGAGAGAATGTGCTGGTAAGAAAGGAACTCAACTTCCCTGTGTTTAAACAAGGCAGCTGCCCTTGCACACTGTTGGCTCCTGGACTTCCAGAAGGGGAAACTGTTGCAAAGCATTGCACTTTCACTGAATTTGCTGCTCCCCCTGTCACCTGCCACTAACCAGAGCAGCTCCTCCAAGGGGGTCCAGCGCTGGATGAGAAGCCTTGCAATTCTGCAGGCTCGGCTTCTGGTCCTGGTGTCTCAGCACCCAGCCAGCCTGAGCCGCCTCATGCAAAGTCCTGCAGCAGACAGATAGCGCTTGGTGGGGCCTGGTTCTTCCCCTCCTCTGCATGTTCCAAAGTTGGTTGTGCGTTGACTCCCGGGAAGGATCAGAGAGAAGTCCATGGGAGAAAAGTAGAGCAATTACAGGAATTTACTAGTTTTTAAAATGAGCGCTGTATGTTTACATTGCCCTTTGTGATTTTTCTCTAAATTTTATTTTATTATTTTTTTTAATATCTTTTATTATTTATTTATTTTGGCTGCCTTGGGTTTTCGTTGCTGTGCGTGGGCTTTCTCTAGTTGCAGCGAGCGGGGTCTGCTGTTCGTTGCGGTGTGCGGGCTTCTCATTGTGGTGACTGCTCTAGTTGCAGAGCACGGGCTCTAGGCACACGGGCTTCAGTAGTTGTGGCACGCAGGCTCAGTAGTTGTGGCCCGCGGGCTCTAGAGCGCAGGCTCAGTAGTTGTGGCGCACGGGCTTAGTTGCTCCGCGGTATGTGGGATCTTCCCGGGACCAGGGCTCGAACCTGTGTCGCCTGCGTTGGCAGGCGGATTCTTTGCCACTGCGCCACCAGGGAAGCCCTCTCTAAATTTTAAATGTCTCAAAATAAGAAATTCAAATTAGAAAAATGCACCACAACCCTCTATGTGAGCAAGGCTGGTTACCCGTAATATATTTATTATTGAGTGAAAAAATGAAATTTGTAGAACTATATGTAAATATGGCCCCATTTGTTTGAAAATCCACATATATGTGTATGATGTGTGTGTTTGGGAAGGCCAGAGGAAGGTGTGGAAGGAAGGAAAAAGACTAGGGACAGTAGTTACCCCTTTGCCCTTTCGAGTGAAATTAGAAGCAAAGAGTTTTAACTTTTTATTCGATTCACATGCCTATAGACTGAATTCTTCAGCATATTCCTTTTGTTATTAAAAAGAAGAAGAAGAAAATAATAAAAGGGAAACACCCCGAGGTAGACTCCAAAAATAGGGCTAGACTAAATAGTAGTGGTTAATAATGGGTGTAGTCTGCCTAGGCTGGGAAGCTTTGCAGTGAGAAGGAAGGAAACAGACCAGACCAGAAAATGGGCCAATTCCAGTCCCAGTGAGTATGGTACAGGCTCGGCTCAGCAGAGCAGTGGGTGGCTTTGGAGCCTGTGCAGTTACAAGTGGTGTGAAGTTTTGCTTTCCCTTTCCCACGCCTTCCCTCCGGTAAGCCACCCAGGCTGCCCAGGTCCTCAGGGGTTCAGCTCCCCTTGTATTGCCCTTGGCCATGATAAAGCACTTTAATCACCCAGGCCCTGACCAAACGGAGGGGCCATTGCTATCACTGGGTCACCTCTGCAGAGTCCTCACTCCCCGTGAGAGTTCCACCGGCAAACTTTGGAGCCCTGCCCAGCGGGGAAAGGTTCAAGTGGGGAGAGGACCTTGACTCAAAGTCAGGAGCTGGGGTCTTCTCCCAGTTCTGAGGGGCCTTGGACAAATCAAATTTCCTTCTGCCTCAGTTTTCTCAGATGCTAGACATACAAAGTAATTTAATTACAGGGAGGTTGTGAGGTGTGATAGTAGGAGTGAAAGAGCTTCAAAAGGTAAAAGGTGGTGATTTGCAAAGAAAAACTGGCCCCCTGGATGTTGTTATTAGCGGTACTTTGCTGGGGGCAGGGCAGGCAGGGTACTCAGTGCCTGAGCTGATTTCTCTCCCAACACAGCGTTCACTTTCTGCGCTGACTTGGAGGCAGAGCCCCTTCCCTTGCAGTATTCAAAGTACTTGCTGTCCTAGGAATCCCCTCTTTGTTGGTAAGAAACACGAGGAGGGGGCTTCCCTGGTGGCGCAGTGGTTGAGAGTCCGCCTGCCGACGCAGGGGATGCGGGTTCGTGCCCCGGTCCGGGAAGATCCCACATGCCGCGGAGCGGCTGGGCCCGTGAGCCATGGCCGCTGAGCCTGCGCGTCCGGAGCCTGTGCTCCACAACGGGAGAGGCCACAACAGTGAGAGGCCCGCATACCGCAAAAAGAAAGAAAAAAAAAAAAAAGTAAAGAAACACGAGGAGGGCCTGAGAGGGTGTAATAGTCTGTCTCTTTTTCCCACCTTACCAGATCCCACCGGAAGCCAGGGAACAGGGCCCAGGGTGAGGCTGGACTCTCGGATTCCACATGCTAGGTGCTGAGCATTTAACTGGACTGTCCTGCTTCAACAGTCACTTTATGCTGAGGGCACCTCTAACTGACGGATGTCAGTGTTTGTTGAAGAATGACACAGAGTGGGACCCCACTCCTCACATACACTTCCTCTAGGGTTTAAGGAACTTTAAACGTTCTCCTTTGTGATGACAGGATTTCCCTCCAGATGTCAGTCATTCCGTATAGTGAACATCTGGGCCTAGACATCAAATCGTACAGGTGAATGGCGCACCTGAAATTTTCCAGCTCATTTATGCTACGCCCTGTGGGTTTTTTCTGTCCCACCTTCCCACTCTCTTTCCTCATTCACTCAAAACCCATTTTAAGGAGACGTTGCATATTCATTTATTAAGTAAATATTTATTGAGTGCCACCGTGCGTATGACAGTACACTAGCACTGAAACCATATCCGTGTTTCATTAGCTTAAGTCCAGGGGGGCCGAGGAGCACCGGAAGATAAGCACACAGATAACTGCATTACAAAGCAAGAGGCAGTTAAGTGCCAGAGGCAGGACAATGTGTTCTAGACCCTCAAAGGAGAAACACATCATCTCCATCCATCTGACCTACCAAGGAGGCACATCTCTGATCATATCAGTCCCTGCTTAAAATTTTTCAGTGGCTCTCAGTTGCCTCCAGCATAAAATCCAAACTCCTGAGCCTGGCAGCCAACCTGTTGACTCTATTCCACACCCCTTCCAGCTCTTCTTCATGGTGTCTCTGCTCTGCCGAACCTAACGGCTACCTGCCTTTCCCTGCACAGCACCAGGGCTTTCATAGCCTTTGCCCCTCCACTTGGAATTGCCCTACCCTCCCAGCTCCATAGCCTGCAGTGTGGTGCCACCTCTCCCATAAAGCCTGCCCAGATTTCCCCCAGCCAGAAGGAATCACTCCCTCTTCTGAACTCCCCTTGTACTGACCTCTCTGTCTCTGCTGATGCAGCTTTTCTGCTTCAAGTTATTTGTGGACGCACCAGTTTTCCCTCTGCTGGATGGAAAGCTCCCTGAGGGTTTGTTTATGTGTAGATGCTCAGTGCCAACCAAAGCATCAGAGCAGCCCCCTGATAAACAGCTGTGGTATGGAGGTGGGGGGAGCTTTAGGTTGGAGGATAAACAGAGACTTGGTGATAGAGGCAACCTGACAGGACCTGGAAGCAGGGGTGGCATCTCAACAGGGGGCCTGGGAAGGGCAAGTCAGAGTTCAATTCCAGGGGCCATTTGAGGAGCTACAAGTCAGGTTATTTTCTCTCCTACCTCTTTTGGGTTGTGGGTCCACTTCGATTAATGCTCTGGACCCTCTCCCCAGAAAATGTACATACCCACAGCATTTCATAGAGGGTACCTGGACCTTTTCGGGGAAAGAATCCCAAAGCAAAAAATTAGTTGACGACTGGAAAGGTAGATTACAGCCATATTGTGAAGGGTTTCTGGGCCATAGTGAAAGTTGCATTCACTTCAGCAGTTAATCGGGAGCAGTTGATGTTTTTTGGTTTTTGTTTCTTTCTTTTGAAGTGTTATATCTCGCAGCTGCTGACCCAGATTGTATGCATAATGATTTTTTTCACAAGCTAAACACACACATGTAGCCAGCACTTGGAAAAGTCCCTTTGTGTCCCCTTTGCCACCTTCCCCTTCAGGAGTAACACTGGCCTGACATCCAACAGCATAGATTAGTTTCACCAGTTTTTGTGCTTAATGGCCTCGTATGGTAGGTACTTCTTTTTACTCTTTGTGTCTGGCTCCTTTCACTCAACATTATATTTGTGAGATTCATCCATATTGTTATACAGTTCCCTGGCGGTCTAGTGGCTAGGATTCGGGGCTTTCATCCATATGGTTGCATGTATTTTGGAGCTTAGCATTTGTTACGGAATGTTCCATTGAGTGAGATATTATTCTCCTGCTTGGGTCGTTGAGGCAGTTTCCATCTGCGGGCTGCTATGAACATTCTAATGCATGTCTTTTGGCGGATATAGGACTAGAATGGCAATATGTAAATGTTCTGCCCAAGTGACTATTGCTATATTTTGTATTCCCTCCCCCCATCCAGTTGATGATTTTTTTTTTTTTTTTTGCAGTATGTGGGCCTCTCACTGTTGTGGCCTCTCCCTTTGCGGAGCACAGGCTCCGGACGTGCAGGCTCAGCGGCCATGGCTTACGGGCCCAGCCACTCCGCAGCATGTGGGATCTTCCCGGACCGGGGCACGAACCCGTGTCCCCTGCATCGGCAGGCAGACTCTCAACCACTGCGCCACCAGGGAAGCCCCAGTTGATGATTTTTGAGGGGCATCATAAGATTAGAGTTGAATTTTAGGAAGATGTATTTGGCTGTGGTATCTTTGATGTCTCTGAGCAGTGGTTTCAGAGAGCCCTGGGAATCTGCAGAGTCGCCTTAGGGGCTGCCACTGGGCAGAGAGAAGGGAGGCTGAGTTAGTGGTAGTGCTCTGAGCTCCTCGTACACAGCCACCCTCCAGCAGAGCAGGCGCGCTCGTATGTTTCATTAGCTTTTGCCATTATCTAGGATTGCTGGTCCATGGCCAGCAGTCTGACAAGTTGACAGCTGTTGGGGGAGAGCTCAGGGAAACCAAGAAAAGCGAGGCGGTTGTAGTCATCTCCAAACACATATCGAGGGAGGGCCTTAATAAGAGGTTGATGGCAGGGGCACCAGACAGGAAGGTGTGGATAGGAAAACAGAACCTGTAGGACTGGTCACCTCTTTGGATGTCAGGGAGCAAGGGGGTGGTCTCAGAAACAGAACTAACGTTTTGAATCTAGGTAACCGTAATAAAGGTTGCTTTCTTAGCAGAGAGATTGAGAAGCCAAGTCCAGAGAAGGGCCCCCGGGGAGAAGAAGAAGGGGAGCCTGGCTTCTGACAAGTTTAAGGAGCAGGCAGGCTAGGTGGATGAGGGGGTCCTGCAGACAGCTCCGGGACCAGACACAGATGTAAGAATCCTCTGTAAGGGGCTTCCCTGGTGGCGCAGTGGTTAAGAATCTGCCTGCCAACGCAGGGGACACGAGTTCGAGCCCTGGTCCAGGAGGATCCCACATGCCGCGGAGCAGCTAAGCCCGTGCGCCACAACTACTGAGCCCGCGCTCTAGAGCCCGCGAGCTACAACTAGCCCGCACGTGTAGAGCGCGTGCTCCGCAACAAGAGAAGCCACTGCAATGAAGAGTAGCCCCCACTTGCCACAACTAGAGAAAGCCTGCGAGCAGCAACGAAGACCCAACGCAGCCAAAAATAAATAAATTAATTAATTACTTAAAAAAAAAGAAAGAATCCTCTGCAAGCCCTTGGAGGGAGATGGAAGGAGGGAGGACAGTGAGAGGAAAAATAAGCACGCAGGCGAAGTCTTCAAGGACAGCTGAGCTTGGAGGACTTGGAGAGGGAAAGATGTCAGCCCGGGAGACAGAGCGGCACAGTCGGAGGCATGCAGACGTGCCCAGGGGAGGATCGGGGCTCAGAGACCGAGGGCAGAGTCAGGAGGCTGGGACAGCCCAGCAGTGTCAGTGTCAAAAAATGGACTTGTTCCAAGAGTTCTTCAGCTTTATCTGGAATCATGACATTTCACGGAAGTGCCTTCTTAACCATCAGTAATGTTCAGGGTTATGTGCATATTGTGCTGTTATCTCTGAAAATTGGCAACAGCGTGCCCTTGCACATGGTAACTCACCCAGAAATTTCAGTTCACTCTGATAGCCCTTCCCAGAACATTCTAGCTAAAAAAGCTTACTGTATTTGTGAGCCTGGCTTTATTTTAAAACATCCATGAACAATATTTTCTCTCCCATATGCTTGCTTGCTTCAGAACCCACTTGGTAAGGAAAGCTCCCCTGCCCATCCCTCCCCTATTTGGGCTGATCCCCACTTATAAAGTCTTCTGGGGCTTCAGAAGCAGCTCTGTGCTGGCCACACGCACCCCTCCCATGTGCGTAATTCTTTCAGGGCACTAGATTCACCTGTTTGTGTCCCTACACGGTTTACTTTAGTGACTTTGTCCCTGCCGTGATCATTATGACAATATATAAATATTAAGTGCTTAAACCAATGATCTGAGTAATTCTAAAGAGCAGGAAAGAGAGGACCACTCAGAGAGAAGCAAAGAAGAGGTGCAGAGCGTGTACATTGCTGTCCTTTGCTAAGGATGAGGAAGCTGAGACCCAGAGAGGGCAAATGACTGGCCACCAGTTTGGCGGATGAGTCAGGGAGTCCCAGGTGTCGAGCTGAACAGCCCTGATGTATTCTAGTCTCTGCGGCTCTTTTACCCAAATGTACATCCAGATCACCCGGAACTTTTTCAGAATGTACTTTTCCCAGGACTTACCCTGATGTTCTGATTCTGGAGGTTTGGGGGTGAACTTCAGACCTGGGCGCACTGAAAGAACTGCCCAGGTGATTCTGAAAGCAACCTGGTTAGGAGTTCAACGTCAAGTCACTTTGTGGTTTCTGTGTTTCACTCCACGCTACCTGTAAAGTGCAGGTATAATCTGCGTCTAAGAAAATGTCATTAAACGGGTTGTGTCTCAGAGAGGAAAAACCAATACTTTCCTCTATTTAAGAAGTATATGGAATTACGAAAAGTGAATGTTACACTAAATATTAAGAAGGGAAGCACCTGATAGGCTACTGAGAAATAAGAGTCTTGTGAGGCAAAGGATTCTGATACTTTTCCGGTTATCTGCAAAAATATCTTACCTATTGACCACATACATTTGCATGCTAAATTCAAGAGGTTCACCCAAGTCCATAAGTAGAAATTAAAATGAAATTAAGTATTTAGTTGACCCCATCTGATATAGATGGTATATGAGAAAGCACTTCATAAATTTCCATCTTGGGGGCATTATTGGGATACCAGACTTACCCCATTGGAAATAGAATACCAGATTTCGACATTGGGTCAAGGCAGAAGTGACATACAAACATATGGCAGCATCTGTATGTGACACTTAGGTATGTTTCCCCAGAATTTAGCTGGAGATGGTTTTCATTTATAAATGGAGGCACAAGCATCCCGTGATCATGTGATCACTGGGTCAGTTCATTTATAAATGTTGACACTGACAGGTAATGGCTGTTTATAAGACTTGGATATGTTTATTTTTTCAACCTACTAAAATCAGTCTCCATGTAATTTCTACATGTAATATAAACACATCATTTATTTTGACTTATATTATACATAAAATTGTTCCAAAGAATCTCATGTGCTTCTGAAAATACCCCAAGGACAAACTTTTGATAGAATCTGCTTCAACCTTCTGAAACTCGTATTTGGTCACAGACAACTAAATGCTGATTTCTTATGATTTCTCCCAGGAATTTAGTCCCTGGACTCCTTAAGTGTTAGAAAAGTTTAACTTTACAGTTAAATACCTGAATAAATAACAGGCACTAATATTGTCATATTGGTATTAGCATTTGCTGGAAGGTGTATGTTACTCCCACTGCCACTCATAAGATGAATTACCCTCGGGAAGCAGCCCCCTTCCCTCCATGGTAAGCACCTGGCCTGCAGAAGCAGACTTAAGCAATGGAGGCATCTGGGGGTAGTTCTTTCTTTCCAGAGCTTGCAGCATCACAACTGTACTTTCCTATATTCGTCCTTAATATAAGGGGAAAAGTGCCACCGAGGTCAGAGTCCAGATAAGGAGCTGCTTTTGAAACCAAGGGTAGCAGGTAGCCTAAAACCAACATCTATGTCACCCTCACTTTCATAAGTACAGGAATGAGGAAAGTATATGCCCTAGTGTTCATTTTGGAAACTCAAGTAAAACTGTGCTTAAGACATAAGAAGGAGTTGTGTAAGATGTTATACTTCAGAGATGTTTGTTATGGTTCCTCATTGATATATAATCAGAAACAGAGCTAATACAGTGAGTTTCTCTGACTTGACCTCTTCATCCGGAGATAACGCATCTGGGAAAGTATTACCTGAAGGAATCCTTTTGTCATGTGACATGATCCCCATTTGTTTCAGAAATTCTGAGTTTTATACATTGGGTTCAGGCCCTTATCATCACTCATCTAAAATACTGCCACAGATCCCTGTGTCATAATTTTATTGGAGAAAGTATTTATTGAGTTCCTGCTGTGTGTCCAGCCCCAGGAATGTATTGCGCCTTCTGTTTGCTGAATTAGGAAAAGGAAAAATCACAAAGCCATTGCTTCCTGCCAGGGCTATCCATGTGTCTCGTAACAAACCAAATCAGTACGTATTTATTTTGTGTGTATTGTATATGGAAGAAGTAGAGAACGGTGTAATATGGGGTGGCTGGCCTCAAGGGCCAACCATCAGAGAGAGGATTAGACTTAAAGAAGGACTCTGGTGGGTGAAGTAGATGCAAAATATTTGTGAGAAGTATGATGGCTGTAGTCGTAAAGCCAGCCCTTGGGACGTGTGGTCTGGTAAGTTACTAGTACACCAAGAGAAGCAGAATATTTGAAATAGTTCTGGCCTGGAAAATCTGGGGCTGAGAGTGGCCATAGAAATTCTTTATCTGGGCTTACAGGCAGCATCCTTTCCCACTGCATTCCATCTGATGATCCTGTTTTGTGAAATTCTTGTGTTTAAGAGAACAAACCTGAAGAAGCAAGTTGTTGGTAGTAACATGCTGTGTATTTAAATTGATGTCCTCTTTCCAGTGGTCTTGGGTGTCATTCTGTCATGATATATCTTTTGCTTGATTCAGCCCTCTTTCTCAAAAGTTCTGTATCTCATTGAAAGAAAAATGTTAATGGATTTGAATTAATTCATATTTCTGAGGAATTTCATATCACCTGTTAAGGTGAACAGAGATATTCTGAAATTTTACAGAACTCAGTGAGCTGCAGTAGAAGTGTGCCTTTTGGGTGCCAAATTATTTAAATTGCATTGATGTTGCTGATGAGGTTTGGACCTTAAATGACTTGGCTTGGTTTCCTAGTCCATGTTTTCCCTCAAGTAACATTTTTTTTTGGAAAAGGAGGGAATCAACAAATTGCTTTGGAAGGGAGAGCTCTAATCCTTTTACATAGAGAATGAGTTAGAACTACAGGAAGCTTCCTTGGGGACCCCTTGGATCTTCAGTTCTTTCCCTTTGAAAATATATGAACTTTTAGGTTCCATGAGTCTCAAAACAAACAGGTACTTTACCTGTGAGGGCCAGCATGGAAAGTTCATCTTGCTGGTCATTCCAGGAATTCGATAGACACTGCTTTTCCCCAATGCAGTTATCAAGTCCGGACGTGTTGGAAAGGAGGTTGGGCATATTCCCTGGCTATCGTTTCACGGGAGAAGGTGAGATGAAGAAAGAAAGAAAAATTAAGTATCCTATTATGTAGTCGGTAGCATGTACAAGTTATGGGTATTGGGACCAGAGTCGGGTCTTTTTTTTTTTTTTTTTTTTTTTTGGTCAGTGAATGCAAGGAGGGTGCGAAGCTTCCTGGCAAGTTAAACTTTGGCACCTGTGACTCAGGGCCTGAGTGGCACGTACAGTGGGCAGAGGGCCCAGATCATGGCTGTTTTAATCCCCTCTGTGCCTCCTAAAAAGGCAATTAAATTACTTCCTCCGTACTGTGGACATTGGACATACTTGCTAGATGGTGATCTGGGAGAGGAAACAGTAGATAATAATTAACGTATCTTCCACTCTTTCATGACAGAGCTCATCTTATGGTGTTGGTCATTATCATGTTATAGATTATGAAGTGTTTAGGATCATAGAATTTTACTCTTAACCTTTTATCCTTGAAGTTTTCAAACATACACAAAAGTAGGATGCACTCCGTGTACGTGCCGCCGAGCTTCAACAAATCAGCAACAAATTTCATAGCCAGTCTTGCTTCATCTACCTCCTCACCCACTCTCAGATACCCTTCTCGTTTGGCACCATAGATTAGTCTTGCCTTGAACTGTCAGAAAATGGAGTTAGTATGCACTCTTCTGTGACTGGCTTCCTTCGCTCAGCATGATGTCTAAGGGATCCGCCCATGTTGTTGGTGCATCGGTAATTGGTTTCCCTTTTTCCTCACCTATTAGAAGGCTTTCAGCCACGTTTCTCTAATAATCCCCTGCGCTCACCATTCCTGAATCAGTGCTTCTCTCTTGGTCCCTTAACCTTCGACCTCCCTTCCCTTCACACTGTGGAAACCGCTCACTCAGGGCCCCCCCCATCCCCAAGTTCCATGAGCTATGCTTGCTCTCTCCTCCCTTTATCCCTGTAAAGTGACTAATAACTGCCCCTCCTCCTGGTTTTGTGAATAACAATTACTGGGATTTTTTTTTTTTTTAAATCATAAAAGCATCACTTGTGGCTGAGAGCACAGACTCTGGAGCCAGGCTGCCGGGATCGCAGTGCTGGCTCCTGCACTTACCTTTGCTCTGACCTTGGCTGTGTTCTAAGCGTCTGCCTCCCTCAGTTCCTTTAATCCTAAACTAGGAAAAACAATAGTAACCACCTCATAGTGTTGTTTTGAGGATGAAGTAAGTTAATATCTGTAAAGCTCTTAGAACAATGCTTGGCAAGTGTAAGTGCTGTACAAGTATTAGCTATTAAGAGCAAAAAAATAAATAAAAACGTACACACTGCAGGAGTGCATAAAGACACTAAAAATCCCCTAGAATGCTCACCGCCTATCTATAGCTACATTGTGGACTCTTCCAATGTGTTTTTTGGATATATTTTAACTAAACGTATTTATAACTGACTAAACATTAACGTGCATTAACGTGCACGTGCAGCACGTTAACGTGCAGCATTAACGTGCCCTTTCTGCCTCTCTTCCCCTGGCTTTTGCGATGGTGTCGCCCTGCCCCTCCTCTGCTCCTTTGAAGCTGCCGTTATTGTCCCCCGACACACGGGGAAGGCCCAAGGGTGCGCCCTGCTCTTTTCTTCATGCTCTCCCTCCAAAGTCTAGCGCTCAGCCACCATTTCCGGGCTGTTGATCCCCATCCAGCCCAAAGAAAGAAGTCTTGTTCATTCTTACATTTCCTATCTCTTGCATCCAGCTTTTTCTTTACATTTCAATTGCCTCCATATGTTTGAAACCTTATTATGCTCTAACTCCTAATGGCAGTAATGATGCTGATAGATAACAGTGGGTGGTTTCTGTGTGCCAGGCTCTTTTCTATATGATCCCATTTAATCATTAATCACAGTCCTGTGAGGTAGGCACTCTTGTTACCCCATTTTACAGATAGAGCGCCTCGGGGTTCAGTGAGGCTAAGTGGCTCATTCCACATACACACGAAGTGGCACAGCCCAGATTTGAACCCAGTTCCATCTGATCGTAAATATGACCTATACCGTGTTGCCTGCCCTCTAGACCTTCCATGTAAATACTCCACTTGTCTCTCTCTGTCCCCCACTTCTGTTCCATCCTACAAAAGGTTGTTGGATTGTTTTTCTGATAACACTCCCTATGCCTGTCATTCTGGTCAAAAACCTTCAGTGGCTCCCATTTTCACATAAGAGATTCAGCTTTCATCCACTCTCTACTGCTCCCCTCAATAACCGTTCTAAATTCTCCCCACTCCTTTGCCACCACCCATCCAGTTCGTATCCTTAAGGGATTGATCCATTTAAGAACTGTATCCTTCGTGCATGTCTGCTTGCTCAAGCCCTCACTGACTCTGTCTTCTCTAAGCTCCTAATGCTTGCACTTGGCATGCCTTATTGGCCCACTGCTATTCCTTATTCATATTCAGGACTTAGTCCATCTTGTTGGAATCACAAGCCCTTTAATCACCAGTGTAACAGCCCACATTCATTGTTTGTCGGCCATGCCCAGCCCAGCTGGTGACTGTAAATGTCAGTGTGCTGCACACACACGTCTCAGTCCTTCTCAGCCTCTCTCTCTCTCAAACCCCCCACTCCTATGCCTTCAAGCAGCTGTGCTGTTCAAAGCAGGAAGATGACTACCTAGTTGCTTCTTAATCTAAAATGGATGTAACAGCGTTTACCTGTTGCCTCACTTTCAGCTCTCCCATTAGGTGTTCGGTTGTTTGTCTTAATTCGCTCTGGGCATGTAGGTGAGCTTCTCTCTGCTTAGCAGGATTAGAAAGCATGTCCTCTGCTCAAAGTCAGGGAGATGCTAGGCCTTTATGACCAGAATCCTAAATATCTCTGTTCTGCTGCTTTGTCAGCCCACCAGGAATGAGGGTAGAATGGCTATGCTGGGGACAACAGCCCGGGTAAGGGATCTCATTGCAGACAGCGTCCAGCCCTGCTCAGCTAGGGGAGGTAGAGGGGGTGCAAGGCAGATCCCTCAGGAAGGCTGATGGGGAGGACTCCAGCTGTCACATAGATGGGAGAGAAGGCACCTGTTTTCTGAGTTTGGGTATCAAAAGGACCATCAACCACATAACCACAGGTAAGAGATGAATGGGCATTCGGAATGTTCTGCCTCCTTCCTTAGATTGGTCCTGTGTCCCTTGCCAGGAATCACTTCCTCAAGGCAAAGTCCCTGTGTCTTTTGGAACCAAACGATGCTATATGAAGTGAGAGAATGATTTCCAAACGACATGAGAACTTAGCCCAGAGACCGTTTCCTTGCACCCCAAGGTGCTCAGTATCTGTGCAGGGAAGGAGCCAGAGGGTGGGGACGACTCCAGATGGGAACCCCTACATCTCTGCTCCTCCACAAGCGGGCTCCACACCACACCAGCAACGTCAGCCTCACCGGAAACTTCGCACAAATGCAAGTTCTCCCCCCAGCCCAGACCTACTGACTGAGAGACTCAGAGATAGAGAAGCACTGTTCCAGGGGAATTCCTCGCGTCATATAGCATCGTTTGCTCCCCAAATCAGTGAGCCCTTTGAAGGCAGGAATTCAGTCTTCTGCTTCTCTGATCATTCCTACTTCCTCTCTCCAGCCCCAGCAAGCTTCTCCTGTAGAACCTGCAGACAGATGCAATGTGTGTAGTGATGGCTAGGAACACCAGGATTGATTTCAGCCCTGGAGAGCTTCAGTTTCCTCATCTGGAAGATGGGTTAATGATACCACCTTCACCAAAACCCCCAAATATATAGTTCAAATAAAAAAACAGGGTACAGAGCAATGCATGAGGTGCTCCCATTTGTATTTTTTGGAACAGGTATGTGGGTAATCACGTTTGTGTATGTGTGATGTCTTCAGAAGGAAGCACGAGAAACTGGTAACAGTGATTACCTTGGGAAGTCTAGACTAGAAGGACAGCTAGTTTTTGTTGCCTACACTTTTCGACTGTTTAAAATTTTGACTATGCACATATATTCTTTTCAAAACTAGTTAATGAAATAATAGTAATTTCTTTTTCGGAGATGCTGTAAAGAGTAAGTAAAATAACTTTACATAAAGCCCTGAACACAGTGCCTGGCACAGGAAAAGCACTCTGTTGGTGTCAGCCTTTGTCTTCAGTATTAAATAGTTGTGGAATTCATACATTCATTTATTTATTCATTCATGAATAAACAAATGGGACATGCAGCTGTCCTCAGCCAGCCACGCAGATATGAGCAAATCATTTCTCAGCCAGTCTCACTATGCTAGGTAGAGAGTAAAACTTGTTTGTAAAGGTCACTCTCAGTCTTGATGGTAAACACGTGCCTCTGCATGGCTGGACCCTTGCTCGGCATACGTGGTTGGGGCCGCTGGACCCTGCACCTCTGCAGTGCATGTCAGAGAGCTGCTCCCTCGGCCTGCCTCCACTGGCTGTGAACCTGTTTGGGGCACAGTATGGGGGTGCAGAGCAGCATTGCCTTCAGAACCTGGGCAGCATGCAAGTGGCCAGCCCACGCCGGAGCTAAATGTTCACAGTCCCAGAAACTGGCCCTGATCAGGTGCATCAGAGTCCCAGGGACTCCAGCCCAGCTCCTCAGAGCTGTGAAGCATAACCTTTGGCTTGGAACAGGCAGTATTTTGCAGGGTACATGGGGGAAGGAGCAGCAAGCTGTATCCTGTTTCTAAGAAGACAAACACTGTACACATTAACACCCCAGGGTGATAGGTTCACACTGGCTGATGTGTTGTATTGGTTGCTATATTGAGTGTCTTAACCTAACCCAGGTATTTATTGAGGCCCCATTCTCTGCATTAGTCAATATGAGAGAGAAGATGGCATGGAAAATGCACCTGCCTGGTTAAGGGCGTGGCTTTGAAGTAGGAGAGTTCTGGGTTCAAATCCTGTTTCTACCACTTTCTAGCTGTCTGATCTTGGCAAATTATTTAACCTTCCTGAGCTTCAGTCTCACTAGGTATAATAAATGCAACCTCTTATAGTTGCAGGCAGTATTAAGTGAAGTATTATCTGTAGAGAGTACTTGACATAGTAGCTGGCACATAGTAAGTAATGAATAAATGTACTTGCTATACTGTTATTATTGAGCTAAACTTCCCACAGTTTAGTGGGAAGACGATTTTCACACACAAAGTCAGTTACATAACAATAAGCATTAAATAACATACAGTTAAGCATTGAAATAAATAAATGGTGTCATGGACCCTTTTTGAGAGCTTGATGATAGCTATAAATCCTCACTTCAGAAAAAATAAACATAGGCACACAACCGAATTTTGCATGCAATTTTAGGGGCTTCATTCACATCTCCCCCTGCCTCTCCATCTCATGCATGGGCCATCCCTTAGGGGTCCTTGCAACCCCTGAGCTTCAAGCATATAGCAAGAATTCGTAAGGGGAATTAGTCACTGTAAGCAAAAGTATTGATAGTTAGGGAGCCCTTCCTGGAAGAGTTAAAAATGTGAACTAGCCTAAAAGAAGAGAGAATTTAAACTGGCCAAGAGAAGCAGGCTGAGAACTTGGGTGGAGATTTGCAGATGGGACTTGGAAACGCAGCCCACAAAGCCAGAGGATGGGGTGACAGCCCCCTGGGGCTACAGCAGGCAAGGTTCCAGCTGGGACCCTGGAGTCAGACTGCCTGGGCTCAAATCCCAGCCAAGCAGCTTGCTAGCTGTTTGACGCTAGGTACATATTAAACCCCTCTGTGCCTCAGTTTCTTCATTTATAAAATGGGGAGGAAAATACATAGAATTTCTCACAGGGTGATTGTGAGGATTCAGTAGGATAATGTATTGACAGTGATTGGCACATAGGCTGGTGTCTGGTGTAAGCTCTATGTAGCAATAAGCTGCTTTTATGATTAGGATTTTTATTATGGGGCCAGAATACTAGGGAGGATCTTGACTGCAAAGCTGAGCCCTTTGGACTTTTTCTGGAGTTCCTGGCGAATCCCTGGAACTTTTTTGAGCCAGAGAGAAATAAACTGAAAATGGTACTTTATCTGAGCATATGCTCGTCAGGATAGATTAGACTGGAGGAAAATAAGGGACATAAGTGGTTATGAAGCTGTTGCAATAGCCCTAACTTGAGGTGCTGGGAGCCAAGACCAGAAAATGGGGAAAAATTTAAATGCGGGGTTTGTCAAAGTAGGAATCAAAAGAATTTAGAAAGTGCCAGAGTCTAAGGTTACACTGTTCAATAAGGCCGCTGTGACTGCTGAGCACTTGAAATGTGGCTCATCCAAATCAAGATGTGCTGTAAGTGCAAAATGCACGCTGAGCTTCAAAGATTTAGTACCAAAAAGAATAAAATATCTCGATTTTTTAACATTGATTTACATTTTAATTTTGGTCATATTGGGCTAAATAAAATATATTAATTTCACTTTTTAATTTTTTTCATGTGGCTACTAGAAAATCTAACCTCACATATGTGGCTCACATTTCTATTGGACAAAGCTTGATTTTAGGAATTGGAAGGCGGGCTAATGCAAAAGGATGCCTTGTGCCAGGACAACGGTGGTGTCACTCATTGAGAAAGGGACATGAGAAAGATTGGGGGCAGGCGGCTGTGTTGCATCGGGTTTTAGGTGTGTTGTGTTTGAAGCAGCGGTGCAGCATTCGAGTGTAAATTGAAATAGGCTTTTTTATTTAGACATTGGAATTAAGGTAAAGGGTCAGGGCTGTATGCACGCGAAGTGTGTTGGTCTTAGCTAAAGTCCTTATGGGTAAGGCATCTACCGTCACTGAGGACCACTGCAGGTCAGGCAGGTGCTGAGTAATTTACGTATGTTCTCTCATATCCTCCTGGTACGACCCTGTTAGGTAGGTACTATTATTATCCCTTCCCATTTTACAGATGAGGGAACTGAAGGTCAGAGAAGTGAAACAACGTGGGGTAGTCCGTGATGAGCCAGGATTCGAATGTATCTGACTCTAAAGGCTCTTGTTCACCTTGCTACACCAGCCCTCCAGGACTGGGCCCCTGAGAAAACCAAACTCAGAAGAAGGAACAAGAGCTGTAGAAAGGAATAGCATTAGACAGGCAAGAACATGATGGTCTGGCGTCTCGGAAGCCAGGGAGGAGGCACTTTCCAAAAGGAAGTAGCTGTTAGGAAAACAGATTTAGACTTGAGTTACAAAGTATGTTAAATGCTAAGAACTGTTTCAAACTGAAGGAGGGTTAATCCTGTAGGTTAAGGTCATTAGAAGGAGTTAGAATTTTCCAAGACTTGTTCAGAGCTTTGAAAAGTTAAGCATAGGTAGGAAGTGGCATTCTTTTAAACTGACCTGTTCTAAGACCCAGGCAGAAATAAACATGGGTCGAACCAAGAGGCAGAGACTCTAATAATCATCACTGGTGTTTCTCAGGAGGACCTATATCGGAATCCTTTAGAAAGCTTGTACATACAGATTCTCGGGCTCTGCATCAGATATAATGAATCAGATTTTCTCTAACAAATGCCCTAGGTGTTCTAGATACACAGTGAATTTAGGAACCAGCTGCTCAGGCTATGCAGCTCTCTCCTCTGGATTTATTACCCAGGATTGTCTCATTCTCATGGCTCCCTGCCAGCTTTGCTAGGGCACAGGAGGTTGATGGGACCATCCTGCGTCTTTAGCAGTAGTCCTGCCTGGAATCTGGGGCAGTCCTTCTTTTACATAAGAGCAACCAGTTCTCCTTCGCTTAGATCTTCTCTCAAGGCCATTGAACTCCCCACTTCTACCCTCATTGCCATGGAAACCACCTATCTGAAGGAGCAACAGGCCCTAAAGGGAGGCCTTGTCCTCTTTGTCCAGTGCTTCTGGCTGACGCTTGGCCTTGCTTTCTCCCGATTGCTTCCTTGTGTCTTTGATGTTCAGGGGTCTGCAGTAGAGTGGCGATGGAGAGGATGACCTTGAGAGTCAGGTGGCCCTGAGTCCCAGCTCTGCTACGTAAATCAGTGTGATCTTCGGCAAGATTTTTTAACCTCTCTGTGCTTCATCTATAAAGCAGAAATGATGAAAGAATTCATCTCTAAGAAGATGAAATGAAATGATTCTTGGAATTTACTTACCTGGCACATACTAAGTACTCAGTAAGCGGTGGTAGTTTTTTAAATTTTATCATCATAACAACAGCAATAACATCTTCATCACCATCATCATTACTCAATGACATGTGCCCTGGATGGCAGGTAAAATCTACTAATCAAAGATAGCAGACAAAGACTTCAAAGAGTTAGCAAGTTTAAAATCATCTGCTCTTAGAGGAAGAGCTCTGTTGAGGTTTTGAGAGAGAACTGTTCTCTTTCTTTCTCGCTCTGCTGATTCTGAGCCTACACATACTTCTCTTAGAAAGGAACATCACTGTCACTTCGTTGTCTCTTCCCTACCCCAAAGCACGTCTTCCACCGTTCTGTGCAGCCCTTCCTCATCTGTCCGTCTTATTTTCCATCCCCCTAGGCCAGCAACTTGTTCCTTGCGCTCTGTGTTCTCGGAACTGGACAGGAGCAGGGCAGGACATGCAGCCAGCCAGTCACAGGTTCAACTACCCTTGGCCTCATTGCCTGTGAGCTTTGTTTGGGGTGGGGGTTAGGACTACACCTTGTGAATTCTGGGGGGATACAATTCAGCTGATAACACCCGGAGAGGTAGTTTACTTTCCCACCCCAGGAGGGAGGAAAACGTCAGGGCCTGTGGGTGCTCAGAGGGCTTCCCACGGGCTGTGATCAGGGGATGCAGCTACCAAGTGCTCAGCAGGAGTGTCCTCTGTGTTTACTACACTCACATGCTTATTTCATCTGATGCCTTAACAGTCCTTTGAGATAGAAAAGTATTATTATCCCCATTTTTCCCATGAGAAAGTTGAGGCTTAGATAGGCTACAGGCCCCGCGCAGGGCGCCAAAGGTAGGAAGGGGCAGGGGCAGGGATGAGTCCAAGTCCCCTGGCCTAATCCTTGAGCATGGCCCAGGAACTAAATATCCGAGGCACAGGGTAAAGCCTGTGCCACAAGTTCAAATAGAGGGCCTGGCAGGTGTGCCTCTGCTCAGATCCAGCCCACTTGTGTAAGATTTTCTGATTTTTCCAGAAATTTTTCTTTTTAAGGTGAAATCTCTTCATTTTTCAAGTGTTGACAATTAAAACACACACACATTCTCTCCCTCCCTCCCTCCCTCTCTCTCTCTCTCTCTCTCTCTCTTTCCCCCCTCCCCCTCCCTCCCTCCCTCCATCTCTCTCTCTCTCTCTCTCTCTCTCTCTCTCTCTCTCTCTCTCTCTCACACACACACACACACACACACACACACACACACACACAATTTAGTTAACCCTCTGTGGGACCCAACTGAACACATCTGCAGTCTGGATTCAGCCTGCAGGCTCTGAGAGAAAATAATAAGTGTTCATGAGAATAGAAAACCAGTTCTTAGGGGCCTGACTGTCCACTCCCTGAACTCCTGCCAAGACCCTATCAGTAGATGTTGCAACCTGATCACATTACCTTGAAACTCTTCTTTTACTGTCTGAATGTTTTCCTTCCCACTGAACACGTGGTTTCCATCGTATTAACAAACCTGGGGGCCCAGCACTGGTTACACATCGGTGTGTACCGGGTGCACCAGTCCAGGTGCTCCTGTTTGTCCTCCCAACAAGCCTGTGAGATAGACTGCTGTCCCCTTTAGCACATGAGGAGCAGGCAGAGAGCTGGGGTAAGACATTGCTAATTGAAGGCAGGATCAGAGGGTAAGTGGTAGCCTGCTGTCTTTTTTTTTTTTTTTTTTGCAGCCTGCTCTTTTATTACAGCCACAAGGGGTGTGTTTGCTCAGAAAGTTGGCTTCGCTCCAGTGATTCAGTTACTGGCCAGGCCATGATGACTTGTGATTCAGATCCTGGGGCTTCCTGGTGCCTTCCCCCCAGAGTGTGCTCTGTGACACATTTTCCATCCCCACCCTCCTCTCCCTGCTTCAGGCCCCTCTAGACAAAGATTAAAATGCCCACATTTCCCTAATGTGACATCTTGTTCCTAGGAATTTCTAGGAAGCTGAGAATTCAGATGAATAATAGCATTAAAACCAATGCAAAGTATTTGAATAGCTAAATACTACTTAGGTTTATTCAAATCTCTCAGCCACATGTAAAAGTGGAAACAAGGCTGCAGAAGCAATAGCCAGAGTTTTATCAAACCTGTGTGTCTGCACAGGCAGGCACAGGCCTGGGCCCTTCTGGGTGGGTTATCCAGTGACTCCAGAAGTTGACCTCAGTCCTTGCCTAATAGCCACAGCGAGAACATTCTCACTTAGCTTATGGATATGAGAGGGGAGACCTGTCTTCCAGGGCACTAGACAGACAAGCAGATGCCTTCTGCACCAGAAGGGGTGTTGCACAAACGTGAAGCCATCAGCAAGGCCACAACTCCAGGTCATGGAGTTTCAAGGTCGCCCTTGATGAGAACCACATCGTAGACTGTTCAGTGATGTCCGGAGTGTTTGCAAATCAAATAAATTGGAATTGCATCCTTTCCTTGATACAATAGGAAGTGTGGCTTCTGGGGTGGAGAGGCTTAAAAGCTAGTTCAAGGCTGTGAGCTGGATTAACTTGGAGCAAGTTTTTCTAATTTTGGTTGCCTCATCTATAAAACAAGGATGAAAAAGTAATATACCTTTCAGGCTGAGAGTGAGGCTTCACAGACGAATGCAGATGAAAGTATGTGTGCACTCTAAGGTCCTATACATCGGGTGCTGTTTGTCTTGGAAGCTATTTTTGGAGTACGAATAACACAAGTTTTTTATCCAAGTAGTAGCACAAACAAACAGCCAGACATCCGTGCATTGAGGGAAGACCAAAGACACCCCTTGAGGGTGCAGAGAGGCTCAGAGATGTTTTTGTCCCAGCCTCTCGGTCTGGTTCTGCCCCAGCCCAGCTGTTGAGGCAATGCAGAACAGCTGCAAGTGGGGAGGACGTCCTCAGCAAGACCTCCTGCTCCTGTAAACACCACCCACCGCTCAGACGTCAAGCATCCGTGACCCTGCTTTCGTACACGTGAGGCAGCTCAGCCCACCGAGTTCCTTGAAGAGGTTCCTTAGGTTAAAACGACATAATTTTGATTTGACTTCTCCATTGGAAGCATGTTATCATAAGAAATTATGGGTTTTTTTGTTTGTTTTTTATTTTTGGCTGTGTTGGGTCTTCGTTTCTGCGCGAGGGCCTTCTCCAGTTGGGGCAAGCGGGGGCCACTCTTCATCGCGGTGCGCGGGCCTCTCACTATCGTGACTTCTCTTGTTGCGGAGCACAGGCTCCAGATGAGCAGGCTCAGTAGTTGTGGTTCACGGGCCCAGTTGCTCCGCGGCATGTGGGATCTTCCCAGACCAGGGCTCGAACCCGTGTCCCCTGCATTGGCAGGCAGATTCTCAACCACTGTGCCACCAGGGAAGCCCAAGAAATTATGTTCTTTACCAGTGGCCCAGTGTACAACTTCTTCTAGAGGAATCCCCAGCAGAAGGGAGCAGGAAGCTATCTGAGGGATAGGGAGAGGGCTCTCTGTGAAGGAGCAGGTGAGAACACAGATGTCAGAAGTGGGGAAAGCTGTAAGAGCCCCAAGCTGGCAAGCATGAACTGTGAACCGCTGGCTGTTTATAATTGTGACTATAATACAGTCAGGAAGTGAGTCGTCTGTGTACCAGATGCAAAGTTTCTCACCAATTTTAGGAGGACCTACCCAAGCATTTTATAACTAAAAGCCAAATTGTGGACTATTTGCTTACAGCTGTGCGGGTGGGAGGAGCCATGGCTGACCCAGTCCTGATACGTGTGTGAAATGTTCTGCAGTCACAGGAAAACTTGCACAGGCCTTGGAAACTTCATGCCCTAGAGGTTGAGAAGAAGAGACTGCTTGGCGTTATTTTCCTGCAAAGGGAACATTTACAAAGTCCTAAGGGTGCAGCCTGGAAACCACAGGCCACTCAGAAAGGGTGTCACGTTCGCATTCTGAAGGCTAGGGGCCAATCCTCAGAACCGGCGCCAGCTGGCAGGGGAGCCCAGTTTAACGTGCTACAGGGAATAAAACGAGGACCAGCGCGCTGTGAACCAGGGCACTTCAAACTATTCGCAGAAAGGCTGCCTGCTGCCTTAGACCCATTTCAAAGGCTCTGTTAACAGGTGCTTGCTGGGAGCACAGAAGGGCTGGGCCAGACTGCTGGGTGTGTGCAAAGTCACCGGGAGGAGACCCTCAGCCTCTCCTTTGGGTGGGGCAGGATGAGTGCGGAATCTGAGGAGGAGGCAGCTTGTCAGGAAGTGTGTTGTAACCGGGTCGCCCAAGGCAAGGCCAGCGTGCCCTGCCCCACAAGGACGGGCTCCTCCCAGTTTCCTGCACAGCTTGGGCTCCCTTATGCTAGGGGAATCCTCAGTGGGCTGTTTCCAGCCATTCTATTCTGCCCTGACACCAGAGTGCAGCAGAGTTGCCTGGGGCCCATGCCCATAGCCCACCCAGACCAGTCGGTCAAAACGCTTGGAGGCCCATTGACCAGGGGGAGGCAGATAGGTACACAGAGGATTCCCATTCATTGTGCTGGGTGTGGCCCCCAAGGATAAATACAACAGCAGCTGCTGTGTACGGAGTGCCTGGGTCCCATGCAAAACACTGCATGTGCACCAGTGAATTGAATGCTCAAAAACAAATGAGAAAACATGGGCTCACAGAGGTTAAGTAACTGGAAGAGGTAGGGTCCAAACCAGGAACATGAAGCTTGCTGATTAGGCTGGATTTCAAAGTTCTGCACGCAGTTAAAAGCACAGTTTTATTTGGGCATTTGACCCAAAGCTGCCTCTGACTGCAGAAGGTACAAGCTCTACCCAAGTCCTTGAACTCAGCCATCGGAAGCATTCTGAGTGCAGTAGAACTCCGGGGGACACCGCAGGAGCTGTGGGTTGCTGTTTTCGGCAGCCTTGTCTAGTGTAAGCCTTTATGGCAGATATGCCTTGTGCACCTGCAGCCCCTCCAGAAGGTTGAGTCAGCCAGTGTTTGCTGCTGGCGCCACGGTGCCCTCAGACTTTGCTGAGCCCTTGCATAGCGCCGGCGAGGCGCACCTACTGTCCACCTGCTCTGACTCATAAAACTGCCAGGGCCGCCAGCTCTGCGATGTCTTCCAGTGCCGCCATGCCGAGAGAGAACTTAGCCATATATGGCAGGGGCACCAGGCAGTGCTTTTCCCCAGCCTGCCTTCCCCTTGGACTATGCCATTGGGCAACTAGACCGGTCGAAGCTCAAGGTACGGGATGTTTCCTTTGCTTTTCACCAGGAGAGAGAGAGGCAGAGGGCAGGCCCACGAACATGTGATGGGGGTGTGGGATTGGCCAGTGCCCTGGCCACCAGGATGAAGCCAGAGAGGTCAAAGGGGTGGGGCAGGGGGGAGGTGCTGATGTAATTCCATTAAATATTTCAGGCTTGAGGCTGTATCCCATGTGACTTTTGCTGTGGATCTGTCATCGAGAGTCTTTCAGCTGAAAGGTTCCCACTTCTTCTTGAATAAAGGCTTCCTTATCTGCCTAACTTTCTCCAAACGACTGCAAATCTTGATAGCACCTAAAAATGCACCCTTTGTGCAGAGTTCTCCAGAAGCACTCTCTTCTGCCCTTTTCTGTTGCCAGGATTTGTATCGGTGTAATAGTTGGGTAAGAGAGCCAAAACGAAATGAAATCAAACCTTCTATTAACGTACAGGGCAGTAATGTTAACCTGCACGTGGTGCGTGGCCCACGTTGGCTGGAGGCCTGGTAACTACCACAGATGTCTGTGTGTGTTTGTTTCCCCTTAGAAAACGCTACTTTATGCTGTATATGGGGCGCATGGATTAAACTACTAGTACTGGGTTTCTGCAGACGAAAGATTCATGAAGGTGCTCAAAAGGATTACAAGCTTAGAAACTGAGGCCGCCACTCCCATTGCTGAGGGGCTTTGTGGTAGCAGCCTCCAAGAGGCTGTGGTGACCGGGAATGCATCCTTTTCCCCTCAAAGCATTATGAATGTCTAAGCAACTTAAAGATGACTGTTCTTCACCTTTGAAAAAAAAGTTCTCTTCAGATTTCAGGTGAAACCGTAACTGAAGATGTCGAGCAAGACAGCCAGCACCAACAACATCGCCCAGGCAAGAAGGACTGTGCAGCAGTTGAGAATGGAAGCCTCCATCGAAAGAATAAAGGTAAGAGCCTTGAGTGGGTCAGACGTGTTTTCTGACCGGCTCCCTCTGCCCTCCCAAGGCTGGGCCACATTTCTGAGAAGGTGGATGCCATGTAATTGGGCCAGGTGCCAGGATGTTCCCCGAGCCGGCTGAGAGTCTCCAAATCTTAACTTTCATTTCAACGTAGCACTGGCGAGCCAGTGTCTGAGTGAGGCTCTCTGTGTGGACAGAAAACCTGAAGCCCGTGACAGGATTTCCTGAGGACCTGCCTTCCCTGAGCGCACATGGTCGAGCCCTCTGTTATTGTGCTCTCCCTCGGGACAGGGCTTCCAGGTGGACTTTATAAACACCCTCGTCACCCCTCTGGAATGCATGAAGTGTTCTAGAGTTATCAGTGCAGCCAAGGTGGCCTTGCATAAGTCAACAACACCCAGGTGTCCTTTTTAGGAGAAGGTGGGTTTTTCAGTGTGTGCGGACTTTGACAACCACAGTCTGCAACCCCGGGTAAGTATCAGCCTTAGTTGAGATCTGGAGGAAACCAGAAGGCATTTGTTGGGTCACCTGACTTTGAAGTCTTTTTCCTCCAGACCCTCAGAGAGAGCTAGGCGGTGAGTGCCTTGGAATGTTGTAATGGCCGTTTCCTAGATACTGAAGCAGTCACCTGATAAATTCCTCTGGGCCTAGAGATAGTCACCTGTCTTCAAAACAGGAGGCTGCCTGTGCCCCTGGCCTGAGGACACTGATCTGATTATTCTAACGGGTCTCCCACCCAGACTTCTGAACAGGGTGTGGTATTTCCATTTTTAACTCATGCCAAAGTAAGGTACTACATCTTCCCATGCTGGCTTTGTCCCTCTTTTTATTCCTCCAAGCCCAATCTTTAACAGTAAATCTTGAAGCTCTACTAGAATTTGGCTCTATTCTGAGTTTTGGCTCCAAGCACATAATTCGGTTCTTTAACTCTGTTCTTCATTCTAATCGATTGGTTATTGGATAGAAACTAAGATACAACCTTCCTTTGAATCACAGACACTTTTCTTTTTCCCTCCCCCCCCAACTTTTTATTTTGAGAAATTTCAAACCTGTGGAAGAGTTGTAACAACAAACACCCATATACCGTTTACCAAGATTCACCAATTATTAGCATTTTACCCCACTTGGTTTCTCTCTGTCTCTACACACACACACTCACAAAACTGACATAATTTTTTCTTTAAATTTGTTGAAAGTTATTTGCAAACATCGTGACGCATCACCCCTAATACTTCACCGTCTGTCTCCTAAGTATAAGGGCATTCTTCTACATAACCACAGTACAATGATTACATTCAAATCAGCTGCTAATAGTATCTAACACATAGTCCAATTTCGAAGATTCCAGGCCACTCACTTTTCAGAATGGCCCTCACTTTAGATGGGATTGTTTGCTGACGATCAAATTCAGGCTAAAAGTTTGGACAGAAATACTAGCTGGCTGGTGACGAGTCTTCTGCACTCACTCCAAGAGACATCTGATGTCAGTTTGATCACTTGGTTAAGGAAGGCCTTATCTGCCAGATTTCTCCATTTAGAAGTACATTTTCCCTCTTTAAGTAACAAATAATCTGGGAGTGATACTTCGGTTATCCTGTTCTCCAACAGTCTTCCACCCAGTGGGTTAGCATTCAAATACCTATCGAGTTTGTGAATATTTTCTTTTTTTTTAATTTTTTTTTATTGAAGCATAGTTGATTTACAGTTTTGTGCCAATCTCTGCTCTACAGCAAAATGACTCAGTTATACACATATAGACATTCTTTTTTTATATATTCTTTTCCATTATGGTTTATCACAGGATACTGAATATAGTCCCCTGTGCTATACAGTAGGACCTTGTTGTTTATCCAACCTATATAGTAGTTTGCATCTACCAACCCCAAACTGGCAGTCCATCCCTCTCCCTCCCCCCCTCCCCCTTGACAACCACAAGTCTGTTCTCTATGTCTATGAGTCTGTTTGTTTTGTAGATAGGCTCATTTGTGCCATATTTTAGATTCCACATATAAGTGATATCATACGGTATGTGTCTGACTTACTTCTCTTAGTATGATCATCTCTAGTTGTAGCCTGTAAATATTTTCTTTGTTTGCTTTGGTCTGTCTGCACACCAGGTTTCAAAGGCATCAGCGGACCTCATGTCCTACTGCGAGGAGCATGCAAGGAATGACCCTCTGCTGATGGGAATACCAACTTCAGAAAACCCTTTCAAGGATAAAAAGACCTGCATCATCTTATAGAGGAGTAGTGAAGTGGTTCCTCCCCTCTTCTCAACAAAGCAAATGATGAGCAGCTCCTTGAAAAGATTGACCTTCAGCTTATTTGGTAACCACTGCTAATAACTAAAATGTTCTTAACTAACTTGGAATCATGGACTCTGAAGTCTTTGTTTTCCGAGTTGTCCTTTCTCTAAAATGCCCTTTAATGAATTAATACAGAATAACAATCTTGTTTTCCATTTGTTAACTCTGGTGTCATATTGGGTTACTGCTGAAGGAAAGTTGGTCTGGCCTTTTAAAAAAACAAATATGTGAATGATCCATTAAGACCTAAATTACCTAAGGACTCGTCTCGATTAAAATGCCAAGAATAACTTGTCCTAAAGCCTTTCTATCATAGTATGTTCTTGATAGGGTTACGCCAATCTGTACAGTATAGGTGGGTGAAGAGTGTTTTGTGTATATATGTGTGTTTGTATATACACATCTCAAAGCTTATTTCCCTATTAAAATAAAATGTCTGTCTCTCCAGACCATCAGTTCAACTCCAGAAGAAGTTATACCTTTATCTTGAGCTGTGTGTGGGTAGAATTAAATTCTTTTCTTACAGTTATTGTACAAAAAGTAAAGAACACCCTAAAGACTGCATTCATTGTAATGAAGTCATCTCTCTCCTCTTGAAATCTTGCTGACCTCTTAGGCTACACTAAATTGTGCCAATTAAAATTTAAAAACTGAACTAAAAGCCCTTTTATGATATGAGTATTAATTCACCAAGGGCTTTCGGGCTTCAGTGATCCTGTGTCTAGAAAAGGGGAGGAGGCCCTTGGGGAGTACCCTGGGCAGCTGTGCCCCGGGGCTCACGTTCTCTGGAGCAGGGTAGACACCTCCGAAATTTCCACTCTAACGATGGGAGGGAGACAGAGCAGCCGTGAGCCGGGCCGAGAGAGGAGCAGGAATGCGTGAAAAACAGCTGCTCTCCTTGGCCCAGCTTGGTGATTTAGTTCACTTTCTCTGCCTCCCCTCTATCTTTCCTCTGCCGCCAGAACATGTGCTCAGAGGTAACGTTCACCTCCCAGCCCCAAGTGGGCAGATCATCATGGAGAAGAAACATACATACAGAAAGAACGTAGAGGTATCAGACACTTACTTCCTTAAGCTCTTTTCAGATATCTGCAGCGTCATCGTCATCCCTAGCTTGTCCTCGCACCATCTGAGAGAGGCTGGGATCCAGTGGTTCGCTACCTGGGCCCACGGTTCCAGCAGCTGGGTGTTGGGCTCCTTGATTTTCCTCTGGGCATGATGGTGCTGCCACACATCCTCAGAATTTCCAGTGGGGATGCCAAAAGAAGGCATCTCCTGTGGCCAGAGGGTACCTTAACTTTATCAAAGAGGAAGAGAGGGTCTTTTTAAATGCTTATTTATGGGCCCAAACCATACACTAGACCTTTGATATTTTAATTCAGCTTCAGTTCATTAAAAACAACTACTAATGAACGATTTAAAATATTCTCAAAAAGGATTCCTCCCCAAGAAGGAATTATTTACAACGGTTTTCCCTAGTTCTGTTCAGTCTTGCCCTGCAGTGCAAGCCCCTTTTAAAATCTAATGTCTGAGCTTTGACTATTATGCTAATTGTGAGTGAACAAATGCAGTACTGTTTTTTTCCAAACTGCTCAAATATATTCCGTATTTCTCCAAGTCACCTGCCTGTTCAGCATTGTGAACGGCCCTCACTCTTCCAGGACCATGTGGAAATCACTCCACCGCTGTTACCCTCTTGTCATCTACGCTTAGTTCTGCAAAACACCCAGTTTCCAAGTAAATTATAGGCACCTGTTGGAGAGAGAACGGTTTTTCCTTTCAAAAGGTGATATTTGAAATGTACATTAATAAGACAACTTTACATTTACAGCTTCACCTAATGAGACATTCTTTTTTTTATAAGTATATTTTTCTACTGATAGTTTCAGAACACTAATCTTATTTTCACTCTGATTTTTACCATGTTTCTTTAAATATTTATAATGTAGCTTGTTACAAAATATTTTCATGAAATTACTTTTATTATACTGCTATATACACATTTTTGGTAGCAAGCATAGTTTATTCTTTAGTACTAAAACATGTTCTTTTACCTAACAGAAAACAAATATGGTTTGCTATATATTTGTTAACATGCCTGTAGTGCTAAGGAATGGACTTGATGTCCCAGGAGATTTCATTTTTTATTTTTGCTGGCCAGATATCGTAAAGGCTACGAGTATGAAAATCATGTAACTTCCTAACCAGGTGTAGGGTATGTTTAAGAAAAGTGATATCAAATCCTTTGATGCTGGACCCAAGGGGGAGAAAAATTGTAGCCAAATGTTGATTTACTTATAACTAGACATCTATATGAGAAAAATATAATATATGTATACATATATATGATATGCAGAAGTCACTTTTATTTATCAGGCTTTATTCTACTTGTAAAGCCACAGTTTAACTATTCGACAGCAACTGGTTTTTGATAATGACAGACAAATGTCCAGTGTGTGTTATTTTTTCCAACTACCACTATAATGACACACCTAATCACTTATGTGCATGCAACTTCTTGCCTTCATATCTATGAAGCTATTTAAATATGTTCACTATACTTTGTCTTTAATGCTGCTTCTGTTAACAGTGATCTCTTTTTCCATTCTTATATCTTCATTAGTGCATCATAAATCTGTCCAATTGAGGCCTCAGGACCATGGCAAGATATGCTAGACAGAAGTTCATGACTCCAAAGTATTTTACAGAAACACTTTTTTTTTAAATAGAGAAACACTTTCTATACCAGGTGGTTCACAAGCTATAGGTTTTTTTCTAAATAAGAATCAGGTTTTTACATTTCTTTACCTTATTATTAAAATGAAAAGTGCCATACTTACCCTTTAAAGGAAAGAACTGATTTGCTTTCTCTGTATTGGGACTACCTTTGTGCTTTACTAATCTTTCAACTATCAGAAAAAAAAAATTATACCAACAATTTAGTAATTTTGAGGCATAAGTTAGTTTAGGTAGTGCAGGATGTGCCAAACTTTCCCTTCAGATTCCTTCTTCTCAGTCAGTTTGCACCTAAGAGAGTGTCATCTGAGTGACTACTCCAAATTTTAACAGCTATATAGTCCCAAGAAGTAAATCACAGTACATGTCAGTCCTTTCTCAATAAACATAATACCAGAGTGTGTTAGGACTTGTATTGACTTTTTATGGTAGATCTGTGAATAGGAAAAAAATACATTGAATCAAGTAGAATTATCTGTATGTTAAAATAGAACACTTACCTAGAGCTGGGTGGCCTGGATCTTTCATTGTCTAGCCAATCCTGTGTCCCTGTGTTGTGTGACTTTGAACAAGGCACTCCATCTCTCTGGGCCTCCATTTTCACCATCTATAAAACGGGGCTTGAAGTAGATGATGGCTGAGATCCCCCTGTTCCATCCAGCAGCCTACCACCCCTCTACTGGTCCTGCCAACATGTTGGTGCTATATGCTGCTTCAAATATAGAATTGGTTTGTCTGTTGTGTGTGCTCATTTAATAGCTTATGAAAGGCCTTTTTGTTATATGGCTTTTTTTCCCTAGTTTTATGGACTTGATTACTGTAATAATGTCTTGTTTATAGCCATGTAACTATAAACATACATTCTCTTGATGTCTCAGTAAATTTGCATTTGATATATAGTTGATGGGATTGTTGTTTTATAACATTCTTTGACTGCTCATCTGTCCAGCATCTTATTAACCTAAACACTGTGATCATTGTTTGGAAATCTGTTCTGCGGAAAGAATAAAAGCATTTACTTCATAGCTAACGTGTTCACAGATTTGAAAGAAGTTTCATTAAAGCACTGTTGCTCTCTTTGCTGGATCAGTGCCTCATTGAATCTTCCTACTGTATTTTGCTCAATAAATTAACAGAAGACCAATTCTCTTCCCCTTTTCCTGCATTCATTCAGTTAACATTTTCTGAGCACCTGCTGAGAGCCAGGTAGGAACTCAGGCTCTGATTACACTCAAATGAATAAGGCTCACACCAGCCTGTGAGAAGCTCACAGACTAGGGCAAGGAAGGGTGGGAATAACCAACATATAAACTAATAATTATAGTACCGTGTGCAAAGTGCCTGAACTCAGGTGAACACACAGTGCCGTGAGAGCCCAGAGGAAGGAGGGCTACCTCCATATCAGCAAAGTCTGAGAAGGCTTCCAAGGGAGGTGGTGTTCGAACTAGGTCTTGAGAGACGAAGAAACCCTGTATGCATTGGAATGAAGTCTTGGGAGGGAATGGCAGGAGGAGGAGAAAAGTGAGCTCAAAGCTAGTGTGCAGAGCATCTCCCATACCACTTACCCTGCAAGCACCCGGAAGGCAGTGGAAGTTGTTAAGGAAGAGTGGCGTAGTGATTCACTGTGTGTGGAAGGCTCTTTCCCAACCTGAGACCCGGCTGTGACCATAGAAACAGACAACAAATGGAAAGTCATCAGACTTGAAGACTCATAGTCACCAAGTGTTTGTTGAAGGTACCCTGCCTCCTGCCCAGTCCCTTCCTCCAGAGCTGCGATTCCCACAGAGGTGAAGGGAGGGACAGCGTCATCCAGAAAGCTGGGGAGAAGGCAGCCAACAAGGTTATGGGCTGAGCAAGCTAAAGAGATGGCCCCTGCTTCCGAAAACCAGCACACACACACTACAAAGGGTAGGGGCAAAAGATAGATAGCCACTCAGCCCTTCCTAGGAAAGGACTGAAGAATTTAGACACGTTAGTCATGAAAAATAGGCAGCAACTGACCAGCACTTTCACTGGCTCAGACCAAATTACCAGAAGTTCCTGTGACTTTCAATGGAGGACGGGATTGGGGGTGGTAGATGGGACTTGGGTAGGGATAAGGGGATGGAGGACAATGAAGCTGAAATGGGTAGACTAGGTAAGTAAACGTGGCAGATGAAAAGGTATACAACCTTAATGGTATGAACAAAGAACTCAAGCCTGCTGGTAATGTGGGAGCTAAATGTGGAGATGCAGGTCCAGCTCTCCTGGACATGCACTGTGACCAGCTTCTCATCGGCAAGGGTCTGTTACACATATACATATGGACATTCACCATAAGCCTTCTTACTTGGGGCTAGGTGGACAGTCTTTTGAGTCCCTGTGTCTAGATTTACAAACTTCGGGCTCACGGCTCTGACTGTGTAGAACCTGTCCTGCCATCAGCTCTAAGCCATCTTTGCACAACCTGGCATGACTATTGCCTTTAGCTTGCTTCCAGAGCATGGCCCTGCTTGCTACTCTACCCCTTTGCCGCTGTGAGCAGCAAATAACCTTTCCTTTCAGATGCTTCCCCAATTGCTGTTTCCTTATCTGAGTCAATCACATCTATTAAAGGCCATTTAGCTATAGGCTAGTCCTGGGCAAACATATGCATACAGTTGGTCTCAGGAACCCTCACCTCAACGACTAGTTTTTTAAGAAACCAATATTTTCTCTGCACTGGAAGAAAATGCAGTCCAAATAAATGTATCCTGAAATGCTATATGACTTAATGTATTAATCTGTAGAAGACAACTGATGCTATAAAATAGAACTATGGAGAGAGCAATGCTTAGCATAAAGGAGCAGAAGTTAAAGTTTTAGGTGTATTGAGAATTAATTTTACATACAAAGCATTTTTATACCTTATAAATCCTCCTAGGTAATCTATTCAATAATGAAAGCAAGTAATTGGACTGGCCGAGATATATAATGGTAAGGTCTCAAATTTGCATGTTAAATCTACAGCTGAGACATCTATGTGCAAATTGCTACTCCTGGTCTCTAGATCCAATCATGCCATCTTCACACACACACACACACACACACACACACAGAGCTTAGTGATAGAAGAGAGAGCTCCAGCCACAAAAGACCTGAAATCTGGTCCTGACATAGGACATTAACCATGTGATATCACAAAGACCCTCTGGATCTGTAAGTTGATATGCTGGGGGCAGGGGAAAAGTAGTCACTCACTGAGCAAGTTGTGATATAAAGTTTCCTTCTAAAACAGATTTAAATAAAAAGTAAGCCAATTTATATTTTCAAAAATGTGGGTATATAATAGCACAGCTTGTACTTGGATGTGGCAGAAATGGTGAAGAAGCTTTACAGTATATCTGAAGACAAGCATCCCTTTGGAGAACTGCACGCCAAGAATTGTCCATGTGCAGCAGATCCTTCCTACTTTTAACCTTGAGACATTTTCCCATAAACCCTTGTAGATCTGACATCAATGAAGTACATTTCAATATAGCTCATACATCTGTCGATATTTACAGACATCTGTGTGAGGCCCTGGGGAAAGGAGGGACCAAACACTGACACCGGGCTGGACACTCCACGTGTATCCTCCCATTTAAGCCTCACAACAACCCTGGAAAGGAAAGTAGACTTTATTTAACTCTATACTACAGATGAGGAACTGAGGCTCAGAGAAGTCAAGCGAGTTATGCAGGATCCAACAACTAAGAAGTACAGACCCTAATTCCACACACCCACGTCAGCTAGATTCTACAGCCCATAGTCTGTCTTCATAACTAGCATGGTTTGAATGGGGGGGGCGGGCAGGGAGGCAAAATAACTTTGGGAATTTTAAAATTAATCAAGTGAGAAAACTACCATATGACCCAGCAATTCCACTCCTGGGTATGTATCTGAAAAGAACAAAAATACTAATTTGAAAAGATACACGCACCCCAATGTTCATAGCAGCATTATTTACAATAGCCAAGATATGGAATTAACCTTAGTGTCCATCAACAGACAAATGAATAAAGAAGGTGTGGTATATAAATATAGTCAATGGAATACTACTCAACCATATAAAAGAATGAAATTTTGCCATTTGCAATAACATGGATGGGATTTGGAGGGTATTATGCTAAGTGCATTTCGACAGAGAAAAACAAATACTGTATGATATCGCTTATATGAGGGGTTAAACTAGTGAATATAACAAAAATTAAACAGATTATTAAACAGCTCATCCACTCTGTTAGTATACGCTGAAGATTCCCAAATCCAAACATCCAGCCCACCTTTTATCCAAGCATCCAACTTACCTATTCTACTGGACATTTTTAACAGATAGTCACACAAGGACTTGAAACAAAATGTGTCCAAGACTAAAGCCATCTCCCCTTGCAAAACTTTAATTGACATCAGTATCATCATTAAATTGCCCCAGCTGGAATCCTGAGAGGCATTCAAGAATTCCCCTTCATTCCTTACATCTGATCACCCAGTCTTGCCTATTTCATTTCCCAAATATATCTAAAATCCACCCCTGATTTTCCTCATCAACTGCAAGTTCAGGCATGTATCATCCCTTGACTGAACTAATGGAAAACGTCCCATCTAGACTCCAGCCTCTGTGGTTGCCCCTGGTATTAGGATAGCCAACTGTTTCTGTTTACTTGGGACTGTCTCAGTTTTGGCCCTGAAAGTCTCGCATCCAGGAAATCCCTCAGTCCTACTTCTAGTTGCAAATAAAACTAAAACCCGATTTTTAGTTGAAAATGAAATTACACATATTAAAAAATCCATGGGGCTTCCCTGGTGGCGCAGTGGTTGAGAGTCCGCCTGCCAATGCAGGGTACGCGGGTTCGTGCCCCGGTCCGGGAGGATTCCACATGCCGCGGAGCGGCTGGGCCCGTGAGCCATGGCCGCTGAGCCTGCGCGTCCGGAGCCTGTGCTCCGCAACGGGAGAGGCCGCAGCAGTGAGAGGCCCGCGTACCACAAAGAAAAAAAAAAAAAAAAAAAAAAAATCCATGGGCCTCCCTTCAGGTACAGCTGGATTTAGCTCTGCTTTCAAGTGTCACCTCTGCCCTTGACTCTTTAATAGACTTACTCTCCGCGGCAGGTAAGCAGCTGCCAGCAAGTCTAGACTCATCCATTAGCTTGGTGGCACTGCAAAAAGACTACAGACTTTTTTCTACTCTGGCAGAAAAGTCTCAGGAAGATTTCTGATTGGCCCAGCTGAAGTCACATTATCTATCCCCACACCAATCACCATGGCCAGGAAGATGAGCCAGGCCTATATTCCAAATCTACTTTTGAGGCTGGGGTGAGGGGTGCTAACAAGAAAGAAGGTTCATGGAAGGAAGGAAGGGAGCAGGACAGACAAGAACTATGAACAGCTGTCCCTTTACATTACACTCCCCTCAAATCCCATTGCACTGATCTGGGCAATTAAATGCCTCTGAGAAGAGTAAACCATAGACCGCTGTTAGCCCATTTTACTTTTCTATGTAAAATCCTCGGCATCCCCTCATTGCCTGCAGGGCAAAGCCATGCTCCTTAGAAGGACATACAAGGCCTTCTATGAGCTGGTCTCTGTCTACCTTTTCAGCCTACCTTTCTCCACTCCCTTCCTTAACAGTTAATCCTGTAGCAAACACCACAGACTGAAAGTCCCTCATGCACCGCATTTTTCTCCCCTGACTCTCTTCTAACCGTGCTTTAGGACTCAGGTCAAGCATCACTCTTTCCTGGAAGGCTTCCTCACCACCACCACCCTAAACACACACACACACACACACACACGCACACAGCATGCCCAAAATGCCAAGGCACCACACATACACACACACACACAGCATGCCCCAAATGCCAAGGCACCACACACACACACACACACACACAGCATGCCCAAAATGCCAAGGCACCACACACACACACACACAGCATGCCCAAAATGCCAAGGCACCACACCACCTTAAATTCTCTGTGTCTGTCAGCTCCCTACACTAGCCTGCAGGTAGAAACTGCACCATAATCATCTTTCTATAGTAAGTTCCAGCACAGAACTTGGCACACAGTATGCGCTCAATGTTTGATTTTGAACAGAAACTGCTCTGATAATCCAAATGAATGATAAAGGACCAAATTAAGTTAATGGTAATGGAGAGGAGAAACTAGATTCGTGGAAATTAACATAATTTAATTGGATAATGTCTTTCCATATTCAGTTCTGTTCAGCTATGTAGTTTGCTGGAGGGTTTCTTTTTCACTTAAGTCACCCTCTAATTTACAAACATAGAATAATGATACAAAATACATACATAACATACATTAACATACATGCATAGAAAATTACCCACTCGTGGGAGATGTAATTATCGTGGGAGATGCAATTATTGTTAGGTTACATATATCCAGTACTTCCAGGAACTGAGCCAAGTGCTTTGCTTTCTCTGCATTGTTTCCTTTAAACCCCACAAAAAATCAATGATATAAGCCTTGTTTATTTTCCCATTTTCTGGGAGAAATAACTGAGGCTGAGAGAAGTTACACTAGTTTCCCAAGCCCTAGCTGGGATCCAGTACCCAAACTCAGCTCTTTCTGGCTAGAAAAGCCTATTGTCTTAACTGCTAAACTCTTATTCTTGATCTTTTACCAGCTCTGTCCTTAACAGTTATACAAAGAAGCAAAAGGAAATCAGAAGGCTCTTCTCCAGGTGAGCCTCTTTGCAGAGTGCTTATTTTGATGGTTACAGTGTGGTGATGTAATAAGGTATTAAGTGGAGATACTAGGGAACTTTGCAGCTTTTCTGCATAATAAGTTCTCAGACACTTATTTTTAGAAAATACGTTAGCATAAAGTACCCAAGGACACAAAAATCACTTCTGTGATGCGGTTACAGGATGAAAGAGAACAATTCTTAGAATTCTCTCCTCCGGTTTTTTTGTCTCCTTTAGTTTTCCAGGGGTTCTGTCCCATTTACTAGGTAAGTAAAAGATTAGATGCAATTAGTTTCAGCCTCCCGGGTTAACCTGTGCTGTCTGGTTGGTGTCTTTGAGAGATGGAGCTCACAATAGAATTTTGATTTTCACCTTCCTCTCCATGTGGCTTTGGAGGGGTCTCTTGACTTCTCTGAGCCTCAGGTGCTTTGGCAAGGAATCAAATGGATTAATAAATGTGAAAGCACATTATAAGCCAGAGAGTGCTAATGGATATAACAAAAATAGGAACTCCACTCACTCTCCGAGCTCCTTACCTTGTGCCTGATGTTGAGCGGTACTCTGTACAACAGGTTGTTTTTATCATGCTCTCAGCTTCTTGTCCAAGTGCCCAGTGCTGTGTCTGGCACATAACGGGTCTGTTGATCGGTCAGTTCAAGGCAGTGCTAAAAGCCAACCTGTCTGTGGACCTCCCACCTTTTGTAGTTCTTGTAACTTGTACAGTAATCACCTTAGTAAACTAGTAAATTCTAACTGTCCACACGTAGCAAGTTGTTCTGGTTATACCTCTTCCCCGAGAATCTCTTCAATCTTTGCAGAGAAACATGTATCCCTCAGCTGCTGGTGGGCTAACATCAGGGAGACTGGAAACTGATGTGGTGAAAGCTGCTCCCTGCCCCCGCCCCCGCCCCCGCCCCCCACCAAACTTCATTAAGCGTGATTCTGCTGAATTTCAGCTGGAAGAACTCCAAGAAAGCAGGCAGTGTTTCTCAAACTTCCCTGATAATAAGAATTACCTGAATTTACTTGTTAAAAAAATAAATTCTGAGAATTTTCCCAGCCCCACTTAATCTGAAGCTCCTGGAAAGGGGTCTTAAAGCTGTATTTTTAACACTATTAAAAATGCTAGGTCTTCATTATTATCAGAACAATGTGAGAAATTCTGGAGGGCAAATCCCTCATTTTACACAGGAAGAATCTGAGACATATTTGTCATTGGGGAGTGAAGTGTGGACCTCACATGCCTAAAAGGATTAGGAAGGGAAGCCTAAGTGAGTCCAGCAGGCTTAAGTTAACAATAGGGAGGGGTGAGGTCTGTGGCAAACTGGAAATCTTTGTCTAAAAGGGAGGAGCCTCCCTCAGCTGCAGCCAATTGCTGCCATGCAGAATGTGGGCCCACTGTTGCCACATACAGCAAATTTCCAAGCAACAACAGAAATAAAGATTTTTCGAAGAAATTTCTCCATGTTTAAACGTTGGCAACTGATTCCCCCCCCAAAACTGTTTTTAAACATCATGTGAGCCAAATTTCTCTTGGCTACCAGTTTCCAACCTCGCATTAGGACTTTGTGAGCCACAGTTTCTCATCTTTTCCTAGCCTCTGTCATGGTGGTAATAGCACCCTGCCTATTTTCTCAGTTTTAAGTCTTTAAATGGCTTTCTATCACCTAATGAAAAAAAGGCTGGCTTGCAGGGCCCTTCATGGTCCTCGCTACCACCTTTTCCCACATTATCACCTGTCATTGGAGAAGATGGATTCCAGGGCCAGACTGCTTCAGTGTGCATCCTGGACTTGTCACTTACTAACAAACTCTGGGCAGATTTCTCTCTCTGTGTATCAGTCTCTTCACCTTCAAAACAGAGGCAATAATAGTACTGATACTTACTTCCATAGAGTTGTTGTGAGGTTAATGAGTTACCATAAGGTTCTTAGAGCTGTGCTCAGCGTGTAGTAAGCCCTATGTGAGTGGTGTGGTTGCCTCAGAAACTCGCCCCAAACATGCCTCAAACATACACTCGAGAGCTGCAGTTCCTGTCCGGGAAGACGTGCCCTTCACAGTCCCCTGGCAGATCTCTTCATCCTTTGGGTTTCACTGGATCTGGCAAACCTTCCCGACCCTCAGGAACACTTAGGCCTTGAACATAGCACATCATCACTAATCACCCTGCATCACAGGTGTCAGTCTGCTACACTAAATTGCACACATCCTTGAAGGCAGAGACCTTGTTTTTTCACTTTTGTAGCCCCGGGACCTAACACAGTGTCAGGTACATGATGGGCTTTCAATAAATAGCATTAAAGAAGTGAATGTGCTAACCTTCACAATTTCCTTATTTGATGATAAACTTCTTAAAGACAAGTGCTCTTATAGGCTACATCTGTGTATTCTCCACAGCACTTAGCAGAATTACATTCAATATTCAATCAATTAAGTAATTTGTGTGGTTGCAAAATACGATGCTAGCTTCTGATCAAAGAACTTACAGACTTTGGGGCTTCCCTGGTGGCGCAGTGGTTGAGAGTCCGCCTGCCGATGCAGGGGACGTGGGCTTGTGCCCTGGTCCGGGAAGATCCCACATGCTGCGGAGCGGCTGGGCCCCTGAGCCATGGCCGCTGAGCCTGAGCGTCCGGAGTCTGCGCGTCCGGAGTCTGTGCTCTGCAACGGGAGAAGCCACAGTGAGAGGCCCGCGTACCACAAAAAAAAAAAAAAAAAAAAAAAAAAAAAAAAGAACTTACAGACTTTTTCTACTTGTCATCCCCATGTGCCCTCCAGAAATCTCTACCCTTTTAATTCTCATAGCATTTCTCTGGGCCTTTCTTATGTTACTGGGCACTTTTGCTTTGGATTACATCTATTGATGTGCATGCCTAGTTACTTCACTAGGCTGGGAACTCCTTGAGGCCAGGGTAAGTGTCTGATTTTTCCTAGACTTCAATGTAACCAGCATAGCCCCTTGCCCATAATAAGCTCTCACTAAGTACTTCTTGGTGATCTTCATGAATATAACGTTTTACACAGTTTCTTATGTTTATCTAAGGATTGTTAAAAAGGAACAAAAAAAGATTCAACTCAACTTGAGGGACACTGGCTTGGTGTTAAATCATGCCATTGAGAGTCTTGGTCATTTAAAGGAAACGCACCTCACTGCTTACAGCCGTCTACCACATATCAAAGAATAAAATTTAACCCATATAGTTGAAAATTGGGAGACAATGATTTTAGAAGGGTTACAGTAAGGCATCTCAAAACAAGCTTTGAAAATACTTCCAATTAACAATATACAAACAGCTCTTTCCTAGTCATGACCCTTTTTTCTTTATTTGGGAAGTAAAACATGTATTATGGGAGATTAGTTACCTTCATGAGTCCTTTTGTTATATAAGTTTAACTTACTGAGGGCCTTGGTGAACTGTAGGCAGGAGAAGTCAATGCTATTTACGACACTGAGGTGAAGCTGCCAGTGGAAAAAAATAGGTATTTTCCACAAACAACACACCGTAGGTAGAGGAGGGGATTTTTGTCCTTGTTGTAACATTTTCACCTGCTTGCAATAAGTAGGCATTTAAAGAGACAACTAAAAAATATTAGCATCATTTAGAGGCAGAATCTGCCCTGGTAATTGCACACTTGTTTACAATTAACTCAATTGTTTCAGATTGGATTTTTCAATGCCTTGTTACTTTTGGGTTATGTTCAATCAGGAACAAATAACAACAGTTAAAACTTAAAAACTAAAACAACACTGAATTAATTGTTGAGATTTTTCTGAAACCAAACAATCTGAAGGATGCATACTACTACTTCATATCTCTAAGTACTATGAATTGAGAATACAGATTCAAAACACTTTTCTTAAAATATATATACCATGTTATAAGCAACAGATTTCTCTGATGCCTTAAAAGTTTTTCTATTGCTATCACCTAAGTTTTAGTAATAGACACACTGTATTGGCACCTATCAGATGCCAGGTAGTTTGCATCTATTATTTCTAAATCATTTAGTCAACAAATTTTTTTTTTTCGCCATGCTATGTGGGATCTTAGTTCCCTGAGCAGGGATTGAACCCACACCCCCTACATTGAAAAGGTGGAGTCTTAACCATGGGACCACCAGGGAAGACCCTAGTCAACAAATATAAATTCAACACCTACTGCTTGCTGAGAAGTGTGCTAAGTACTGGGCTACAATTATGAACCAGACATTGTTTCTTACCTTCAGGGAAGTTACAGTCCTGTAGGAGCGAAACAACTCTGCAAGATGGTTAATTTTATCTCCATTTTGCTGATGAGGAAAACGGGATGCACTGGGACTGATCCTGGCTGTACCCCATGCTCTTTGCACCAAGCAATGCTGCTTCTCCCCACTCTGCCTTCCTAGTTTAATTCTCTCATCTTTGCAGAAGCGTTTTTAATCAAGTAGCTGTGGGAAAGAATTGAAAATATTTTTACTTTAGTGGGAATGAAAAAAAAATTCTGTTTAAAACTCACTGCTCTCAATCTTTTGATAATGTAAGAAACAAATATTAAATATCAGTTATGTTTTGGATCAGGCACTAGCTTAAATAAGATACAACAAGTCTAAACAAGGCCTAAAAACCCACATTTCTAGTAGATGTGAAAACAGAAACTTAATTGCAAGGTGGAGGGTTCATGGGCCTATGTTATTCCTAAAATATGCAGAAATGTGGAGCTTTTAGTTACTGTTAGCTGGTTTTCTCTCCTCTGATTTCTACTTTTTCTTGATTGTATGTAGTCACAACAAGGGTGGGAGACAGATGGCAGGGGAGCCATGGGGGGTTATGGTTTGAGAAGTAGGCAAAGAAAAATCATGTAGACCAAAGCTATATTAGGCCTTGCCTCAGTAGGCATTTTTGCTTTCTTTGGCTGTATCTACAGGAGGTTATTGCAGTTAATTATCAAGTGACTGTTCCAAGTAAAAGATGACTGTTCTGCTGAAGCCTTTCATTTCTTTTGCTCTTTTCTTTCACCTCTCCCATCTAATTTAACCAAACCCCTCAGAACCATAGCAGACATGTTCAGCTGGAAGGCACACAGCTCTAGAAAGAGAATAAGGGTACCAGAATATTTAGCAGGCCACTTCCCTGTTTGTTCCCTGAATATGCTTCTGCAAAATGCACAGCCTTGGACTGTTCCAGTCACTTTCTAATTGGCCTTCTTACCTACAGCCGATTATCCCAATAACCCGTCTTTCAGTCCCCAGTGTTATCTTCCTAGAACACTGATCACGTCACTCCCTGCGTGAAGGCCTCTGCAGACTGGCCAAAGTTTACAGAAGGAAGCCCGAAAGCTAAGGGTGACACAGAATGCCCTTTACAGTCTGGGCCTAATTGCCACTTACCTTTCAGCCTTATCTCTCCCTTATCTTTCTACACCAGAGGCACACACAGAATCACTTTGTTCCCTGAACAGGTTTTGGTCTTTCGGGCCTCCACACCTTTTCAGAAACTAGTGCTGCTGCTAGCAATATCCTCTTCCTGTTTTAAGATCCAAATAAAATAATCTCTCTCCAGGAAAAACTTCACTGGTCTTGTAGGTACCTTTGGTCACTCTCTCCCCTCTGCCTCCTTAGTATGTTGCATATAATCTTATTACAGCACTAGTATCATTGAACTATAAATATTTATTCAGGTTTTGCAAGTGCAATTTCTAACACTCCTGTTCCCTAACTCCAACCCCAACTCCTCTTAAATCTTCGTTTTTCTGACTTTGGATGTAGGGTACAGCAGGGCATCACTAAAATGTCCACTAAAGAATAAATGAAAAGCAATATTATGCCCCCATGTCTGGCCCAAATGTTTAAGCGTGGAAAAGAATTATATACACATACACACACACATCTATATATACAGACACATATACTATATGTATATGATTTCACAAGGGTTTTAATTTTTCCATATTAAAAAGAAACTTGTTTAAAAGAAAGTCCAAGTTAAAAGAAACAAAACACACATAAAGAAATGATGCAATTATTCCATACCAGTTTATTGTAAGTATTGTTTCAAAAAATTTATAGCATAAATAACCTTTCATGTCATAAAATAACTTAGTACAATTTATAATAAAACTTTGAGAATTTAACATCTCATCAAAATACAATAAAATATGGTTTTAAAATATGATTAACCCTTTCTGCTTTTTTCTTTTTTACTTGAGGGCATATAAACCAAAATTACCCAAACTACTGCCGCACATTGAAACTTTAACAAAGCATATTTGGTTTATTTAAATGTAACTCAACCATCCTAAATTAATACATAGTTTTGTTTTCCTTCCTGCGTGGTTCTTTGTAATTTTTGTTCCTTTTGACTTGTATTTCTGTTTCCACACAGCTTCCTTCTTCATTTTCACCTCTTTCCATCTGCAAAGTCATCTATCTCCGGGCTCCCAGAACATGTAGTTGAACTCACTCAGCCCCTTGACATCAGTTTCTGTAATCCTTGCATCAGTGTAGGGAGTAACTGCTTGAGTAACTACAAAGGTATTTCAAAACTTCAGTGCAATTTGGTTCAGTTATTTTCATTCAGATGCCATCACCGTTCAGGGAGATTAATCACTGGAACCCACTGATCCATGTAGCGACTTTCCCGGCAAAAACAAATAAGTTGACTTAAGGCAGGATCCTTCCACTGTGATGAATGTGGATTCTGGTAACAAATTTAGAAAAAATAAATTTACTATTAAAAAAAAAGTCAGCCTTTGCTACTTATTACACCACTTTTGAGGGGAAGACACTCGAACATTCTATACATTGGCTGTGTGACACAGAGACCTGTTACAACCATAAGAAATAAAATTTCTTCTAGGTAGCTGGGTTTCCTGCAAAATCATTCAGGGTAATTCTCTACTAAGCTGTACTCTGCAAAGTCTGAGTATAGTCTGAGTACATGAAACCCACTGAGCCATATATATATATATATATATATATATATATATATATATGTTTTCATAATATTTATTCAGTTTTGCATGGTAGTATTATTCACAGGCTTGCCCTACCAAACTTGTACCTTGGCAGAGACCTGAGTGAAACAACTGTGAGAAATATTTCCATGCTGGGCTACCAGGAGGTGAGAGCTGCATAGCAGTTAACTAGAACTGCCACCTGTTATCCTCCCAAAAGAGACAGTAGTATTTTTTCAGGAGTAGCAAAATAATTAGGCTGCCACTTAAGGAGATCAGCCAAAAAGTAGTAAAATGCAAAAGACAAAACGATCACATTTACCTCTGTAAACACAAGTTATCGACCTACCAAAGGTTTTTATGGGGGTGGGGGGAGCTCCATTTTAAAATATGCAAGATTGCAAAGAAAAAATTTCCCCTCTATCTTCTCAATACATTTCTAGGGAATTAATAAGGTCTGTCTCCTACACCATTTCTATTTTTAGCTCTGACTGGCAGAGAATGAAGCTGACTCCTTAATGAGGGTGAGCCAGGAATTTATTTGGCTTTATCTAATCTGCCCTGTTAAAGGAATTAGTCACGGGAGGTAGTGCAGATGTAGGTAGGGAGTAGCTGGGCTGACGATGCTGACTCACATGGATCTCTTCCGCTCTGGCAGCCTCCAACGTGCTTAGACACGTTCCGTACCAGAGAAAATCCCAAGGATGAAACTAGCACATCTCGGCTGAAAGTCCAGCCACACTCTTTAATGGGGCAAAGGCGCCCAGCTCTTGAACCTCACACATTCCAGATCTGGAGTCAGGCGACTTTCAGCCGTTGCGGACTTCCTGCCAGGACTCTAACCACGTCCTGCCCGCAGTCCCCTTCTCCCTTACCGTCACCAGCACACAGTGCAAGTCCGGGGGCTGCTCCGCGCCCTCGCTCAACGCGGGGCCCGCGTCACTCTCCAGGAGCAGGAGCTCGGCCAGCCGGCCAGGGTTGCTGACACGCAGGATGTCGATGTCGTTCTCGCAGCAGAACGCCTGGATCAGGGTGAAGTGGATCTGCAGAGCCACGTCCCTGTCGTCGTCCTCGTCCGCCGCCAGCAGGCACAGCACCACGTTATCGGGGTCGCTGCGGGCAGGGACGGGGCTGGTGAGCCCAAAGGCAAGACCCGCCGCGTGGGCGCCCGTACCCCGCGCCCACGTCCCGGGGGTCGCGCCCCGGCCCGCTTGCTCCCCTTGGGACAAGCAGCCTCAGGGCAGATGGAAAGCGGCAGGAAGTGGCGCTGCTGGCCGAGGAGGCGCCCCTGGAAGGCGACCTCTCCGGGCTGGGGCAGGAAGAGGAACCACGAGGGACACGCGAGGATTCCACTTACACGTTGAGCAGCTTGGCAGCCTCGTACACCCCGACGGTGATGGTGCGCTGACTCAGGGCTTTGCTGAGCACTTCCTCGAGGGCATCCCCCACCTTATCCATCCTACACGCAGGCAGAGCAAGGGGATCCCGTCAGCCCGCCGCCCCTCGGGGCCGTCGCGGACCCCTCGCCCTGCGCCGCGACCCTCCCTCCCGAGTGCACGCGCCACGGCGCACCTGGGCCTTTGCAAAGCCGGGGTTCCCGGGCTGTCACCCCCCCGCCGTGACCCCTCGCACGCCCAGAGGTCGGGCGTCCAGTAAGAAACCCCGAGAGTGCCACCCGCCACCCTCTCCCGAGGGCACTGCCAGTCCCCGGCGCTGGGCGAAGCCACAGGCTGCCGGCCGCAGGAGCCGCACCGGTAGGGACGGTCACTTCTGCCCTTTGCAAAGGCTCGAGGGGCTCGACCGGCGTGGGGGGCACGCTCTTTCTGTCCACGCACGCCTCTAGTGTCCCGAGGAAGAAAGGCGGGATAGGAAGTACCCTCTGCAAACTTTTAACCGCTCGCTCCCCGCAAACCTTGCACAGCCCGGCAGCACTGGGGTGTGCGCAGTGGGCAAGCAGAGTTCAGGCAGAAGATCCGGCTGACTTACCTTTCGGTCTTCTGCTCTCCAGCCGAGAATTCCTCCAAAGTCATATTGCAACTGCAGGTGCCCTACAGAGAGAGAGCGGCTTGCGGGCTGCTCCTGCCACCGCGGGCGCGCGGGTGCCTGCTTTCTGCACTCCTTCTCAGGCTCCTCCAGCGCCCGCCACCACCGCGCCGTCCGCCCCTCCTGCCCCCCTCTTTCGCTCGCCCGCTGGCTCTCGGCCCCCCGCCTCGCCACGGTCCACTACTGCGACGCGGCAGCTGCCTCACAGCCACTGAAGGACAAAGGCTCCCCTCGCCGGAGTTATCCTGCCAACCCCCAGCCAACCACCACCCGCTTCATTTGCATGCGCGCAGCCATTGGGCTATGCAAATCAGCGTGCTCCGACAATTTGACCTCAGCTCCTGGAACCCGGCTGAGAGGAGCGGAAGAGGGAGGGGCCACGAGGAAGGCGAGCCTGAGGCGGGGCGGGGATGGGGGGGCGGGGTCCCGAGCCTACTCTCATCCTGCTGGCAGGGCGGGTAGGGGAGGAGGTCTTTGTGCGGGGAGAGGAGGGTGTCTTAGCTTGGGCTGGAGCTGGCTGCCAAGTGTTTTTCTAGTTGGTGCACATTTGTTTTTTTTAATTGTCGTTTCATGTCTTTTGTTTTGGGGGCCTGCTATTAAAATCTATTTTCAGGGTTAATGCACCCAAGTCTAGTAATTATTAGTAAGCTGGTTACATAAAAAGAGTGTGTCCAGACCTCTGGGGCAAAGTTTACCTCAGAAGTGTTGTTTATGTAAGTCTAGGCAAAGCTACTTATTAGTAGTAGTATTATTTCGGTGCCCTGATGGCTGGTTTGATATATTTTTGGAAGGTTGCAAGGGTTGGGAGCTCAAAAAAAGAAAAATCAACACATTTGTGTTTGGTGGTGGCAGGGAGCCAAGTTGGAATCTCTTCCACAGAAAGCAGAAAGGCTTCCCACCTGCCCAGGGTAACTCTGGAAAACCGTGTGCACCAGGAGCTGGTTACCTCATGTGTGTATCCTAGCCTTACAAGCCCAGTTCACCTTTCTCAGACAGACTTTCCCGAAGGAGGGTCCTTCTGCAGGGCACCAGCTAAGAGACAATTGTCTGACACCCACACAAGCTACACATCTAAATTCAAAATGCTCTCAATATGCCCTCAGCTTCCTTTCATAAGGCAAGTATGTCACTACCTTCCACAGGGGGCCTGTGATCTCACTGTGAATTATTGATGTTGGATGCTGAATCATGAAGCAGCAGCAATCGGACCTTTTAGTCATATGCTAAAATTTCAGCTTTGAGATAACAGCAACTTGTGGGTGTAAAGAAAGCAGTAGTTATACATTTTTGAAAAGCAAACTTCAATGTATAGACTTTCACTGAATAGGTTGAAAGTTCTTTCCTTTGTTTCATGAGTTTATGCAATAAGTGCAAAAATATGTGTTAAACCTACTGAAGTCACCAAAAGTGGTAAAAATGCTCCCATATGCTTGCATTCAAAACAATGCTTACATTATTAAGGTTACTGTACAAAGGTCACAGAAGTAATTTTTTGCTAAGCTACCTGGGAGTTTTTGCAAACTCCCGTATGTTTGTATCATTCTAGACAAAATATTCTCCAGCTCTCTTGATCTTAATTTAGTGGAAAAGAAAAGTGATAGGTCAGTTTTCTGGCTCATTTATTTGAGCTGCCATTTTGCACTTAATCCCTAACTGCGTTGTCAGCAAGGGACAAGGTTTGAGTAAAGGAATGGTGCTTGTCAATGCATAACTTACCCAGGAGTGTAAGGTATGTTTCATATCTATATCTTAAATTCTAACATGTAATGTCTTTGTTAAAGAATTCCTTTAAATTGAAATTTAGGGAGATGCTGAAGCCCGTTCAGCTTTGCAAACAAAACCTGAATAATGCAATCTGGCCTGAGTCATCCTTTGGAGGTTGTTGAACTGTGTTCTGTGGAACTCCAAGGTTCTATCCACTAGGTATTTCTTAGAAGTTCTTTGGAAGGAAGTGTGATCACAGCAAGCTGACAATGAATTAGGGAATCGAGTGAGTTTCTTGACAGCAGGGACTGTGACTTCATCAACTTGGTGTTCTTGGCACATAGCACCATTTCTGCATTTAGTAGAAGCACAGTCAATGTTCACTGAGTTAAACAGAATCTGAGGTTTGAACAAAAAGATCTCAGAATCCTGCAGTCCTGTGTAATGATTGAATTCTCTCCAGGGTATTCCATATTTAAATTTAATTCAAAGCAAAAACTTCTTTGATGTCCTACAATATACCAAGAATGGTACAATTCCTGGTCCTTTGCCTTTAAAGTGCTTACCATCTAATTGGTATGTCCATGTTTGAACTGGATTTTGGGACAAAATAGTATGCACTGTCATCAGCCAGCTATGCTGAAGTCCCATGACTTTGGTCATCTGAACGGAAACTGTAGGACAGTAGAACCCCTGTATTGTTATTCCAATTCAAACGAATCACAGCCCTAATAACGCCCCACCCAGGTCAACTATATGCAGTAAAAATGCAGTATTAAAGGATTACTTCTTAATATAGGCCTGGTCCCTCACTCAAAAATTATACTGCATTCTACATTAGGTCTATAGGGAAAGTGATTTGTTCATGTATTTTGGGGTTGTTCCCTATGAGATAAGCCTAGCCTTCCAGTATTCCAAAATATTCATTTGTCATACTTTCTGACTCAGATATGTTACACCATTTTGCCTCATTGCTGAGTCTACCTAGACGGTTTCATCAGTGATTATTTTCAAAGCTGGTGTTTCCAACTGGAAGTAGAAGCTGAATTTAGCTACAGCTAGATTGCAGTTATACAATAGGATGGTCGTAGATGATACATTTCATAAGTGCTTATTAGTCCTGGGAGAGGATGGTATCCAATGATAAATCAGAGGAATATCCCTAGATCAGTATATATGTGTATATATACTTTTTTCATGTGTTTTAATATATTTGTATTTAAAAAAATAATTCCAGCATATAAAATCATTTTTAAAACTATCCCCGGTAACTCCAGGTACTTCAACTGCACAGGACTGGAATGACCTTCTAGCAACATTTATAAGGATGCTAAATGGTTATATTTGGAAATCAGATGAAAATATATACTCAGAAATTGTTAAATTATTTTAGCACTGCTACCTGATTTGCATATTAAAAGGCTTTTTCGATATTTTCTTCATTATCATACATATATTCCTACTACTGGTTCTATAGTTTAGAATGATAACTTTTCTTTCTTTCAAAAATTGGTCAATCCTTTAACATCTGAAAGAAGTATGATGCTTATTATTACAGCATTAAACAGATCATTGTTCACATTGAAGGAGATCAATTAGTCCATGACGCGTGTACTAACTACCAATCTAGAACTGTATTATATTTTATTGTTAAAAATCATAAGGTTCCTGATTTACCTTTTGTGTAAGTCTGGTAAATTTAGTTTCTAAAGGCAGGCTCTAACTTTCCCTCAGTTTTTTTCTCAGAGAAGATCAATCAGACAAGATTGACTTTACACCTAAAAATGTGTCATTTTTTAGGATCAATACTTCCATTTTGGAATTTAATGTAAATGTTTAGTTTCTTGGACTATCTGGTGGGCACATTCTGAGATGGCCTCAATGATCTCTAACCCCAGTTGTTATGCTCTGTATAATCCTCCTTTGAGTATAGGCAGAACGCATTCCTTGTTTTTAACCAACAGAATATGGTAATGGTCTTGGGCAATCACATGCATGATTACGTTACATTCTATGGCAAAGGTGAAAGGACTTTGCAGGTGTAATTAAGGCCCCTATTTCATTGACTTTGAGTTCATCAAAAGGGAGATTAGGCTTGGTGGGCCTGACCTAATCAGGGGAGCCCTTTAAAAGAGGGCCTTCTCTGAAGAGAGGCTGGAAGCATCAGAGATTTTCTTTCTCCATTGCTGGTTTTGAAAAAGCCAACTTCCATGAAGCTGCAAGGAAATGGATTTTACCAACAACCTGAGGGAGCTTAGAAGTACATCCTTCCCCACTCAAGCCTTCAGATGAGAATGTAGCCTGGGTAACACTGATTTTAGCCTTGGAGACCCTGAGAAGAGAGCCCAACTAAGCCACTCCCAGACATCTGACCTGCAGAAACTGTGAGATAATAAATAAGTGGGTTTTTTTTTTTTTTTTTTTTTGCGGTACGTGGGCCTCTCACTGTCGTGGCCTCTCCCGTTGTGGAGCACATGCTCCGGACGCGCAGGCTCAGCGGCCATGGCTCACGGGTCCAGCCACTCCGCGGCATGTGGGATCCTCCCAGACCGGGGCATGAACCCGTGTCCCCTGCATCGGCAGGTGGACTCTCAACCACTGCACCACCAGGGAAGCCCAAATAAGTGTTGTTTTAAACCACTAAGTAATTTGTTATCTGTACTTTGTTTCATAGCATCAAGGCCTAATACAATACCCTTAATGCCATCTTGTTGTGTGTTCAATAACTTCTTACCCTAAGGAAATTTTCTTTAGCTATTAATATTCATGGCAATAGCTGCGTGTTTTTGCTTTGAGCTTTAGGCTGACCTCCTTGTGTTGCCATCAGCTGTTCACATTTCACCAGCCATGAAGGGGCCAGCTAGTTGAGGTGTCAGATAAAGAGACTCACTAGGGCACTTTTCAAGGACCCCCTCACTCCATTTCCCCACCTCCCCACTGAGTTAAGCGTGTGTCAGGAGGTTTCTATTGTAAGAATGTTCTCTCTGTGAATGTATCTGCTTGGTGGGCTAATCAAAGGTGAAAAAGGGCTTCCCTGGTGGCGCAGTGGTTGAGAGTCCCCCTGCCAATGCAGGGGACACGGGTTCGTGCCCTGGTCCGCAAAAATCCCACATGCCGCGGAGTGGCTGGGCCCGTGAGCCATGGCCGCTGAGCCTGCGCGTCCGGAGCCTGTGCTCCACAATGGGAGAGGCCACAATAGTGAGAGGCTCGCGTACTGCAAAAAAAAAAAAAAAAAAAAGGTGAAAAAGATAGGTGTTTGGGGTTGGTAATTGGCCCTTTGTAGTTTGTTCTGGTACCTTGACCAGGTTTCTAAATTTTCTATCTCTGAAATAGAAGAGGTGATTCTTTTCACCCATCTACTTCATTGTAAAATTCTCTTCTTCCTAACTCTTAACAGCTTAGTTCTTCTCTATCTACACTCACTCTCTTGGTGACTTCATCCAGTCTCATGGCCTTAAATATTTATATGCTGATGACTCCCAAATATACTTCCAATCTGGTCAGTCATCTCTTCTGAACCTCAGGCTTACTCATCATCTTTGTGTTGATATACAATAAGCATCTCAAACTTAAAATGACAAAAGTTGGTCTCCTGATTGTCCTCCTATAGGTAAATGGCAACTCCATTCTTCCCATTGCACGGCCCCCAAGCCATGGTGCATCTTTGACTTCTTTTCTTCACAACCCACATCCAGTCCATCAGCAAATGCTATTGGCTTACTTCAAAATGTAAAATAATTCAACCATTTCTCAGGGCTGCCAACGCCACCACCATCATCTCCCACCTGGATAGCTGCAACAACTTGTTTCTCTCTCTCTGCTTTTGTCCTTCCTCTAATCACCTCCAGCAGACAAAGTATTCTATACATTATAGAAAATTATAGTACTATATATACTATAGAGTACTATAGTACTATAAATACTATATAGTACTATATATACTATTTATACTATTTCTATAAAAAGCAAGTCAAATCATAGTCACTTTTCTGACGCAAACTTACTAATGGTTCCTCTTTTCACTTAGAGTAAAAGTCAAAGTCCTTACTAAGGTTTAAGAGACCCTGCAGAAATCTGTTCACCATGATGAAAAGGTTCTAATATTGATGGTGGTGATAACTGCACAACTCTATTAATATATTAAAAACCACTGAATAGTACATGTAGGGTGAATTGTAGAGAATGTGGATTATATCTCAATAAATCTGTTATTAAAAAAATATTGAATCCCTAATCCAATCTCTTCTTTTACTGTCCTCCGCCATGCGTATTACTCTCAAGCCACATTGGCCTTCCTTTTGCCTCTGGGCCTTTTTACTGACTGAAAGCCAGGAATAATCTTTCCCCTGATCACCACATTGCTCGCTCCCTTCAAGTTCCCTTCTCAATGAGGCCTACCCTCCCTACTCCTGGCATTACTGATCCCCTAAACCCTGTTCTCTCTCTTTTTAAAAAACTTTCTAACAGGGCTTCCCTGGTGGCGCAGTGGTTGAGAGTCCGCCTACCGATGCAGGGGACACGGGTTTGTGCCCCGGTCCGGGAAGATCCCACATGCTGCGGAGCGGCCGGGCCCGTGAGCCATGGCCGCTGAGCCTGTGCGTCCGGAGCCTGTGCTCCGCAATGGGAGAGGCCACAACAGTGAGAGGCCCGCATTCCGCAAGCAAACAAACAAACAAACAAACAAAACTTTCTAACATACATATTATATATATATATATATATATATATATATATATAGTCTGCATTATCTGGCTCCCCTATCCTACCCACTCTACGCTCCAAGTATAAGTTCAATGGAGTAGGATTTGTTTTGGTCACTGGTTGATCCCCAGTAGTTAGAAGGGTGCCCTGCACAGGGTAGGCCCTCAATAAATATTTATTGAGTCAGATATTGTTCAACGAATAAGTTGTACAGATTTACAGATGTAATTAATGAACTAGAACATAAAACTGTACATCTTCTGGTCTCTTCTTATATAGAAGAGAATAGAAACCATTATATAGAAACCATTTTTGATTGAATCCTAGTTTTGTTGATTGTACTTTTTTAATTACAGAGGGTTATACACCCTTATCTACATATTATATTCTTCCTTGTACACCTTTCACACCCACCCCAATGATTTTTTATATATTATTTTCAGGAGCTATAAAATGGCCCATTGTGTAACTACGGATTTGTGACCTCTCCCAGTCTGTATTGTATACACCTATAAAACCCAACAGATGAAAAGGTGCTTAATTGCCAAGCTTCAAGTTTTGTTCTTTGAATGTAGCATAAAAAGATTATAATGATGAGGAAAACAACCTTGAAAGGTTTTTATGAAGGTGAGTTTTGAAGTGGAAGATTTAAAAGAGCAGAGATGGGGTGTTTTGTTATAGAAGCAACGTATAAGAAACACAAATGGAGATGAAATTAAAAACATTGAGTAATATTTAGGATACTGCAAACAAAAGAAATAAGGCACAAAGGAAAATAAAAGCCTTCTTTCCTAGTATTTGAACTTTCACCTCTTTCTCTGGCTTTAGTGCTTATAAGCATTTAATCTCTGTTCACTGGAAATTTCTGCCAGGAAAGTTTATACTCTGAAATTGCTTGTAAGATCTATTCTGTGAATAATATGCATTCTTATATTCTGCTTTGGTCCTCCTTTACTTTGGCAATGAAATGTCAGTCTCCAGGTCTGGAAGATATTAAATATTAAAAAAGGATAATTTACGATTAAACCCTATAAGGCTGTGATCTTTTGAAGAGGGTATGGGACAGAGTCTTTTGAAACACCTATTTCTGTTGGCTGGTCTGGAGGATGTCTGACAGTACTCTGTCTGGCTACTGTTTGACTTTATATTCTAAAGGTCCAAAGTAGCCTCATTTTTAGTAACAAAAGAATGCAGTAAGCACACTGTTATCTGACTGTCCATTATGAACACTTTACTCTTGTGCTTCATGGACCATATCAGTTTGTGGCAAAGTGATGGATTGTGTTTAACATTCTGTTGTTGACCTATAAGGATTTTTGCCATATGTTGTAGCTCATCCCCTTTAAGATAGAGGAGGGGGAGGCCCTATTAGTATCAGTGGCCACTAAGCAGAAATGTGTCAGGGATTTTGCTTTCTCAGCTGGAATATCACCCTTGGCAAGCCATCCTCCCTATTTTAGGGAAGTGTCACCATCAAATATAAGTCCTGTCTATAGATTCATTTGATTGTTTATATTTTATGTCTGTATCTTAGGGATGTTTTGAAGTGATGCTATAAAATTAAGATCTATGTGGCTACTTTGCATGCATAGCCAGCATGATATATCTAACTTGATGTCCTTCTAAGAATGTGGATTGAATGATGCATGATCTTAGGCAGGTTGTTTACCCTTTTTGTACCTCAGTTTCCTCATTTATCAAATATTTTTTTTTGGAAGAGAACTCCCTTTTCCCCAAATTAGTAGGTATAATCCCACACATAGATAAATAAAAGCAGAAGTGTTCTCGCTGACATGGCCAGATGGGGGTGGAGCTGAGGGACAGAGGTCTGCAGGTTTAGGCCTCCTCTTACCAAGGCCCCAACACCCCAGCTCAACTCACAGTCTTGGAGACATACATTGGTCGCGATTAGAAACTGAAAACTTTGTTCCATAAGACCTTTCCAACTCTGACATTTTTTGCTTAATAATTTTGTTATTCTAATAATCATTCTATAATTTTCAGCAGCCACCAAAAACTTTTAATATCTTATTTTACCACACAAAAACACGTTATTTTTCTGGGCCTTAAAAGCTTAGTCACCAGATAATCTGTCTAAAGAATTAAAAACACATTCATATCCCTCCACTGTGATGTCAATTTTTTAAAATTGCAATTCATTTCAATAGGTTAGTCGAGATTATGTTACAGCTTGCCTTATTAACCTTAATATATTGCCCAGTTACCAAATGCTAACTAACCAAATGGAGTATGATTTGGCACTGTGTCTTAATAAACAGGTCGCACCTGGGAGCTAGTGGGAACTCTCCCATCTGAGAAGAAACAGCTACAGCAGATGGTAAAACGACTGAAAACCAGGTGGGGTCATTGTTTAATGACCATCTGAATTAAGTTTGGTTAATTTGGCGTGTCTCTCATTATCCCTAGCAACTGGACCCTGTACTCCATTTTGTAAGTTTGGGTTTATATCTTTTACATAAACCATCAAAACAGGTCCATCTGTGATCCTGAAGCTATACTCGCCCTAAATCCAACCACAATGTAAATCCTAAAGTCTTTGGGTCTAGCTGTGGGAGCTCTTAAACGCAGGCCTTTGGCAGTACTCTGCAATTAACTTTTTCTCAAATGCCTTCTTGTCATCCATGACATGGATAAATATCCCTTTACTCTTTTCTAAGTGTTTATTGAGAAAAAGAACTTCCTCTTAACCTAAAACACTTATTAGCAAGAATCTCCAACAATCTGAGACGTCAAGATTTCAACCCATGTGTGATGCTTTAGAATTTCTCCTAAACTCTGTATGTGACAGCAAGTTGGTTTCCAGGGATGTTTCAGAAGATTTCTAACTAGACTTGTGATTTATTAATAAAAAGAGCTGCTTCGTTAAATGCTTGTCATATGCTTGGCACTTTTTATTTATATGATATCACTTGACTCTCACGACCATCTTTGAGGTGGATACTGTCATCTTTATGTTATTGCTGAAGAAGCTGTGGCCTATTGGAGGAGAGTTAAGCTAGTTACTAGCTCAGAGGATCCACAGCTAAGGGGCAGAGTCAGGATGCAAATGCACGTCTGCGAGACTCCAGATCTCACCTCCTTAGCAGCGGATCATCTTCCTCTAGAACAGCTGTCAGCATCAGAGCATGGTATTCAGAATGCAGACTATCGAGTCAGGCTTGGGCAAATCACCTAACCTTTTTTTGTCTCTTTCCTGAGTAATCATAGTACCTATCTCATGAGTTTATTATGATGATTAAGTGAGATAATATAGGCACAGCACTTATAGTGTGCGGCACAGAGAATACCATAAGTGTTAATTATTTGTCGCCCATTTTCCAATTCCTTCATCAAAGTAAAATGTTGTATTTTCATTTTCTCTAAATTTTGGGGCATCCTTGCTGATGGTAAAAGTACTGGGCTTCCCTGTCTTCAACTAATGTTGTGAAAATTTTCGCTGAATTTTATTATAATACAGTCACAGATGAATCCAACATACGTGTTCCTATCTAACTACAGAGGAAGCAAACTTTCCCCGTTTGTGCACTTTAGATCTTTATGCAGTTTTGATAGCCTGAATGATGTATTTCTGCGTGCTAAGGAACAGGGCTTGATGTTGTTCAAAACCCTCCTCATGTGTGTGTGTGTGTGTTTTAATACAGAACAATGAGTTCCTCAAACTATAGAATACTCTTAATGTTTCTTTTATTCTCTGAGAGCTTCCTGTATTTGTGAACTCCTTTCAAATCAGCAAGTGCAGCCTCAACATCTGGGTCCTTCCTGCTGCAGGGAACATAAATTAACTGGTAGCGTCCTGTAAATGTTATGAGTGGGAGCTCGGGGAGCACACAGAGGCAGGCCAGTGTGCTTTCAGTATCTAGCTGTTGGTCCTGATGCAGTGCCTCAGAACTGGTTTTAGTTGACGTCAGATAACGCTGATGTGCACCAGATTGACTTGTAGTACCAGTAAAGCTGATCCCTCCCACTTCCCCCACTGCCCCTGTGCTTGCCAGGACGCTGGAGACCATTATGAACTCACAGTTGTCATTTGATCTCCATCTGGCTGCTGTCACTAAAGCTGCCTTTTATCGCTTGCCAAAAGTGTAACGCTAACGACATTTCTCTTTCTCACAGATCTTTGCTTCTAGTCCTTACTTTTCTAATTTTCTGGGTAGTTCCAAATAATTCTCCTGTCTACTATGCACCACCATCAGGAAACTAACAAAGGGCACACCAGAATATTTACCCAGATGTCTTCTTGGTGAACGAGATTTAGCAATAGATTTTTTAGGAAGTGTTAGAGGTGGGCTGTGGCTTTGTTGACTTCAGATATTATGTCTTAAGTTTGATGTGGTTTGAATTTCTGATATAAATGTGAGGTTTGCGTGTATGATCTCATGCTGTGGTAAATTTTATGGAGCTGTAGATCACAACAGTTTAGCCATACAATTATATGGGCCCCTGTATTGGATTAGAATCTACACAAATTAAACAATAGATATAAGAGTAACATGCCATAAATTGGATCTTGTAACAGCTTAATAATCTGAGGAGGATAGAAGAATGGATCCTGAGGTGATGTTTAATGTACTTAGTTACTAGACTGTTCTTAGTTAAAGCTGATCATAAATTTGGAACCAGCTTAAAGATTTACTGTTAGTGATCGTCTAGCAGCTAAGATTTAGCAATCTTAGCACAACAGCCTGAAGAACATTCTTGGTCAAGAAACCTCTTTAGGGATGGCCTTTCACATTCAGTAAGTGTTGTTGGTGGTGATGATGATGGAGTATCATAGGCTTTAAAAGTTTTGAAAACAAATTTAGGATCCTGATTTTTACTTAGTTTAGCAAATTAATCCTGTAAGAAGTAAATATAAAGAATCTTTTATGTTTTTTTTCAGTATACTGTTCATTAAAAAAAAACAAATTAGGAGGCACTACATTCTGTATGAATCCATCTTGTGTATTGATGTGTAAAAAATGAAATAATTTGGAAGGACATATATCACAATGTAAACACTGTTCCTCTTTGAGTGATATGATTACAGGTCATTTTGATTTTCTTATTTTTGCCTACTTTTATATGATAATATTTCATATAATAAGCATGTGTTACTTCTTTAAAGTATTTTTAATAGAAGTAAAATTTACCTTCAGTGAAAGACACAGATCATACAACTTGATGAGTTTTGGCAAATGTACACACTCATACAGCCCAAGCAACATATAAAGTCCAATTAAGATATAACGCCAGGGCTTCCCTGGTGGCACAGTGGTTGAGAGTCCGCCTGCCGATGCAGGGGACACGGGTTCGTGTCCCGCTCCGGGAAGATCCCACATGCCACGGAGCGGCTGGGCCCTTGAGCCATGGCCACTAATCCTGTGTGTCCAGAGCCCGTGCTCCACAACGGGAGAGGCCACAACAGTGAGAGGCCCACGTACCACAAAAAAAGTATATATATATATATATATAACCCCAGTCAAGATATGTAACATTTCCATTGCCCCAGAAAGCTCCCTTCCAACCCCCTTCCAGTCAATCTCCGCATCCCATAAGCAACCATTGTTCTGATTTTTATCATCATAGATGTACATGTCACTTTTAAATTAAAAAAACAGCATAATTATTTTTGTTTCTTTCTTTTTTTTTTTTTTTGCGGTACGCAGGCATCTCCCTGTTGTGGTCTCTCCCGTTGTGGAGCACAGGCTCCGGACGCGCAGGCTCAGCGGCCATGGCTCACGGGCCCAGCTGCTCCGCGGCATGTGGGATCTTCCCAGACTGGGGCACGAACCCATGTCCCCTGCATCGGCAGGCGGACTCTCAACCACTGCACCACCAGGGAAGCCCCTGTTTCTGTTTTTTAAAGAAACTTCTGTATAAACTGAGATAGGACCCCAAGAAAAGTTGACACTGTCCCCTACCTTGTCAGTGAGGAGATAAGAAAAATAATAGAGCGAGAGCTTAGGAGAGAGAATTTAAGAGTGAAATCATGTAGCTCAAGAAAACTCAGAGAAGAGCAAGATTGTATAAGATTTTATAAGATCTTAGATCCGTTATTTCATTCAAGTAGACAAAGGGAGAAAGTCTACTGGACTATAAACTCTAAGAGGTCAGGGACTATATTTATTTTGTTTCGTGTATCCTCACTGCCTTACACATTACCTGGCAGAGCTACTGACTCAAGAAATATCTGTGAGCTGAATAAGTGGATACTATTATTCAGTTAGTCAACAAATATTTACTTACTCTTCCAACAAATATTTATTGACCTCTTGCTATGTGTCATGGATTGTGCTAAGCTCTGAAGATAGAATGGTAGACAATGGCCCTTAAAAATGGTAGAGATGGGGCTTCCCTAGTGGTGCAGTGGTTGGGAGTCCACCTGCCGATGCAGAGGATACAGGTTCGTGCCCCGGTCAGGAAGGATCCCACATGCCGCGGAGCGGCTGGGCCCGTGAGCCATGGCCGCTGGGCCTGTGTGTCCGGAGCCTGTGCTCCTCAACGGGAGAGGCCACAGCAGTGAGAGGCCCACGTAACGCAAAAAAAAAAAAAAAAAAAAAAATGTAGAGATGGTCCCTAACTTCACAGAGCTTACAATGTGTCTTATCAGGAATACTGATATTAACAGAGTTTTAGAGGCAGAAAAAATGGCACAAGTGAGGGATTAGAAAAGAAGGAGCTTGGTAAGCTTGGAGACTGAGAGAAGGCCAGTACAGTGAGGGGTGAGGAGGCAGGAGGTGGGACTGCAGAGTAAGCCAAGGACCAGATGATACAGATAGGACCTTGCTGGTTGTCAGATGGATTGGGGATTTTATCCCAGGAACAACAGGGAGCCATTGAAGGATTTTAATCAGGGGATGGACATGATCGATTTTGTGTTTTAAAATATTATTCTGGGGACTTCCTTGGTGGCGCAGTGGATGAGAATCCGCCTGCCAATGCAGGGGACATGGGTTTGATCCCTGATCTGGGAAGATCCCACATGCCATGGAGCAACTAAGCCCGTGCGCCACAACTACTGAGCCTGCACTCTAGAGCCCATGAGCCACAACTACTGAGCCCATGTGCCACAACAACTGAAGCCTGCGTGCCTAGAACCCGTGCTCGGCAACAAGAGAAGCCACCGCAAGGAGAAGCCTGCGCACCGCAACGAAGAGAGTAGTCCCTGCTCACCGCAACTAGAGAAAGCCTGTGCGCAGCAACGAAGACCCAATGCAGCCACAAATAAAAAATTAAATTAAATCTTTACAAAATATATTACTCTGGATCTTGAACAGAGAGAGGATAGCTTGGACAGAGGCAACAGTAGACAATCAAGAGGCTGTTATAGTGTTGTAAGAGGGAGTTGAGGGCCTTGGGGAGGGCGGCAGTAGAGGAAGTGAAAAGAAACGGAGTGAAGGCCTATTCAGAGACAAAACTGAGCCTTAACAAGTGATTGGCTGTGATGAATAAGTGAGTAGAGGTGTCAAGAGTGACTCCAGGTCCCGGTATGTGCACCATCTTGGTTGATGGTGGAACCATTTACTTTTTTCTCTCGGATCATTATGCAAAAGATGCCAAGCTCATGGATTCACCATGGTGAGGGTCAGACCTCTGTTGAGCAGAGCTCAGACCATGCATCTAAAATGTGTCCATTGCAGACCTGAGGTGCACAAGTAATGATTTGGAATGGCTGGTGCAAGGCAAAATGGTGATGGTGGAAGGATTTTGATGCCCACAACCTGTTCTCTTGGGTACCTTTTCTTGATCTTGTCCACATTCCTCCTTTTCTTTTACCAATCCTCATATCCTTTCCAGGTATCTGATAATTCATCCCTGCTAAGGTGATTTCTGATAATTGTGGTTCTAAGGTGGGCTGCCTTTGTACCACCTCTTAAATCCCACATACCTTGAGTTTTTGCCTTATAAGAGTAGTGCGGTGGATAATGGGGAGATTGGACGGGTCACAGTGTCAGTTGTTACAATTGTAATTTCTTAGAAAAACGAGGCTGCCCTTAGCCTGTGTAGGCCGGGCCCATCCTATTTCTCTCTATTTCCCCTATTATTTTCTTCCTTGTCCTTTTCCAGTATTTTCTTTGCACTCCCTGTCTATCAGTTGTCTTTATTTTAGATCCTAGCTCTGTGTCTTTGGAAAGTTTACCTAAGATCTCTGAACCTCAGTCTCTTCAACTCTAATTGGGGGATAATATCAATGTCAATGGATTCAGTGTCTTCTACATGGCAATTTCTCACTGTTAATTGCTTTCCTCCACCACCCACTCATTGGCTTCATTACTGGGAGCCATCAGGAAGTCACTCTCTGGTGTACTCAATTTAAATAGGCAAGCTTAAAGGTGCCACCACAGTGGATTTAGAAGGTCTTTCTCTCATTTCTATTCCCCTCCTCACTTGCCCATTACATGAGGACATGCCAGATTTATGAGATAGTCATTTGTCTCACCAACTTGTAAGTGTAAGCCACTGGACACTACAGTTATTAAGGGGGAGAATATGGCTGGAACTGCACAAATACAACCCCACCATGAGAAAAGCAATTCAATAAGTGCACTGTACTGGCTGCCACTCACAAACGTCCTTAGGTATGAAGCCTAGTCCTCTGTTCAAAGTGTACACATATGAATCAAGCAAACTAACCCATATCATGTATAACTATGAATACTATTTGTGTTTATCAGTTAACAAGGACCCAATACCCACTCATTCATTTAGTCATACCCACGTGGTTGTTAAGCACCTACTGTGTGCAAGAGGGTGCACTGGGAGCGGGCCCACAAGTGATGAACAAGACAGAGTTCCAGTGGAATCCACGTGCTGTTGAAGGAAATGCACATGAAACAACTAATTACAGGATTAATTGCTCAATTATAATTGTGCTAAGTTCTACAAAGAACCATTTACAGGTTGCTAGGCAAGCTTATAGCAGGGGATCTGATGCAGTAGAGAGGTCAGGGAGGTGGGGAGAGACTTCTGGGGAAATTAATGAGCACTGAATGTGAAGGCTAAAAAGCAGTTCCTAGTAAGGAAAAAGAAGAGCTCCCAGCTGTTTGGAGGATAAAGATTCTGAGTTTCCCAGTGCTGCTGGTGGGTTGTCTCAGGTTCCACCCTGGCAGTGTATTCCAGCCTTGGTGACTGGTTGGTGTTCTGAAGCTGGGATCCGTAAGGATCTTCCCACTTGGTTACACCCAAAGGGAAGAAACCTACTCAGGTATCCTCAGAACCAATCAATTAAAGTTGGGTAGAGAGGGAGTTCCCTGGTGGCCTAGTGGTTAGGATTCCGGGCTTTTACTGCCGTGACCCAGGGTTAATCCCTGGTCAGGGAACTGAGATCCCACAAGCCATGGGGCACAGCCAAAAAGAAAGAAATAAATTTAAAAATAAATAAATAAAATTGGGTAGAGAATAAAGAGATATTAAATATCACTTAATTTACCTTACCAAACACACATACAAGCCACTCAGGAACCTCACTTTATTGAAGGTCTGCTTTGGGACAACTGATTTATACCTCCGTGAGATCACTCAGTCCTCTATTAGCCTTGCAGTGCAAATATAAACTCCACTTTACACCCCGGGTAACACCCAGGGTCAGGCAGATTAAATAACCTGTCTAAGATCACACCTATACCAAACCTTGTCCCATGAAAGCCCATGACCTTGCAGCTACACCAAGCTCCCCAATTGTTGGCATATTGTCAGATGATTGCTGTCCTCTCTAGGGGCACTTAGATCATTAAAGAAAAAATTTAAGTGACAGTCCTGGAACTAGAGAGTAAACCCAAGTACAATATGCAATGTTCCCATTTAAAAAAATTGTTATTTAACAAAGATGATTATGACTCGTGAGCAGGTCCATGCTTTGACTATTTCAGTTTGTGTCTGCTGATATTATGGTTCACTAAGTTTTATCAACAAAGAAGTGAAAGGGAAGTTAACATGATTAGGAGAATTTCCACAGATGGGCTGAAAAACTGAATAAAAGAAAAGAGGCTCAGAGGATTAAGGAGAAGCAGTGTGAACACATTAGTTCTGTGAAGCATCGTCATCGTCCCAGGATCTGGGTGTTTACTGTCTTCACGTAAATGAAACTGATATTGCTGTGTTTACACTGACCTTCTACTTCCAAATACTAATGTGTTATTTAATTTTATCCTTATTGTATTGGAGGTCACATTCAAATAGTGCCAGAAAACCAAAGAGAACTCAGGAAGATTTTGGGAACAGTTTGGCAGTTGAGAAATCACATCAGAAAGGTTTAAGGATCATTTCTTTTAGTATTTCATGGGAAAAACGTGAGTGACCCAAAAAAGCGATGGTTCTTTGGAAGGAGATCAAGAAACAAATAAATAGACTCTTCATGTGCCTCTTTCCTTGTGGGAGTTGCAGAAATGGAAATCTGCACAAGGATTTCATTTCTTACAGTTTGTACAAGGATTGGGGGTGTCCCTGATATAAATGATGCAAAATAATTATATCAAGCATGGCTTTCAATGGGTCTGGTAGGCCCAAGAACAACAGTGATGTGTTCTCTTGAACCCCACACACTTGGCTGAGCCTTTGGTCCACTCCTCTTTCCTTACAGGCTCCTTGTGCACCCGGAGTGTTAACTCCAGCCAGCAGTGCCTCCTAGTCATCTCTCAGATCTACCTTTCTCAGACATCCCCACTGGAAAGGCCAATTTCAAGACCTGAGCCTCTCAGGCCCCATATAATTGCTACTGTTGCCATGCTTTGCCTCTCATCCTCTATCTGCTCCCAATAGGAGAGCCAGAAGTATCTTTCTGCAAATGAATCCAATCAGGTTGCATCAGTGCTGAGAAGCCTTCTCTGGCCTCTTGCTAACTATGGGGCAAAGTCCAGGGTGCTTAGCAGGGCATACCATCTGACCTCTGCTGACCTCAGCAGTGTCATTTCCTGCCTCATAAAGTACTTCTGCCCCAGGTACTTCTTGTTCCAGCAAGGTTGAAGCATTTATGGTGCCCAGCAGTCTGGCTTCATGGACAGGCAACCTGTGCCCTGCACTTATAAGGGCTGTTTGATTTAATGCTCTGCTATAACCATTTTGAAATTCTTAATAAGTTGTGAATGAGGGGCCCTGCATTTCCATTTTGCTCTGGGCTCAGCAAATTACATAGCTGGTCCCGGCACCCAAACATCACATTGCTTCCCTCCTCTGGGTGTTGCATGTATTCTTCTCTCTGCCTAGCATATCCTTCCCTTCATCTCCATCTCCTGTGCTCTTCTTAGTCTTTCAAAGCTAAGTTGAGGGCTTCCCTGGTGGCGCAGTGGTTGAGAGTCCGCCTGCCGATTCAGAGGACACGGGTTCGTGTCCCAGTCCAGGAAAATCCCACATGCCGTGGAGCGGCTGGGCCCGTGAGCCATGGCCGCTGAGCCTGCGCGTCCAGAGCCTGTGCTCCGCAACGGGAGAGGCCACAGCAGTGAGAAGCCCGCGTACTGCAAAAAAAAAAAAAAAAAAGCTAATTTGAATATCACTTCTTTAGTGAAACCTTCCCTGAACACCTGTCCCTCTACCCTGACCACATTAACCCCTCCCTCCTCTGTGCTACCCCTTTATGACACAAACGTCTATTATAATCCTTCCAAGCTATATGGTGCTGAGTCACCTATCCGCCTGTCTCTCTACCAATCTTTGAACTCCTTGAGGACAGGGTCCATGCAGGGCCCAGGCAGTGGAACATAAAGGTTAGGAACTCTGGAACCAGACTGTCTGCTGGGGATCAGCTTGGAGAGGTCAGCTGGCTTCTCTATGTCTTAGTTTCCTCATTTCACAAAAGGAGGATACTCATAATACCTACCTTGAAGGGTTGTTGCTGTGAAGTTTGAATAAGATAATCCACATAAAGTGCTTGGGACAGGACCTGGCATATAATAATACTCAATAAATGTTTCTATTCTTATACCTTATTCTTTTTGTGTTCCTGGAACCTGGTACAGTGGCTAGAATATTTGTTCTTTGAACATTTATTGAATATCTAGCATGCACCAGGCACCAGGCTCTGTGCTGGCTGCCTGAGATACAAAGTGAAATAAAACATGACCTCTGCTCTCAAAGAATTTAATTTTAGTTAGGGAGAGACACAAGCAATTAACAATCACGGTCCAACATGATAAAATCCTAGGTGAAAGTTACTTTAAGAGCACAGAAGAAAGGCATCCAGATCTTGATGTGAAGCTTGATCTGAATTGTGCAGAATGGGTAGGAGTTAGCAAACACTGAAAAAGAGAAGATTATTCTAGGGAGAGGGAATAGCACATGCAAAGGCACCCAAGTTTGGAAGTCTCACATGTTTAAGGAACTACATGTCATGAGATGTGGCTGAAGCAAATGGTGTTTGGTGACGTTTTGGGAGACCAGAGCGATAGATTGGTAGGACTAGCAAATAGATTTCAACTCTGGTCTATTGGTAGTGGCTGCCTGGAACATTGTATTAAGAAGGATTCTGAAGCCGTGCCCAATCTGCGTGGGAAAAAGTGATGGGATACAGTAGCTCCATGTGTTATGTGAGCAGACAAGGGGAGTGGGAGCCTGCATGTCACATATCTGCCATTGTTGATAGATTAGCTAGGGCCTCATATGCTGTATTAGGAGGTTGAATTTTATCCTGATAACCATAGGGAATAATTGAAAGATTTTAAGTATGGGAGTGATATGATCGGATTACATAATAGGTATTCCATAAGTGCTTGTTGAATTGAACTGACTACGAGCCCCACTTCACTTATTAATGATTTAGTGGATCAAATGCACTGAAATGATTGGAACCCAGCAAATAAAACATGTATAACTGAGCTGATCGTGCTCAGAGGCACTGTGGTAAGTGCTGAAAGAATTAGAGCAGCATCTAAAGGTGCTTAACGTGCTCCTATGGTATGGTTTACACAGTAAAACAGTCTGGTTCACACTGTAGTTTCAACAGAGGTTTAAAGTGGTATTAATAATTTATGCAGCTATAATATTTCATGCTATAAGCTGGATGTATCCCAAAAGAAAGACCTCCAGCGGGCTTTTTGCACCTTTAACCATCCTGCTGGTTACAAATCAGACAGTACAGAAATGATTGGAACAGATTGGAATGTTTTAAAATATAAATCTACTGATATATGTTTTTATACATTTTTCTAATAGGCATTTATTTGTAGCCAGGTGAAAAGGGCTCTGAAATTTGGGTTACTGTAAAAAATAAATTCCCTGACCTATTCGTCTTATTAAGAATATAAATTAAAATTCTATAAAGTTGGCATTTGTTATTGCAGTCATTGTCTTTTAACTGTGACAGGTGAAGAAAATCTTGTGACAAGCCGTGCTTCTGAAAGAATACACAAAGAGGGGGGTTATCCTCCACAAATATAGTATAGTAGCCAAAGGCATGTATTTCTATTTATTTTTCCTTGATTCCAAAGGGGTTTAAGGTAGCATAGAATAATGCAAACAATATAGCAAGAAAAATGAATTTAAAATAACTACGAAATATAGGGCAAAGGGAATTTGAATGATTTGAATGCAACAAGATCCAATGGAGCCCATCTGTGGGATTAGAGCACAACACAAGAAAGTGTATGTATCTCAACACACTCAAACTGAGCAACACTGGGGTTCTTATCATGGACCAAAAAGAAAACAGAAGTAAGTGACATTTCTGATTTAATGATTATAAGGAAAAGACAAAAAGTAGATTTTTCAGATACTGCCTAGAAACGATGAAAAGAATCAATGAAGATATCGAGATTAAGAGGAAAATTTGTACCATGTTGACTCACCACATCACTCCTTCTTCTGTGTCTATTTGTTTTGCCTTTGTAGCTTTCTGGTGTTTCCTCCCTTTTACTTCCTATCATTATAAAGGCTGACAATGGTCAGAAATCAGTATGGGAGAGTTTTGTCTTTGTATAAATATTCTTCTTTGCAGTCACATTTCAGGGGTTGAGGGTAAGAGGAAAGGAGTTGGGCTGCAAACAACCTGAACGTGCAGTGTTATGTCTATATTAGTGGGATCTAGGATAGTTACTAATATATAATTGATACTCTATAACTGTGAGTTGAAAGAAGAAATGAAGCTTCACAGAATTTATCAATCCTTACAAAAATGTATAACCACTAAAGATGTATGCCTATATGATACCTTTATCATAGTTTCCAAAACTCATTTTTTAGTTTGTATGGTCATGTTACCTGGACATTTTATTCTAAAATCTAGGCTACAATGAAGGCTTAAGAAGAAGGTACATTAGGAAGACAGGAATGGAAGTAAAAAAAAAAAAAAAATCAAAGAGAGGGCACACAGCAATTCCTCTTCCTTGCTACTCCGTTATTTGTTGTTTCCTTTTTTCATGCTTTTGTAAAAACAGGAAGACCTTCAGGGCCTCAGACAACGCTCTCCCACTCCCACCCAGCTGCCCCTTATTCTAAGAAAGGATTTTTTTTAGCTTCCTTTCACTGAGACTTTAGAACACTTGAGAGATTTGGGAAGGAAGGAAGAGATCACTTTTTGATTTTTGGTAGCTACTTTGTGCCAGGTGCTCCACTAAGCAATTTAGCAGTGATTATACTGTTTAATGCTCACAGAAATTTTTATAGGCAGGTATATTCTCACTTTATCAATGAAGAAACTACTGCTCACAAAGCTGTCTAGCTTCAAGCATCATAAATAATGGGATGGAGCTAGGATTCAACCACATGTCTACCCAACATCTTTCCCCTTTACTGTGTAGAAGTACTTCTCCCACTCTCAAAACTTTCTCAGGGTCTTTCTTGTTTTAATTGTTGATCAAGATCCTCTATGCTCCATGATCATGAGGACGTAGTATTCTTCCCCTGGAATGGGCTTTAATATTGTTTGCATTTCTAATACATTTGGCATTAACTGTTAACATAACAGATTAATCCAGTTAGCCAGGTGCTTTACAATGATCTATTGTTTGAGTCGAGGAAAAGGAGGCCATGGCAAGTATATAGAAAAAGTACTTTCTGTACTGTCACTAACACAGTAGATCTCCGTTCCATGAGTTGACCATTAGAGTGTGTTACTCAAATTACCAGTATGATATAATGATGATGATGAGAATGATAGTGATGATAGTAACACTCTTATTTACTGAGCGTTTAACATGTGTCAGGGATTGTTTTAAACACTACTACTGTGTCATTTAACTTTAACAATAACCCTACGAAGTAGGTGTTATTGTCCTCAGTTTACAGAGGAGAAAAATGAAGCTCAGAGTTGTGACTCGGTGAGTTCTTACAGTACTAAATGGCAGAGCTGGGTTTGAACCCAGATTTGATGTTCATGCCCCTATTTTTAGTCATGAAGCCAAATAGCCTTCTACAATAACAACTGACACTACGTTGCTATCCTTAGATTTTAGTTTTGCTTTCATGTTTCTACCGAAATTGCATTTGCAGGATTTTTTTTTCAAGTATACTTTGTGTGTGTGTGCGTGTGTGTGTGTGTGTGTGTGTGCGCATGTAGTATGTGGTAGTAGTTAATTCTGCCATAATGGATAATTTACTAACATTGCCACAGCTTCAAGAGTCTTCTTGGCCAGGATATGCTGGTTTTGTCAAGTAACTTAATTTTAGTATAATTTGTAATTCTGATTTCCTTTAATAGTAACAGTCTTCAGAACATTCTATTATATTACTTTACTTTCATACATATGTATATATATACACTCATATACAGACACACCTCATTTTATTGTGCTTCACTTTATTGCACTTCATAGATATTGTTTTTTACAAATTCAAGGCTTGCGACAACCCTGCATTGAGCAAGTCTATAGGCACCATTTTCCCAATAGTATCTGCTTACTTTGTGTCTCTGTGTCACACTTTGGTAATTCTTAAAATATTTCAAACTTCCTCATTATTATTATATTGTTATGGTGATCTGTGCTCAGTTATCTTTGATGTTACTACTACGACTCACTGAAGGCTCAGATGTTTGTTAGCATTTTTTAGCAATAAAGTATTTTTAAATTAAGGCATGTACATTTTTTAAACAATGTTATTACACACTTATAGATTACAGTATAGTATAAACATAACTTTTATATGCACTGGGAAACTAATTGTATGTGGCTCACTTTATTATGATATTCTCTTTGTTATAGTGATCTGGAATCGAGCCCACAGTATCTCTGAGGTATGCTTGTATATAATATGAAAAACCTGTGCATAAATCTCAGTGGCATTATTTTGCCCTTAAGGTGAAATGATGTCCCCTCTCACAACCCAGCTTCTTCTACTTCTCACTCATCTAATATGTATTGAGTACCTACCGTAAGTTTGTTACTCTGCTATATATCCAGGACACAGAGATCAAAGGGCATGCTCCTGTACTCAAGGAATCCATACAAACTTATTCTAGTTTATGTTTAAAGCACAGATAAGGTTGATCTTAAGTCAGTGGAATAGTCCAAGTTTAATTAGTGAAATATATCCTGGTTGTCCCTCTTGCCACTCTCCACAGAAACTCTTTCATGATACGGCAACAATTTATAAGGTATCTCTCTTCAGTGTGCAGAGTAAGAGATGCCCAGTAGCTTATGGATACATTCTAGTTAGTTCCTGCTCCAGAAGTTCCCCCAAAGTCCTGGAACACTAGATAGTGAAGGGGTTCCAGGAACTAAGAGAGATCACCTTCATAACTATTGGAAGATTCTGTTATTTTAACTCTGTTATCCAAAGTCTTGAAAAACATGACCTATAGTTGAATACTGGCTTCTTCATCCACTATCTGTCTCATGTTGCTGTGTTACATAAGCCTTCCTGAGCCTCATCAACCTTATTTGTAAAACAGATAATAGTGTCTTTTTTTTGGTTTGCTTATATATTCATTCATCCAGAAAACATTAAAAAAATATATCCACTTGAGCTAGGCACTAGATAAACAATGTCCAACACGATAGATGCTGTTCCTGCCCTCATGAACCTTATGGCCTGGTGAGAGAAAGAGACAATAAATGAACTGGGTGTTATGATAGAGAATAAGAGAGGAAACATGCTTTGGAGTGGGTGGTCATAGAAGTCCTCTCTGCAGAGGTGACACTTAGGTTGACATCTAAAGCATACAAAGGGCATGCTTTGTAAATGGCAAGTGGCAAAACTGTTTTGGGTAAGGGAAATAATTTGTGCAAAGGCTCTGATTTGATAAAGAGGAGTTGAGAAACTGAAAGCAGCCTAGTAGTTCGAAAAATACAAAGGAGGGCATTATCCTAAAAAGTGAATATGTTCTACCCCCAAACCCAGTAATTCTTCTCCTGGGTATATATCCTAGAGAAATTCTTGCATTTGTCTACTAGGAGACACATATAAGAATACTCCTATTAGCACTAGCCTTTGTTTGTGATAGTACAAAACTAAAACCATCAAAACATTGACAGAAGGAAAGAGAAGTAAATCTTGGTACAGTCCCACAATGGAATGTTATACAGTGGTGAAAATGAGTGAATTGTAGCTACTCAAACCAATAAAGATAAATCTTATAAACCCTACTTTGAATGGAGAAAACAAATCATTACAAAATAGCTTACCGTATTATTTATTAGGTATTTAAATAATCTTAGAATACCCAAAATATTTAAAAATTTTTATATACATATTATACTGTAAAAGTATTTTTAAAAAGCAAGGAAATTGAAACTTTTGTTTCTAGCCAAGATGTTGGAATGGAGAGTAAATTTACCCTTCTGCCTTAAACAACTAGGAAACTAGAAAATTATATGAAACAATGGTTTTCAGAAATTGGACAACAGCAAAGCAGGGCTGTAATGCTTGAGTGAAGGAAAACAAACAAGGTGAGCTCTGTAATTGTACCAGCTATCCCCTGGAAAGAATTGCCATGTGGTAGCACAGAAAGGGGAAACCCAAGCAGAGTCCAGTGGTCTTGTTGAGTGGGAAGCAGAGATTGGAGTTAGGGGAGAGCAAGGCAGCCACAACTTGCTGCGCAGAGTACTGCAGAGGAGGGAGCTGTGCAGAAAGAGAGCTCCAGAGATCTGTAGAAGAGTCAGCTAAATGTCTATGGCTGAGTACTTACCTACGCTTGAGTGAGATGGACTTATCTGAGGCCAGGGAAATACCACTCAGAAAAGAGTAGGCAGAGCAATTCCTAGATCTAACGGGACTAAGAAAAGTTCTTGCTCCCACAAGTAAGAGTGGAAAGATCTCATAATATGTGGGGCATCAGGTAGGAACCTTAAAGATCAAACATCTTAGTAATGGGTCTAAAACTATACTAAAGGCTGCTGTGGACCCATAATAAGAAGCTTAAAAGCAAGCTTGGAGAGATCCAAGTGTGATCCAATAACTTAACTGTGTGTCAGAAAAAATATAATAGTACTTAAAGCAGTACAAGAAAATCTAGCAACCAACAACATAAATTCATAGTATCTAGTATCTGGTAAAAACAAAAAACAAAAACAAACAAAAAACACTATAAGGCATGAAAAGAAGCAGGAAAATAAGACAAAAAAATAAATAGAAACATACACGAAAATGATATCAATGACTGAACTAATAGATAAGAACATTAAAACAGCCACTATAAATATGCTCCATATGTTCAGAAGGTAGAAGAAAATCCATGTAGCCATAATGAGAAGAGAATTTGAAGATATGAAAAAACCCCAAATAGAACTTCTAGAGATGAAAATTATAATATCCAAAGTGAAAGATACCCTGGATAGCATTTGTGTCATTGAATTTAAAGTGCATCTCTGGTAGAAAACAGATACTGAATCTTGCTTTTTAAAGTATTATCTGGCAATCTCTGACCTTTGGTTGGGGTGTTTAGTCCATTTATATTAAATGTAATTATCAATATGGTTGGATGAGGTAGGCCATTTTGCTATTTTTTTCTATTCATCTCATCCTTTTTTTTTTTGTTTTCGTTGCTCCTCTGTTCCTCCTTTACTACTTTTTATGCTTAAAAAATATTTTTTGAATTCCATTTTAATTCCTGTTAACTTGATAGCTATATTTCTTTGCCTTATTTTTCAGTAGTTCCTCTAAAGATATAATATGCATCTTTAACTTATCCTAATCTACCTCAAATAAACACTTATGTACTTATGTACTACTGATAAAATATAGGAACTTATCACAAGTCTAGTAGCATGCCCCTCCCTTTTGTGCTATTGTTGCTATATATATCACATCTATATATGTTGTGAACCCTACAATAAAGTGTTAAAATGTTTGCTTTAAAGAGTCATATGACTTTTAAAGAAATCAAAAGAATAAAACAGAAAATATATAAATACGTATAATCTTTCATATATGTGCAAATATTTACCAGTTCCCATGTTTTTCAGTCTTTCCTGTGGATCTGAGTTACCATCTGGTGTCATTTCCCTTTAGCCCAATGGACTTCCTTTAGCATTTCTTATAGTGCAGATATGCTAGCAACAAATTCCGTCAGATTGTTTATTTGGAATTGTCTTTATTTTGTCTTCATTTCTGAAAAATAGTCTAGATATAGAATTCTTGGTTGAGAGATTTTTCTCTTAGCTTCTGAATCATCATTCCAATGTTTTCTGACTTCTATTGTTTCTGATGGGAAGTCAACCATTAATTGCACTGTTTTCACCCTTTATTTATTTATATATGTTTCCTGCCCCTTTCTCTTTCTTCTCCTGGAATTTCAACTACATGTAGGATAGACTGCTTCATGTGATCCACACAAGTCTGAGATTCTGTTCAATTTTTACTTATTTATTTATTTTTGTTTATCTATTTTTTATTTTTGGTTGCGTTGGGTCTTGGTTGCTGCTCACGGGCTTTCTCTAGTTACAGCGAGCAGGGGCTACTCTTCGTTGCGGTGTGCGGACTTCCCACTGCGGTGGCTTTTCATGCTGTGGAGCACGGACTCTAGGCGTGTGGGCTCAGTAGTTGTGGCTCACAGGCTCTAGAGCGCAGGCTCAGTAGTTGTGGCACAGGGGTTTAGTCGCTCCACGGCATGTGGGACCTTCCTGGACCAGGGCTTGAACCCGTGTCCCCTGCTTTGGCAGGTGGATTCTTAACCAATGTGCCACCAGGGAAGCCCTCAATTTTTTTTTTCAATCTTTTTCTCTCTCTATTCTTCTGATTTATAATTTCTATTTTAAAGCTCACTGACTTTCTTCTGTCAGGTCAAATCTTCTGTTGAGCTCATCTAATAAACTTTTCCTTTCAGTATGATACTTCTCAGCATTTCTCTAGAATTTCAGCATTCTTTAGAATTCCCACTTGGATCTTTTTTATAGGGTCTGTTTCTCTGGTATGTTTCCCTATTTGTTCACCTTTTTTTTTTTTTAGCATATTTTCTCTTAATTATTTGAATACAAATATTTTTTAAATCCTTAAACATATTTATATAGCTGCTTTGAAATGTGTGTGTGTGTGCTAAATCCAACACCCAGGGCCATCTGGAATGATTTTTTATTGACTGGTTTTCATTTCCTGTGCATGGGTCATACTTTTATGTTTCTTTGTGTACCTCATAATATTTTTTGTTGTTGTTAAAAAGCAAAGATTGGGGGCTTCCCTGGTGGTGCAGTGGTTGAGAGTCCGCCTGCCGATGCAGGGGACATGGGTTTGTGCCCCGGTCCGGGAAGACCCCACATGCCGCGGAGCAGCTGGGCCCGTGAGCCATGGCCGCTGAGCCTGCACGTCCAGAGCCTGTGCTCCACAACGGGAGAGGCCACAGCAGTGAGAGGCCCACGTACCGCAAAAAAAAAAAAAAAAAAAAAAAAAAAAGCAAAGATTGTAGATAATATGTGTAGTGATTTCAGATTTTGTTTTATTCTTCTTATGATTGTTATTTTTGGTTTCAGTATGTAACTAACTTGTCTGCCCTCAAAATTGCAAAGTCCACTTCCCTAAAGTGTGCAGCCGTTGATGGCTCTGCTCAGTTTTGCTGTTTTGTTTTGCTTCCCGGAGGAGGACTACTGGCTCCCGAAGGTCTCTCCCACACCTACATAACTTATTGGTACGCCAGTGATTTGGGCAGAGGTTATGTTTAGATACCTTAAGCCAGCAAGGCCTTCACTCTCTGCTGTCTGAGTTGTGGGTAGGCCAAGGAGCACATTTAAAGATACAGCAAATTCACAAATCTCTCCAGACTTTCCATTTTCACTAGGTTCTTTGGGGGTGCACATGTAGTTTGGCACCCATCCAGACCCATGTGATTTTATTATGTCAGCCCTTCTATGGCTCTCTTGCTTCTAAAATTTCCCCATATTAGCCCTTCTGCCATCCTCCCTAAACCAAGACAACTATTTTATCCAGCAGATAAAACTGTAGGCTTTTGCTACTCAACATGGGAGTGGTGCATGGGAATGCCTCCTGCCCCCTGACCAGCATGAAGGCCACAAACTTGTTCTTATTTAATATGGTGAAGTTTTCGTTAGCAAAACTTCTTAACATTGCTGCCTGAGTTTGGTCATCTTCCAGGGCTATGAAGTGTTTGTTAATCATTTTGTTCAGTTTTATACTTGTTCTCTCTGGAGAGGAACTTCTCTAACTCTTCTTCATGCCACAATTATAGAAAGTAGAGTTTCCAAACTGGCTTTTTTTAAAAATAGAAATTGATAAGTTGATTCTAAGATTCATATGGAAATGCAAAGGATGTAAAATAGTTAAATAATTTTGAAAAAGTAAAAGAAACCTACTGTATATGACTCTAAGATTTATTATACAACTCATATGGTGTTAGCACAAGAAGAGGAATATAGATCAGTAGAAAATAGACCCGCTCATATATGGTCAATTGGTTTTTGACAAGCGTGCTGAAGGAAGGGACCCAACAAACGTGCTACAACATTTGGCTGTTACCTCACAACACACACAAAAATTAACATGAAATGTGTCATAGACCTAAATGTAAGAGCAAAAACTATTAAACTTAGGAGAAAATCCTTGTGACTCTGGAGCAGGAAAAGACTTTTAGATGGGACACAAAAAGTATAAACCATAAAAGAAGAAAATTGGTAAATTGGGTTTCATCAAAATTAAAAACATTTGCTCTCTGAAAGACATTGTTAAGAAAATGCAAAGGCAAGTCACCAACTTGGAGAAAATTTTGCAAAGCATATATTTGATCAAAGACTTGTATCCAGGATATATAAAGAATTCTTACAACTTAATAATTAGAAGACATAAACAATTTAAAAAATGGGCAAGCAATATGAATAGATATTTCACCTAAGAAAAGATATGGATGACAAACACATAAAAAGATGTTCAACATCATTAGTCAGTGGAGAAACGCAAGTTAAAACCACAAGATACCACTAAATACCCACTGGAATGGCTAAAGTTAAAAAGATAGATCATACCAAGTGTTAATGATGATATGGAGCAACTGGACTGTCACATAGTACTGGTGGTGATGAAAAAATGGTGCAATGGCTTTGGAAAAAGCTGGGCAGTTTCTTATAAAGTTAAACGTATACTTTCCGTAGAATCCAGAAATTCCATCCCTGGGTATTTACCCAAGAGAATTGAAAATGTATGTTCACACAAAAAAACCTGTACCTGAATGTGCAAAGCAGCAATAATCACAATAGCCAAAACATGGAAACCACACAAATGTTCCTCCATTGGTGAATGGATAAACACATCGAAGTATATCCATACAATGAAATACTATTCAGCACAGGAAATAAACAATTAATATATATATATATATAACAACATGGATGAATCTCAAAAGTATGATTCTAACTGCCAAACACAAAAGACTACATATTGTAGGATTCCATTTATATAAAATTCTAGAAAAGGCAAGACTATTACAGAAATAAGTGGCTGGTAGAGGCTGAGGGTTGCGGTGGAGGTCGACTGCAAAGGGGAAAGAGAGAACTTTGGGGGTTAAAAAGTATGCTAGATCACGATTATGGTGGTGGTTACATGACAGTATATATTAAGCAAAATGCCCTGAATTGTACTCTTAAATTATGTGAATTTCATTGCACAAATTATTTGATAGCATATCCAATAAAGAAAAAAGCAAGGGAAGGATAAAAACAAAATTCAGATAGTGGTTAGCTTTGAAAGGGATGCAGGGAGATGGGATATGAGAGGTGCACATAAGAACACTGAATGGTGGTGATTTTTAAATAGTTCTTCTGTATATTAAGTTAAAATTAAAAACAATGGGGAGGGGGATGAGTGAATAGGGGAGAAGAAACGTGGACACCTATGCAGACAACTTTAAGAATTAAAGCAGTGGCTACAGAAGAATGTGATGTCAAAGCTTTTTGGATGTTGTTTATTTTTAAATATATGACACACTAGAGCATGTTTTTACACCAGTGAGAATGGCTCACTAGAAAGGGGGAGAATAATGATGGAAGAAGAAGGGAACAAAGAAGGAGCAAAGTCCTAAGGGGAGGGCAAGATGGGATGGCTTCTGGAGCCAAGTGGAAGGATTGGCCTTTGGTTGTAGAAAGGTCTCTTCCTCCATGGTAACAAGAGGGAAGAAGATGGGTACAGATTCAGGCTTAGGAACTTAGTGGTGGAAAGATGAAGCAATTTTCTTCTGAAAATTTCTATTTTCTCAATGAAATATGGTTAAGACCATCAGCAGAAGTGGGGAGGAGTAGGAAATTTGAGGTAAGCATTTGAAATGGCCATCTGGAGAGTGCACTGAGGATCCCACCATGAAGTATACGTTTAGTGCCTGCTATATACACCTCTTCCTTCTGCATCGTGTACCCACTTTGGCTAAACTCTGTGCCTCCATTGGGTGAGGGTTATTTACTCCTGTGACTGTGGTCTGGAGGAGAGAAGTGCTCAGTAATGAGTAAGAGTCAGCAGAGGATGCAGCTGCCCTCCTGGCACTCTCCTTGTCCTGGATCTGGAGTCGAAAACATTGCTAGAGATCTGTTTACAGCCTTTTGCAATCCATGGAGGGTGAGGGAGGCCTCTTCTGAATGTTTTGCTTGCTAATCTAATGTTTCCAGCTAGGCCCCTGCTAAACAGAATGTTTTCTAGGGTAGTTTTTGTTTTGGGCATTTGTACATGGTATTTTTGATGTGTACTGAATTAATCAGGTGATTTCTCCTTCTGTTATGTTCCCACTGTCCATTTTATACTATAATATAGATTATACATATGTGTGTGTGTATGTTATATGATATACTATAATAGTATTTCCTACTTAGGATATAACTTGCACTTTGCCTTTCTGCCTGTCTGACACTGTACGCATTCAATAAATGGGGAATGGACTAATCAATCAATCAAAATGTATTTATTAAATATTTATTGCAGTGCCTTGCGAGACAGGCTTTAGTAAAAAAAATGCAGACAGACACTGCCCTTATGTTACCTACAATCTGGTTGGTAAGACATATACTTGTTAAGGCAATGGCGTAATATAATATCAAGGTACAGAATTTGGAGTTGAAGTCTATAGAAACCAATTAAATTTATGATTTGGGGAAAGTTGCTCTACTTTCTGAGTGTCAGTTTCCTTGTTTATAAAAAATGGGGCCTTGGATTTTTGTGAAAAATAAATAAGATAATGTAGGTAAACTGACCAGCGTAGTACCTAAGTGTAGTCAGAACTCAATAAAACTAACCCTGCCATGGTGGGGCTCATATATCTAAGGCCTTAGAAGGGACAACTAGGCTGATTCAGCTCAGCTTCACACGGTCTCTCATCCTCCAGGAGGCTAGCTTATGCTTATTGGCATGACAGAAGTAGGTGTTTCAAGTAAGAGTAAAGGAACTTAAAGTCTGTTTTGGACCAGGCCCGTTACTAGTCCACCATCACTTCCCCATTTTAGGTGCTCGTGAGGTCAGCCCAGATTTAAGAGGTGGGGATATAGGCACCGTGTCTTGAATAGAGGAGCTGCTGAGTCACATTTTTAAAAATGTGGACTCAGAGAATGGGACATTTGTGGCCACTTCTGAAAACAGTCTACTACAAAATATTACAACCATTCATCCTACACTTCCTTGTTTTTTTAGGACCTTTTTCTATTTTAACACTAGTTAATTTAAAAATTATATGTAAATTGTGTTCCTGTTTATCCAGATTTGAGAAATGGATCTAAGTGCCAAGAAGTCTATTAAAGTCCAGATTTTTTATTGCCAAAAAACAAAACCTAACCCTGCTGCATGAATTTATCTTGTTAATTAAATGCCACATTTAAAGGGCAGACAGTTGTTTTCTCATCTGTAAAATGGAGACTATAGCAGCACATACTTCTCAGGGTCATTATGGGAATTGTGCTATAACAATACGGAGTAGATTACCTGTAGCATTGCATTTGGTTCTTCATAGTAACTCTGTGAGGTGGGAGGATTCTTATGACTATTTTGATAAGATAAGGAAACTAAAATATAGAGAGATTAATTAATTTTCCAAAGATCATACAACTAATACACGGTAGAATCAAGGGATACAAACCCAGGCAGTCTTTTAACTACAGGCTAATACCAGTAATGGTAAGGGACTTCCCTAGTGGCGCAGTGGTTAAGAATCCATCTGCCAATGCAAGGGACACGGGTTCGAGCCCCGGTCCGGGAAGATCCCACATGCTGTGGACCAACTAAGCCTACGTGCCACAACTACTGAGCCTGCATGCTAGAGCCCGTGAGCCACAACTACTGAGCCCGTGTGCCACAACTACTGAAGCCTGCACACCTAGAGCCTGTGCTCTACAATAAGAGAAGCCACTGCAATAAGAAGCCTGCGCACCACAATGAAGAGTAGTCCCCGTTCGCCTCAACTAGAGAAAGCCTGTGCACAGCAACAAAGACCCAACACAGCCAAAAATAAATAAATAAATTTTTTTTTTTTTAAAAAAAGGAAAACAGTAATGGTAATATTAGAACGAGCAGTACTATCAGTAGGAGTAGTAGAAGGAAGAGTAAAGAGAGATCACTTTGACGGGAGTGGGCACGAAAGACCTCTTGACAGTAGGATCTGAGACTGGCTTTTAAATATGGCAAGATTTCTACAGGCAGAGAGGAATAAAGTCTTCCCAAGGCAGAGGGCAATTGCCAGCAAAAGCTTAGAGTCTGGGCAGGAGCAGACTTGCTTGTGAAACTAGGCCTTTTTGACCCCTGCAAAGGGTCTGCCTTACAGGGAAGTAGTGTAAAGTGAGGCCAGAAAAGATGGTTAGGGCCTGACATGGAGAGAACTCAATACTGAAATAAGACATTTGGTGGTCAGTTTCTGTGAGCAAGGGGTGTCTTTAATCTGGTGTGCCAGCCTGGAACTCCGGACACAGGCTAGGGGAGAAATAAAGATTTGGGATTTGTGTGCCCAAAAGTGGTAAAACTATAGCTTACATTTTCACAGAGCTTTAGAGTTTGCCTAGTGCTTTCACACCCCAGGTATTTGCTAATGTTCACAATAACCTTATCCTTGGGGTGGGCAGATAACTCCCATTAAGTGTGGTACCATGTGTGAAATGCCTACTTTAAAGTGGGTGCTTAAACTTCCTTTTTTTTTTTAACATCTTTATTGGAGTATAATTGCTTTACAATGGTGTGTTAGTTTCTGCTTTATAACAAAGTGAATCAGCTATACGTATACATATATCCCCATATCCCCTCCCTCATGTGTCTCCCTCCCACCCTCCCTATCCCACCCCTCTAGGTGGTCACAAACCACTGAGCTGATCTCCCTGTGTTATGCGGCTGCTTCCCACTAGCTATCTATTTTACATTTGGCAGTGTATATATGTCCATGCCACTCTCTCACTTTGTCACAGCTTACCCTAGGGGTAAGATGGGAATAAAGGTCCCTTCCTTTTGATAGACAAGACAATGAGGGTCAAAGATGTTAAGCAACTTGCCCAAGTTCACAGAGCTAGTACTGTTGGAGGTAGGACTGGAACACAACTCCTTTCTCCCAGCTTATTCAGTTCTCCACACTTTACCTTGTCAGCCCAGTTACCAGTTCTGCATAATTCATCCGACAAACAGTTGAGCACCTATTGTATGTCTCATAAAGTATCAAGCTATAGAGATGCAAAGACAAATGTGTCATGCTCACAAACCATTGGGGAAAATAGACTTAAAAAATTTTTTTAAAGCAATTTGACAAGTGCTGAGATGGCAGTGGGTGCACAAGTGTTACGGAAGGGGTTGCATGGGGGAGAATGGCCTCACAGAGAAGACCAAGTTTGCACTGAGCCACGTATGCAAATTATGCTCTCACAGGTGGTCTGAGTCTTGCACTTAACCCTCGCAGAATGTCAAGTGCTAGTGGACCCGCCAGAACCAGGGAGCCTCCAAGGGGAGGGACAGAGAGGGTAGAGGATGTAGCAGCCAAGGGAGTGCACCCTCGGATCTCCCTCCAAGAGAACAGGATGTGAGGACAACACAGCTGACAGCTCCCAGCTGCTGCATCCCTGTCCCCCGGGGGTGCACGCAGCATTCACATGGAGGTGACATTCCCCTGCTACTCCCTGCTACTGTCAGAGTATGGCAAAGGTACTACAGCCAGGACATTCCTGCCCAACACAGCAATCCTCCAACAAATCCTCCAGAGCTCAGAGCTGCACAGCAGGCAGCCTGGTCCTCCTTCCTTCCTCTCTGCTTTTACAGGTGTCAGATCTGCGTCGTGCTATGTGCTACGAGGCTCTCCCCACCTGATCCTGTTCCCTCTCCTTGAACTGACACACTGAGTTAGACAGGAAGAGACACCAAGGGCAAAACGCTTGGGAAAGGCCTTCATCTTGAGTAAAGAGAGGAAGAGAATGAAGGAGACCATGGAAATAAGAGGAAACCTAGCAGAAAGCCCTGTGACCAAGACGCAGAGAGCAAATGTCAAGAGGGTGGTCCCCAGTTGTATCCTGAAGAGAAAATAAGACTAGTGAGAAGACTCATAGCTGCCTGCCTGGTACAACAGTCTAGAAAAGTGTTGACTGAACTTTGTGAACAGAAACGGAGAACTATCAAGGTATTTCAAGCCAGCAGCTGCAACAGAAAAATCCCCAATTCTCAGTTGGTTTAACCCCATAAAGGTTTGTTTTTCACTCACAGCAAGACGGGAGCTGTGGTTTGTCCACGTAAGGCAGGAGTTGCTGGTGATGCCAAGAAAGGTGGGGTGGGGGATTTTTGAGGGTCTGACTTCGGAGTGGCTGGCGTCACTTCTTCTTATACCCCGTTTGCCAGAGCCCAGGTGCATGGCCCCAACCTAACAGGAAGCGGGGGGCAGCGGCGGGCGGGGAAGATCTGTTCCCGAGTGCCTGGGCAAACCCAGAGCGTGATCCAGAGATCATTCCACGTGGAATATGCCAGTGTTTGTCAGCTAGGAGCTCATGAGAAACCTTCAAGAACGTGAGTGCATACATGAGGGGCGGGGTGAGAAGTGCCCGGGGCATTTAAACCAGTGAAAGGTTTTAGCAGAGTGAGCAGACAGTCCAATTGCAGGGAGTGAGTGAAAGGGGGGATGGGTGTGAGGAAGTGGAGGTAACTCACTGCTGCCTCCCAGAATACTTCTGCTCACCTCCACCCTCCCACCCCAGGGTGGAGAGCTGCCCTCTCATCTCCCACGCACGTTTTGCATCTGCCCATCCTGCAGGAATTCACTTCAATGGGCCGAGAGCTCTGTAAGGAGGGGGTGGCGTGTGCTGCGTGTCTGGACTCGCAGCCCCTAGCACGGTGCCTGGCACAGAGTCACTGTCTGTTGGATGAATGAGAAGTGTTCTCCACCTGGAGATTCTGACATCGGGCATCTGGGCTGGAGAAAGGGCATCCTTCCTTTTATTATTATTATTTTTTTTTTTTTATTTCTTTTTTTTTTTTGCGGTATGCGGGCCTCTCACTGTTGTGGCCTCTCCCGTTGCGGAGCACAGGCTCCGGACGCGCAGGCTCAGTGGCCATGGCTCACGGGCCCAGCCGCTCCGCGGCATGTGGGATCTTCCCAGACCGGGGCACGAACCCATGTCCCCTGCATCGGCAGGCGGACTCTCAACCACTGCGCCACCACGGAAGCCCTATTATTATTATTTTTAATTGTGGTGAAATAGACATAAAATGTACCATTTTAACCATTTTTAAATGTACAGCTCTGTGGCATTAAGTACATTCCCACTGTTGTGCATCCATCACCCCCAGCCATCTCCATAACTCCTTTCATCTTGCGAAACTAAAACTCAATACCCATTGAACAATAACTCTCCATTTCCCCCTCCCCGCTTCCCCTGACAACCACCATTCTACTTTCCGTTTCTATGACTTTGGCTATTCTAAGTACCTCATATAAGCAGATTCATACAGTATTTGTCCTTCTGTGACTGGCTTATTTCACTTAGTGTAATATCCTCAAGGTCCATCCATGTTATACAGCTTATGTCAGAATTTCCTTCCTTTCTAAGGCTGAGTAATATTCCATTGTATGCATATAGCACATTTTGTTTGTCCACTCAGCTGTAGGTGGACTCTTAGGTTGCTTTGACCTTTACTATTGTGAATAATGCTGTTATCAACATAGGTGTACAAATATCTCTTCGAGATCCTGTTTTCAATTCTTTTGGATATATCTACACTTTTTTAAGGTGGTTCGGGTGATCTGAAGTACAGCTAGGGTGGAAAACCTTTCTTTCATGGGAAAGAGGAGAAGAGGGTTAAAGGGAATGATGAGGAATGTAGGAGTTTGGGAGAATGAGTGACCGTGCAAGGGTCAGGAGGAGATGGGCACGGGTGGGATCCTGGCTACAGTGGAGGAGTTTATGTGGCCAGGAACCATGGGAAGACAAGGAGGAGAGTCACAGGACTCTGGAGAGGAGAGGATGTCAGATGACCTAATTCCTTAAGTAGAGGTGACATCATTTGCTGACTAGAGCAGGAACGGGGGTGCAAGTGAGGCTGGGGCTGGAGGAAAGAAAAGATTCACAGCCATCGTGGAGAGGAATGCAACTGGGAGATGATACAGGAAGATGAACAAAGGCCAGAGACAAGGAAAGGACCCAATGGTGTGTGTGTTGGAGGAGAAGGGCTGCAAGTATCAGGAATTCCTTTTTATTAAAGGCAGGGAGTGAAGAAAGTTGGTGGCAAGTGTGCTCAGAAACAGAGGAGAAATCTTTAGAAGGATGGCAGGATGTCTGCGAGGCAGATGGACGTATGGCAGGCCAGGTCACATGGTAGGCTCAGGGATCCAGGGCAAGGTGGAGAAAATGGATCATGGAAACCATCCAGGTTTGGAAGCCGGCCAGAGGATGTGGCAGAAGGTCAAGGGAGGCTACACGCCAAAGGAGTGCTGAGCACTGCATACCTAAACAGACCCATGCTCTTACAGAGGCTTCCTGGTACAAATAAGGAGAGTCACTGCCACACACCCAGACAATATGATTTTATCTTATCCCATCAGATCAGTTGCAATGCCCGGCAGAGCCTGCCTTTGAGGAGAGCCCTCTCCACCCCTAGACTGACCGTCTTCCTAAGCAGTGAAAACTTGTCGCATAGATCAAGGTCCTCCTGGCTGCATTCGGGAACCAGAGTTCTCCCCTTGTGCCTGCCTCACTGCTCCGTCACTGCAGCCAGTGGCCTAATCTGGGGCCACCAGCAATAGATATCTAAGACCTCAGGGAGTCCCCTCAGTGAGTCAAGGCAGTGACTTTGCACTTCTAGAAGCCCTTGCCCTTTTACTATGGCAGCTGTGGGCTGCCGTGACAATGTCCCCAGTGATCTCATTTTGAGCTCATCATTGTAAAAAGGAAAAAAATCAGAAGTTTTCTAAGCAATTGTACTAGAAAATCCATTCCCATCCTCCTCCCTTCCTCCCCCTCCCTTCCTCCTAGAGGACCCAATCTATCTTTTTGATCTGGAACTTTCTTTATCTGGTATCTTATGGCAAATAGGAAGCTTTGTTCATATTTCCCTCCGATGCCCCCATTTATCCCTAAGTCTTTGTTGGCATTGTTCTATCTCTTTCCCTGCTCTGTGGGTCTCAGCTTCATCCCTGTATAATTGCTCAGACATCCCCCCTGCCTGCTCTGAGAAACCTGTCAGTTGCTGCCTGCTGCTTGCTGTCTGTTAGCTTTAACTTGCTCCACTGGGCTTCTGGCTGCCCTCTGGACATTGCTGCTATTCTAGGATCAGATATGGATCTGTTTGTTTTTCTAAGCAGTCTCTTATATGAGCATTTTGCTGTCCACATTTTATAGCCTTTCTCCCTTTTTTCCCCCCACCGCTCCTTGCCTATTTCCTGTTGAGAGCAGGCATGTAAGAGGCTCTCCAGAAGGCAGGCAGCCTCGGGAAAGGCAGTCCTACTGAAGTCCTTGGACGTGTCCAAAGTGACAGTGTCCTTCAATTGCAAATGTGCAGGCAGCCTGGCAAGTAGCCTGCCGACTCTGGTACAACCCAATCATCAGAGGGTGTGGAGGGAATAAACATTGTTTAATAAATAGAATAGCCAGACAAAGTTACCTCTAAAAGATGTGAGGCTGGGAAAGGAAAAAGATGAAAAGGAAGTGTCCCCTCATTCTTCTGTGTGTAGCATGAGGCTTCTGATTGATAATGGGAAATGAGGCCCCTCCAGGCTCTCTTTGAAATGCCCAGGACCCTCTTTTGCTCCATTTCTAGCTTGCTTCTACTTCTTTCCAGCTCCAGCAGAGCTGCTGAAATTTGACCTTTCTGTTTGCCTCTAGAAACTAGCGCTGGCCCTTGGCTTCCTGTGTTTGTACCGTCAGCACGCCCTGGGGATTTAGGCTGTTTCAATTCTTGGTTCTTCAGGCAGAACACCCCACACTAATTTTGGTCCCATTCTGACCTAACACCAGGTGTTAGAGTCGGGCTTTCCCTCTCTGTCCAGGCCTTCAGAGGCTGTCAATTTCGGGAGGCGGACGGGGTGGTGGAACACAGTTCACAAGGAAAAAATTTTTTTAATAATTTTGAAAAATTAATTAATTCTATTTATTTATTTTTTTGGCTGTGTTGGGTCTTTGTTGCTGCACGCAGGCTTTTCTCTAGTTGTGGCGAGCGGGGGCTACTCTTCGTTGCGGTGCACAGGCTTCTTATTTCAGTGGCTTCTCTTGTTGTGGAGCACGGGCTCTAGGTGCTCGGGCTTCAGTAGTTGTGGCATGCAGTCTCAGTAGTTGCGGCACACAGGCCCTAAAGTGTTCAGGCTTCAGTAGTTGTGGCATGTGGGCTCAGTAGTTGTGGCTCGTGGGCTCTAGAGTGCAGGCTCAGTAGTTGTGGCACACGGGCTTAGTTGCTCCGTGGCATGCGGGATCTTCCCGGACCAGAGATTGAACCCGTGTCCCCTGCATTGGCAGGCGGATTCTTAACCACTGCACCACCAGGGAAGTCCCCAAAAGGAATATTTGAAGGATGCCCTGGGTGGCAGAAATGTGAGAGGAGAGAGTTTCAAGAAAGGAGTGGAAAGAGGTTTAGAATAAGTTCTTTGCCATGTGAGTAAAAGAAATATAGTGGAAAAAATTAGAGCATCAGTCAAGTGGTTAAGAATATCATGAATACAAAATTGGCAAAGGCCTTAAGAAATAGGGATAAATATTAAGTCAAATATTTGAGTTAAATGTAAGAATCTGTATAAGAATCAGATCTGTGTAAAATGTAATAATAATCATCTAGACCATCAATTCACAACTGGCTTACACTATTTAAGGTAATTACTGTACCACTCCACGATCAACAAAGTGAGGATACCTGGCTTTGCTCTTTTATTCTTTCACTGACCTATTTTACAGATTTTTTTCTGAACACCAGCCAAGTGCCTGCCTGGTACTAGATGCTATGAGAGATACAAAGAAGTATAAAACCTAGTGCATGCCCTTAAGATAGCTAGATGCATATAACTTTAAGATAAAAAAAAACAAAAGGTGCTGCAAGAGAATATAATTATCTATTGAATAAGTACTATAAGTCCTCATAAGGAAGCATCCCTGGGGGTTGGATGGAATCACAGAGGTTTCCTGGAGAAGGTGAACCTCAAGGGACCTTGTTGGATAGGTAAGATGATAAAGGAAAAGCGGAATCCTTATGCTTAGTGATGATTTACTGAGTTCTCATGATATATGAGAAACTATAGAAGAGCTGTCTCAGGTTAAAATCAACAAAGGACATCTGTACTATCTTCCAAGACCTAGAATAAGAGAAGGCGAAGAAGACCCAATGGCGAACACCTGCTATCTGGTTGCTGGGGTGATTGGTCGGGCGTGTGTGTTTCAGAGGCTGTATGGTATGTTCACCATGGTACACACCTGGAAAGCACGTTCTGTGACCTGGGGAATACATGTTTAGAATGCGTTCAGCTTCCAATAACAGGATGCTTGATTAACAGTGGCTTCAATAATAAAGATGTTTAATTATCAAACAAAACAAGAGGTGCACAGTTGCTATAGCTGCCCACATATACCCCGAGGGGCCCAAGGTTTTTTTTTTTTTTCTTACTCTGCCATCCTCAGTGAAATTGTTTTGCATGTCTTTAGGCTAATTTCCCTATGGTCACACGATGACAGCTGTGACTCCCACAGAACTTCATTCCAAGCGTGAAGAAAGGGGCAAGGGCCAAGGATGTTCTCCTCCTGAGGCTTCATCTTTCCAAGAAAAAAGTCTTTGATAGAAGCTTTTCAGCAGATTTTCCCTGAAATCTCCTTGGCCAGAACTGAACCATATGCCTATCTCTGTAGCCACTTACTGGCAAAGATTTAAGCCACTCATGATTCATCTCCTTGGTCTGGGGTAGACGCCCGTCTTCCATGAGATTAAGAGATCTCTACTGACTTTCTGAATAGACCCAGAGTTCTCTTTGTCAGAGAAGGGAGTGAAGATGGTGTATAAACAGACAGTCTTTCAGCAGCATTAAGGGTCTCTGGCCCAAATGTCTGCTCCAGTGGCTACGGCCAACTTCTTGCTTTGCTACAGCCAGCCTTTGACCTTGGCCTTCATTCACAACTCTGAATTTTTTCCCACTTGTTGAAAATTATTGTTCTTGCACAATAGATGTGACTGATCACCACCAACAGGGGTGGTAACTCAAAACTCCAAGCAGCAAACCCTTATTTAGAGAAAACCCCTTGACCATACCCCATAAAATTGCTGAATGAATGTACTTTCATATGTTTTAAATTTAAGAAATGTTAAAGTTAGGTAACACTCTCACAACTCCCTCCTTTACTAGACTGGCTACAATGGAACCAGCCAGTCTCTAGACCCAACTGCTTTAGATAACAGGGCTTCTCATATTGTAGTTGTTAGGGTTTTTTTTTTTGCCTGAATTCCCTACTGGATTGAAATCTAGAGGACAGGATTCAATGTCAAACAAGTCTGCACCCCAAACCCTAGAACTCTGTAGTCCAATACAGTAGCCACTAGGCACACATTTGAAATATAGCTAGTTTGAAATGAGACAGAGGAACTGAATGTTTAATTATATTAGACTCTAATTAATTTAAATTTAAAACTGAATTCAGTTACTGGAGGACTTTTAAGTATGCTGGGAACAATTCAGGAATGTGCATCTATTTTTGCAACTGTAAATTTTATGAAATCTAGATATAGATTGACTACTTCCAATGAGAACGTAGCATCTGAATTGAGAGGTGCCCTAATATAAGACATATACCAGATTTTGAAGACTTAATATGGAAAAAAAGGATGAAAAAATGTCACAAATAATTTTTATATTGATTGTGCAATACAATGGTAATATTTTGAACATACTGGGTTAAGTAAAATATGTTGAAATTCATGTCACCTCTTCTTTTTACTTTCCTATAGTCACAGCTAGAAAATTTTAAATTACATGTGTGACTTCCTTTAGATTTCTCTTCGACAGTGCTGCTCTAGGACACAGGGAGCGTTCAAGTGTTCCCCGAGTGAATACATGAGTTCAGTGACTTGACCAAGGTCACTCAGAAAGACTGAGAATGGAGTCTCGGGTTCCCTGGATCTCCATTCCCTCTTTCTTCCTACCGCTCGCTGTAGCCTCCTTTATCCCACTCTGTGCTTGCTGCTCACATTCTCATGCCACCTGTAGGACAGAAACTTTCCTCGTGGGACTGAGCTTTGCATACTTTGAGGACGGGGAGGAGCATCTGTGTTGAGGTCCTGTAAAGGCAACAGCTTATGGGAAACGGAGCCCTCTCTGATGGAGAGAGGTCAGTGATCTAGGACGCCAAATCTTGGAGAACCCTTTTGTTTCATATTGTGCCGTTTCTGGCTACCTTTTCTGAGGTTGCCAGGCATCTCAAGGTACCTTCTCATTCTGAAATTTCTTTCAGTAGAAGGATGGTTTTATACTTCTGGGCAGATCGCTTGCCATCCTCAGGGCTCTGGTGACACAAAACAGGCAGGAGTAACACAGGCTGTGTGCACACAACTGTAGAAGACCAAGAACTTCGGCCATTCACCCTGCTCGCCAGAGAAGCTCAGCACTGCCATGGGCAGGAGAGCAGGGCTTTCTCAGACTCTGCGTCAGATGACTGGCTCCAGCTCCTCTGAGTCCAGTCCATCCTCCCAGACTGCAGTCTCTACGGAACGGCTCTTCTCCCGCAAAACATGCACAAAGCCGCCTGGGCCTGCGGGTCATACACCGAAGTGAGAGCACTGTTAGTCCAAATTTTCAGTTTTACGTCCTCACGTTCATGCTGGAAGTATCTTTATTTATGAAAGATTTCATTCAGTAGACATTCATCCAACAAATATTTATTTATTTGTTTGTTTGTTTATTTATTTATTTATTTTGCGGTACGCGGGCCTCTTACTGCTGTGGCCTCTCCCATTGCGGAGCACAGGCTCCGGACGCGCAGGCTCAGCGGCCATGGCTCACAGGACCAGCAGCTCCGTGGCATGTGGGATCTTCCCAGACCAGGGCACGAACCTGTGTTCTCTGCATTGGCAGACTCCCAACCACTGTGCCACGAGGGAAGCCCCAACAAATATTTATTGAATACCTGCTATGTGCCAGGCAATGTAAGTTGCTGAGATAAAATAACACATACGGATTTACTGGTCGGAACTACACATAAATTACTTATTTAGCTGAACTATAAATAAATTGTGTATAAATTTATGTGAACTATCAGAGGCACAGATAATTTTTAAGAGCATAATCCAAAGATGCATCTTTACATAAAATAGTATACTCTCCATCCTGATTCAAAACCAGAATTTCTCTGAATGAATTTTTTGTCTCTGACAGTGACATTAAAACGTTTGGTGTACTCCTAGGAATCTATTCTAATGAAATAATTAGATACATGGTCAAGATTTATATACATGGGTGGATATTACACTGTTATTTAAAGGAGAAAAAACTGCAAACCCTCTAAATGTTGAATAAGAGAGGTTTGATAAAATTTGGGCCTATATATATCGTGACAAGTCATTACAGATCAAGTTTTAAAGAATATGTAGTGATGTGAGAAAATGTTTCCCTTATATACTAAGATTTAAAACTCAGGATATTAAAATATACACGGTAAATGTTTTCAGTTTGGAGGAAGATCTGTAAATGCAGGGAAAAATAAAAGACTGGAAGGATGTATACTGAAATTAACAGGGTATCCCTGGGGGTGAGATTATGCATGGATTTTATTTTCTTCTTTATACTCTATATTTTTAAACTAGTCTACATAATTGTTTATTATTTTTGTAATGAGAAAAAAGTAAACTTTTAAAAGAAATTTGGTGTAGTAACATTATTTTCCTCTATGGAATTAATTTTTAAATATAAAAAAATACTATCCCTCTAACATTTCTACATTTTCTTAAATCTTCATTCTGGATCTGGCATGCTTATCTCTATTAAAACTTTTGAATCAATTTGTAACATTGTGACAAATTGTGTTTATGACACATCCTATGGCAATTAACTCCATAAATTTACTTCTTGATGTCACACGGTGTAATACCAATTACCTCCCTGGGCTATTGGGAAGACTGGATGATACAAAGAATGTGTGGAACCTCATCCAGTGTCAACGCATAATGAGCCCTCACCACTGGTTCCATCCCCCTCTGCCTGGATTTATTCCCCTCACTACTCTTTGCCTTGTACAGTGTTAATTTTTTAATAATGAATAATTCACTTCTTTTATCATTGTGGTAAAATGTACATAAAATAAAATTTACCACTGTAATCTTTTGTTAAGTATACAGTCTGAGGCATTAAGTACATTCACATTGTTTTACAACAATCACCATCATCCATCTCCAGAACTTTTTTCATTTTCCCAAACTACAACTCTGGACCCATAAAAAAAATAAATAAATAACTTCCTACCCACTTCTCTTCCCAGCCCCTGACAACCACCGTTCTACTTCCTGTCTCCATGAATTTGACTACTGTAGGTACCATATATAAGCAGAATCATAGAGTATTTGTCCTTCTGTGACTGACTTATTTCACTTAGCATAATGTCCTCCAGGTCCACCCATGTTACAGAGCGTGTGTCAGAATCTCCCTCCTTTTTAAGGCTGAGCAATATTCTACTGAATGTATATAGAACATTTTCTTTATCCATTCATCCTTTGAGGGACACCTGGGTTGCCTCCACTTTTTGGCTCTTGTGAATAATGCTGCTATGAACATGGGTGTACAAATATCTGTTTGAGCAATTCTTTTGCTTGAAGTAGAGATTGCGGGTATGGTAATTTTAAATTCCATTTAAAATTTTTCATGGAATGGCAAACTGTTTAGTTTTGTTAGTGGCTGCACCATTTTACATTTTCTAGTGTCATTTTTACTCATGTTTCTTCTCTCAGATTAGGTTGATATTATCCTGCGATCAAGTGCATTAACATCCAAACCACCCAGAGCAACTAAAAAATTGCCACAAGCATTGTAGATACTCAATAACTACTTGATGGACTCACAGATACAAAGAACAAACTAGTGGTTACCAGTGGGGAGAGGGAAGGGGGAGGGGCAAGATAGGCGTAGGGATTAAGAGGTACAAAGTTCTATGTATAAAATAAATAAGCTACAAGGATAAATTATACAGCACAGGGAATATAGCCAATATTTTATAATAACTTTAAATGGAGTATAATCTATAAAAATATTGAATCACTCTGTTGTGTACCTGAAACTAATATAATACTATGAATCAACTGTACTTCAAAAACAACTTACCATTAAAAAAGCTTTTTTTCTAACTTCTAGAAGCTCATATCCATTCTTTTTTTTTTTTGCGGTACATGGGCCTCTCCCGTTGCGGAGCACAGGCTCCGGACGCGCAGGCTCAGCGGCCATGGCTCACGGGCCCAGCCGCTCTGCGGCATGTGGGATCTTCCTGGACCGGGGCACGAACCTGTGTCCCCTGCATCGGCAGGCAGACTCTTCATTTCCATTCTTAATGTGTTCCTTCTTCTCTTCCTCATTCTTCTGTCAGCTCTCATGTACTGTGATTGAGTAGACCTCTGCTAATAATTTCCATATCCTTAATGATTTATAAACTTTGGTCATGTTGCTCCTTCTTTTAGTATCATTCAGCCTTTAAAAGCTCAGACAAAGGAGTAAGAAAGACCTGGCCTCAAGTCCTGGCCTTCCCACTTACTTATAAGTAACATGACCTTGGACAAGATGATAACTCTTGTTTCAGATATTTATTGCTGTGTAACAAAACACTCTTAAGACTTAGTGGCTTGAAACAGTAATCATTTTATTATTCATTTCAATTCTGTGGGTCAAATTGGTCAATTCTTGTACAACATGGTGGTGTCCGCCAGGATCGCTCACATGGCTGCATTCATCAGCGAGCTTGGCTTGGGTTCAAGTGACCAAGAGCGCCTCACTCAGATGTCTGGCACCTCAGCTGGGGTGGCTAGAATCGCTGGGGGCTTGGCTGGGTCTTTCTTTCTTCATAGCTTCTCATAAAAACTGACCCCTTTTTCTATGAGGCCTTTCTCTCTCAACAGGGCAGTTAGACTTCTTTCCATGGCAACTGGCTTCCAAGAAAACGACGACACACATTGCCAGCTGTCTTAGAACATGGGCCAGAATCAGCCCAGTGTCACCTCCAATGTATTCTAGCCATGACGATAGCCATGAGCCAGCCGAGACTCAAGGGGAGGGGAAATAAACTATAACACTTGGTGGGAGGAGGGCCAAGTGTGTCCTGGGAGGGGAGGAATTGGTGGCCATATTGGCAAAGAAACCCATCTCTAAGTCTCTGTTTCCCCATCTGTAAAACTGAAGATACTAATAGATGCTATCATTATAAGATCATAGTGAAGATTCAACATGATAATGCATGCAAGATGTACACTAATCATGACTCCAATCATTATTATTATTATTGCTATTTTATTCCAATCAGGGTGGAAGTTGTTCAGGCTCATTCTGAAATTCACTTCTCTTTCTTTAATAAGATCAACACCATACTAATCATCACCACAAAGAGGACTGGAACCAATATAAAAACCTCTATCCTCCCTGGCACAAGTCAGACCTCCCTGGGAATCTTCAGGGGTTTCCAGTCTCCATGCCTGCTCCCCACTTCCCTCTTGTGGTGTGGCTCTTGGAGTGAAAGGTCATCAATATTTTTGGGGCCCACTTTCAAAATGCAACAGCTTCTGCAATTTATTTTTATGAAATCAGCATTTTGCTTCTTGGAAGATCTTAATGCCCTTCTCTCTTTGAACTCTGAGATTTCATTATGTACTTTCATGAAAGAAAAATAAAAAGCAGAGGGTAGCACAAAATGCACTCACTTCATAACTCAGATATTTAAAGAAACATATCATTTCCATGCTGATTTGGTGTTCCTCACCAAATCGTATCCATTGGTGAGTGGGAGGAAAGATTCACTCAAGAGTGGATCTGAATTGAAGAGTAGTCTAGGGCTTCCCTGGTGGCGCAGTGGTTGAGAGCCTGCCTGCCGATGCAGGGGACATGGGTTTGTGCCCCGGTCCAGGAGGATCCCACATGCCACAGAGTGGCTGGGCCCGTGAGCCATGGCTGCTGAGCCTGCGCGTCCGGAGCCTGTGCTCTGCAACGGGAGAGGCCACAACAGTGAGAGGCCCGCGTACTGCAAAAAAAAAAAAAAAAAAAAAAAAGAGTAGTCTAATATGATCATTTAAACAGTTCCTTTTAGATGGGGTACCATGTCTCTTAGACACTCTTTCCCTCCTCCTGGTTTCCTCTCTAAACTGATCCCATATGGATATTGAGGCTTCCTGGACAAATGGAAGAGCCAAGGAAGATAACTTGCCCATAAGCTTTTTGAGCCTGATGCCCTTTGCAGGGGCTGGAAGAAGGTACATGTAAAAAAATATATTTATTTACTTATTTGGCTGTGTTGGGTCTTAGATGCGGCATGAGGGATCTTCGTTGTGGCATGAGGGATCCTTCGTCGTGGCACAGGCTTCTCTAGTTGCAGTGTGTGGGCTTCTCTCTAGTTGTAGTGCATGGGCTCCAGAGTGTGGGCTCAGTAGTTGCAGCACACAGGCTTAGTTGCCCCATGGCATGTGGGATCTTAGTTCCCTGACCAGCGATTGAACCTGCATCCCCTGCATTGGAAGATGGATTCTTAACTACTAGACCACCAGGGAAGTCCCAGAAGGTACATTTTTAATAGTTCAATTTCTTCCATGGTTATTGGTTTAATGTTTCGACTTCTTCTTGGACAAATTTTGGTTACTTATATTTTCCTAGAAAATCATCCATTTCATGTGGGTCTCATATTCATTGTTATAAGTTGTTCATAAATGTTCCCTTTAAAAAGTACCCTCTATATGTGTACATTTCATACCTTTTCATGGCTGATATTACCTATCAAGTATTTTCTCTTTTTTATCAATCATTCTAGACAAATAATTTTTAACCTTCAAAAAGCAAACCTGTGGCTTTATTGATCAAGTTTGCTGAGTTTTCTCCATTTCATTATTTCTTATTCTATATTCATTAATTCATTTCTTACCACTTACTTTGGCTTCATTTTGTTTTTCTTTTCAATCTTTTTTTTATGTTCTAATAAATAAATGTAGGGCTAGCGTTTTCTTCTGAAAATTGCTTTGGCCATATCCCATTGGTTTTGATGTGTGCTTTCATTGTGGTCCAATTCCAAGCAGTTTACTTCCTCTTTAAACCAAGAGATCTTTAGAAGTGTGTTTTTACATTTCAGGAGTATAGATTTTTTGTTTTTGTTTTTGTTCCCTGTTTGTTAATCTCCAAATTTATTGAATTCTGGTCAATGAATGTGGCCTGGATAATAACAGTTTTTAAAAGTGTGTTGGGGGCTTCCCTGGTGGCGCAGTGGTTGAGCATCTGCCTGCCAATGCAGGGGACAGGGGTTCGAGCCCTGGTCTGGGAGGATCCCACATGCCGCGGAGCAACTGGCCCCGTGAGCCACAAATACTGAGCCTGCGTGTCTGGAGCCTGTGCTCCGCAACGAGAGGCCGCGATAGTGAGAGGCCCGCGCACCGCGTTGAGGAGTGGCCCCCACTTGCCGCAACTAGAGAAAGCCCTCGCACAGAAACGAAGAGCCAACACAGCCATAAATAAATAAATAAATAAATAAATAAATAAAAATTAAAAAAAAAAATTTAAAAGTGTGTTGTTATTTCCTTTGGGCAAAGAACAGAGTCAATTTTGGTGAGCTCTGCATGCGTGCTTTTAACTTTCAAAAAGGGCTTAATATTGCATTATTTTTACCTTCCAGTATTGTCATAACTTCTGAGAAGGGCAACAATATAGTTGCATTGATAGCACTGGACTCATTTGTTCAACAGATCTTCTAGGCACCACAGGCTTTGGGAGACAGAAAGATGAGCAAAAACAGACACAGTCCACCCTTGTGAGTTCATGGTCTAGTGGGAGAAGCAGGTATGAACCACAGAGTCCCTTTAGTGAAACAATGAACCAAAGAAAAAAACATTTGGTTCTGTGAATGCATATCACAAAAGATCCTATCCTAGGGAAAGCTCTCCTGATATTTGAACAGAGAGTCAAAAGGGGAGTGGAAACTAACTAGGATAAGGACTGGGGAAGGGAGAGGAAGAAGAGTGTGTCACAACGCTCTTTGTGGAATGTTATCAGGTATATGTGGTGGGGCCCTGGGAGTAGGCCAGGGTGGCTGTAGCACCCATGGTGGAATGTTCACCACACTGGCCGAAGCTGGGAAGTGTTTGTGTTTGTGTGTGTGTGTGTGTGTGTGTGTGTGTGCACGCGCTGGCAGGAGGGGGTGCAGACCATATAAGGCCTAATAAAGAATATTTATCCTAAGGGATTTCCCTGGTGGTGCAGTGGTTAAGAATCCACCTGCCAGTGCAGGGGACACGGGTTCCAGCCCTGGTCCGGGAAGATCCCACATGCCACAGAGCAACTGAGCCTGTGCGCCACAACTACTGAGCCTGAGCTCTAGAGCCCGCAAGCCACAACTACTGAGCCCTGCAACACAACTACTGAGCCTGTGCTCTAGAGCCTGTGAGCTACAACTACTGAGCCCGTGTGCCACAACTACTGAGCCCATGCGCCTAGAGCCCACAACAAGAGAAGCCACGGCAATGAGAAGCCCACGTACCACTACAAAGAGTAGCCCCTGCTCGCCGCAACTAGAGAAAGCCCGTGCACAGCAACAAAGACCCAACGCAGCCAAAAATTTAAAAAATTTTTAAAAGAAAGAATATTTATCCTTAAGAAAAATGGGAAGTCAGTAAAAGAATTTAATTAGGCTTATGGGACCATATTTGTGGTTTTAAGAGATATTTTGTAATGTTTGCTCCAGGAGTTTTTTATTCCTTGATATTGTGCATATAGGGGTCCCACTTCCCTTTTTGCCCTTTAGCAACATTGATCTAAATATAGTTAAGAAAACTAATCCCCAGGTGCATTTTCTATTAGAGGCCTGCAAACTACCCTGTACCTTTGGAACCAAGTCTGTACTGCTAGTATAATAGATTATAATAATCATAACTATAAGAATCATATAATAATAGCTACTGTTTTTTGAGCATTTGGTCTGTGCCCTAGTTCTGTGCTAGGTCCTCTACAAGTTTAATCTCCTTTGATCCTCACAACAACCTTATGAGCTTTTTTTTTTTTTTTTTTTTACCACATATGTTAATCACCATGCCTGTCACCCTTTGTAAGAGAAACTCCCTGCCCACAGCCTTCCTTGAATGGGGGATGCCGTCAGTGGCTTTGATTTATCTGATGTGATTATCCTCAAACACACACACACACACACACACACACACTCATATCTGATTGGATCAGGGGTGAGCCCAGGACCCAACAGCAACAAATCCAATGGCCAGCCAGCAGTTTTTAGGGTATCATAACACAAAAAGCCTTATCCAAATAGATTCTTGCTTTTAGACATTTCAAGTTGGGATGTACAAAGCAAATCAGTTAATTGCAGAAACTGAAGTTAAAAGATGAAAGGCCAGCGAGGCCATTGATGGGCCTGAGTAAGTTGAGGGCATAAGTAATTCAAAGGTACAAAGAAGCAGAAGCTGGAAAAACTGGTTCATAGTGGGAAGAGAAGCAGATTCAAGAAGAAGCCAACTCTTGGACAACAGCTGAGCCATGTGAATGATGGGCACTAGAGAAAAGATCCACACATTCCTGCCTTGGCATCCAATTCCAGTCTCTGAAGCCCAGCCGCAGTGTGGTTCCCCCTCCCAGCTTTTCATGAGATACCTGCCTCCCCTGTCAGGCATCCCCAGAAGCTCGTTACCAGAGTGCACCTGGAGGAAACTCCGCTCCATGAAACACGAGAAACTCAGCATTGTCGGGTGCAGATGAAGAAATAGAGGCTCAGAGAGGTTAAGTAACTATCCCAAATTGCCACAGCACATTGGCAGAGCAGAAATTCAAACTCAAATGAGTGTGACTGTAAAGCCCTCACCTTTAAGCATCGTGCTGTTAATATTACAGCAGCAGGAATTATCTGCTTAAAAATATTTGCTCAGACCTTTATCTTTTTACCTTGACAATAAACACCGGGGGTACACTACTCTCAAATTAGTAAACTAAGTCACCTGGCATTATTGGCCTATTGTTAAGTACCACAGCTTAATAATATTTCACATGAGATGATCATTGCTTTTGAGTGGACTACACAAAAGCAGTGTTTTGATCTAGTCAGCTATTTGGAGAGCGGGGCTGGGGGTGGGGGTGGGGGCAGGGACACATCAAAAGATGGGTTTATAATTTCTCTTCCAAGAACTGATTAGAGTCTTGCAGGTCTGAGACCTGATTATCCATTTAACTGGGGAGTGGCCATGGATGAACTGGATCATGTGAAAGAAACTTCTAGCAATCACTGAGAAGCAGACAGCTGCTAATCCAGTTTTTGGTTGTGGAGGAACAGAGCTGGGCACCCAATCAACCCTATTTGTGGTCCTCTAAGTGGAATGTCCTCTTACTTGTAAAAGGATTTCCAGGTGAAGTGGCAAGGGGAGAGAGTCCACAATGAATTTACTGAGTGCCTAGTAAGGATGAGGCCTTGTCTTCAAGGAAAGTGTAAAGGTCAGAGTCATAGGTCTGCAAAGCCTTAAGTAGGTCACCTTTGCTGTGACACAGCAGGAACTCTCTGAGATTGCAGCCTTCTGGTAAACCACCAACACTTTCTCTCCCAAGACCCTTCTCGCATGTGTGCACTGACCCAATTGCCTCTCCAGATGGTCCCAGGTCCCGTGCTGAGGGCCGTGGAGATCTTCCTCTTTGGTGTCCCTTCTCAGCAAGGCCTTATGTGTCCTGAGCTAATTGCAGTTGAAGACATTTCCTTTTCTGACCTTTGCCAAACCACCTTTTACCTAATTCCTGGTGTTTACCCTGTCGAGAGGGGGTGTGGCCAGAACCCAGAGACCAGACGGACCCACAGAGGCAAGAGAGATTAGGAAAGTCCCAGTGGGATGCCACAAGCCCCAGCTACATGTCCCATGAGTGTCGGCCAACAAACTGAGTCACAGAGTCCAGTGGCAAAGATCAAAACCAAGCCTTGAGGGCAGCCACCGGATTCCACAGATTGTCCCTCGGGTCCACCTTCACTCTTCTTTCCTTCTCCATATACCAACTATTACTCACCAAATGTTTTTCTTTTTAAAATTCATTTTTACCTTTTATTTTTTTAAATAGGCAGTCACTTTTATTTATTTTTTTAATAAATTTATTTATTTTATTTTTGGCTGTGTTGGGTCTTCGTTGCTGCATGCAGGCTTTCTCTAGTTGTGGAGAGCGGGGGTTACTCTTTGTAGCGGTGCACGGGCTTCTCATTACGGTGGCTTCTCTTGTTGCGGAGCACCGGGTCTAGGCACACAGGCTTCAGTAGTTGTGGCACTCGGGCTCAGCAGTTGTGACACACAGGCTTCATTGCTCCGCGGCATGTGGTATCTTCCTGGACCAGGGCTTGAACCCGTGTCCCCTGCATTGGCAGGCAGGTTCTTAACCACTGCACCACGAGAGAAGCCCCTAAGTCATTTTTAAACTTAAATAAGTAAAACTGTATATCAGTAGGGTAAATGAAGAATGAAGGTCACTTGTCAAAAATAAAAAAGGAAGCCTTAAAAATAGATATAACTATCAAGGTAGAAATCATCTGTCCACGTTTTACCTAAAATTGTAGGTCATGGCCATGGCGGAGTGCCTGCCTCACCTTGGCCTGCCTTGGGCTGGGGTGTCCAGGCCTGACCCAGAGTCAGCCTTGCACGTGGGGCCTGTTTCCACCACCTGTGGTTGACAGACTGAAGTGACTTCAGCTAGCTGGACCTGTTTCCTTCCCCATCAATGGGGGACCAAAATAGTACCTGCTTTGTAGGGCTACTGCAAAGATTAAATGAAATAATGCAACGAAAGCTCTTAGCACAAGGCCTGGCACACATTATACACTCCACAAATACTGTCTATCTTTTCCAGAGCTCTCCCTATAAGTGCACTTGTGATTTTCAGACCGTTCATCACAATGTTTGTTTGGGAAGCATGGTTTTTAATCAGTAAGACCAAAGTTCAACTTGAAATAGAAGGCATCTAAGTTATGAAACAGAGAGAAAAATATAATTATAGTGCTATTATTGCTCAGGATGAGAAACAGTAAACTAGAACAATGGTTCATGAGGAGCAATTGGCCAAGATTAAACGCATCGTTATGAAGGCGGTCAGGACTGCCTCTAACAGAAGGGGCTGGCCCCGCCCCCTGGCTCCACCCCCTCCCCCAAACAGCCCTGTAGCGGAACCTAACCCTGGCTTCTTGGCAGCACTGGGAGTGAATCAGGTCAGCCTGAGTCCAGAGTCCTGAGTCCTGAGCCCCACTTGGCACAGCTTCAACCACAGGTCTGGGGTCACAGTCGTGCCTGCTCCAGGCCAGAGGCATGGCTCCCTGCACTCAAGATGCCTCTCACCTTGGAGCAAGGGGGCACAGCTGTGGCCAGTTCCCAGCCTCCAGCACAGCAGCTTCCAGACATTCTGCCACAGAACTTTCCCAAATGAAACTTCCCCCCTTCCTGTACAGCTTGGCTCTGGCCACCTTGAACTCCTCTCACTTTCAACCACTTCCTTTCTTTCTCAACATGAGCTTCCCTCCACATGCCCTGAGTTTCTTCATCATGTCACTTCACCCACCTTCCAGGACACTAATTTACCTTCCTCCTCTCCTCTCCTCTCTCTCCTCTCATTCTCTTATTCTTTCTTTTTCACCCTACCTTCTCCTCCCCTCCCTTTCTTCTTTCCCAAATGTTTTGAGAGCATTTACTAATGGGCTAGGTATTTTTTTCTTTTTTTTCTTTTTTTGCGGTATGCGGGCCTCTCACTGTTGTGGCCTCTCCCGTTGCGGAGCACAGGCTCCGGATGCGCAGGCCCAGCGGCCACGGCTCACGGGCCCAGCCGCTCCGCGGCATATGGGATCCTCCCAGACCGGGGCACGAACCCGTATCCCCTGCATCGGCAGGCGGACTCTCAACCACTGCGCCACCAGGGAGGCCCTGGGCTAGGTATTGTGTTAGAGATTACTGTGGTAACAGGATCCTTGTCTTTATGGGATGCTTTCTCTAAAAGGAAAAACTAACACTAACAAATAATTTCTTGAATAATTATTTAATTACACCCATAATAATGCTGAAAATAAGGAATCCAAGTGGGCCAGATCCTACAGACGTGACTTGACATTGTCCACAACCAGCTGGCATATCTAATATGCTAGACGGGGACTGCCCTGTAGAGCAAAGATTATGTCTGCTTCACATTATATCTCCAGGGTCTAGTACAGAGCCTGGCATGAACATAGTAGACACTCAACAATTACTTGTGGAATCAATGAATAAAGTGCTTTTAAGTATAACCTGTTAGTGCTCATTTAGACATGGGAATCATGAGGGAAAGTCCCCTTTCTCAAGCCCATCTCCTCCCCTCACCCTATCAACAGCCAGGTAATTAATAGCCAATTAGATGCTAAAGGAATGAGGTGTCAAGGAATAGAGGAAGGCCAAGTATTCTCCTAGATTCTCTGCCCTCAGCTCTCCCACTGAGGAAAATGTACCCAGAACCTCCCTCCCAGGAACTCCCAGCTTTGGGGACAAAAAAAGGGCAATGCCTCTGCCTGGCTTCACAACTTCTTTGGTGTGGAGTCATTTTGACTACCCTCACCATGGCCAAAAAAGTGTCTTTCAATTCACATCCGCTTTGGGACTTGTTATTCCGACTGCCTCAATTATGTAGGAAGCAGTGGGTTACTGAAAATCATGCTAATGTGAACAGCTATGAAAAGATATTAATCCAAAATGAGGGGCAGGATACAACTTCTAGTAATAAGTGAAAGGAGAAAATATCCAGAACACGTCTACTCCATCACAGTTTCACTTCAAACTGGAAAATAATAATGTGTTAAAAGATGGGAGGAAACAAACTGACAAAGTAAACAAACCCTCCAATTACAGCACAGGTACCACTGAGAGGAGGGAAGAGTACCGCTGTCAGCCTCAGGCCCTCAGGGAGATGTGTGGAAGTCACGATGTGTGAGAAGGGAGAAGATGGGCCATCACGCAAGAAATAACCAGCCTTGGGCTTGACCTGAACTTGACCTGGCTCTGATAGGAATCTGTCCAACTTGGCAGTAATGTGACTGTAAATTCCATGGATTTGAAAGCACAATTCACAGCAAAAAACTTGATTGCATTTTGGACAGAATTATCCTCATTGTTACTGAGCTGGATAAAAAAAAAAATGTGCAAGAGATGCAGCATCTCTGTCTGGCCTGGGACACAATTGGTCCCATTCTCCCTGGTACCCAGGGGAAGTAGGCTGATATAAGGGCTGGTGAGGTCACCTTCAACGCACCGTGTGTGTGCCGGCAGGCACGTCAGTGCGAAAGAGAGATGGATGCACGGCCCACTTTGGGACAAGCAATAAGCTCAGCATGCTTGCTTCATAAACTCAGAATTTAATAGCTGTAAAGGATGTTAGAAACTGCCCAGTCCAAAAGTCCTGAAGTAGTTCAACCCCATTGTTTCCAGGGTGAGACTGAGGTCAAGACACAGGAAATGACTTACTCAGAGAGCATTGCTAAATTGGTAGCAGAGCCAAGACCTGCTCACAAGGTGCCTTCTTCTACTTCAATTTCCTCATGTGGTAGAGGTCAGTAAATGTTAGCCATCATCACCTCTGTTACTATTATATGCACTTTGCACATCCTGTGGCAATTAGACTGTATCTTCCTGCCTTGTGAGGGCAGAAACTGAGAGGCACACAGCTAAGGAGGCGCAGCCCTGGAACCCTGGTGTTCGGATTCCACTGCTGTGCTCCCCCTGGTCCCCACACTGTCTCCGTGCACGCTGTGTCACGTGATCTGTACACTGTGAAGCTCTGAGCCTAGAAAGACCCTGTGATTGTTGGTTCTAGAAAATAGCTCTGCTAACTTTGTCTGCACAGCGGCTGGGCTGTTGGGATGCTCCCCATGAGGACAAGCGAACAACCTCTCCAGGATGACCCTTTTCTTTCTGGTGAGTGTACAACTGGAGACCGTGCCAGAAAAGCAGAAGCAGTTCAGACAGGATGCTGGAGAGGCAGACAAGCAGCAGATCCCAGAAGGGCCCTATCCAGCTTAGGATGCTTGGATTTTAGTTTACCTATGGAAACGCTGGTGCGGTTTGAGCAATCAAATGCCGTGGCAAGATCTGTGCTTGAGGTATTTCGTGCTGGCGGTTGGGCGAAGGATGATTTTGAGAGGGTTGGAGGAGAGGTGGGGAGGACTGACAGGGGTGGCAGCTTAGGGGAGATGACGGTTGTAGGGGAGCAGTGGAGGGGCAGACTGAGGCCAAAAAGGGTGGAGTCAGGGTGAGCCTCCAGCTTGCAGCTTTGATGGCTGAGTGGGAAGAGGGAGGAGGACACATGACACCGGGGGGAAGACTAAAAGTTCTGATTTAGACAGTTTGAGATAAAGACGCCCAAAGGATATTTGAGCCTGGAATCCTCCAAAGCAAGGCCTGGCACACAGATTTATGCGCTGGTTGTTTATTTCAGAAGTGATCCCAGGGAAAAGGAGTGAGAGACCAGGGAGGCTAATATAAGACAGGATGGAAAGTCAATCAAGGATGTGTATCGTGTTGGCCCCTCCATGGGACACTAGCACTGGATCCTCCCAGGGCCTCCTGGGGAACTTACACTACATCTCAGGATTGGCCACCAGAGAGACAAAAGGGAGAAGCATTATCCACTGGTTCTTGTACCTCATTGGTCCAGGGCTTCTCCATGCAATGTTATGCCTGCCCTCTGCCCCCATATCTGAGTTGCTCATGTGTAAAGCTCAGGCACTTCCACAGGTGGCTGGCATGAATGAACAGGTGTCCAGGGGCATCAGAGAAGCTCCAAAGCAGGAAGCAAGGTGTAAGCTACTTGCTGAGGTAAGTTACTATGTGAACTAACTCAAAGCCAGGGCAGAACTGCCTGCTAGAGCTGCTTCTAGACTTGGAGGTTAGACCAAGGGTCTGTGAGATGGTGCACAAGAGGCATCCAATTCATGAGACATCTTGGTGGGACTGTCCAGTGGGCAGATGCATAAATAATCTAACCACTTCTCTGGTGGCACAGTGGTTAAGAATCTGCCTGCCAATGCAGGGGACACAGGTTTGAGCCCTGGTCTGGGAAGATCCCACATGCTGCGGAGCAGCTAAGCCCGTGTGCCACAACTACTGAGCCTGCGCTCTAGAGCCCGCGAGCCACAACTACTGAGCCCGTGTGCCACAACTACTGAAGCTTGCGTGCCTAGAGCCCATGCTCTGCAACAGGAGAAGCCACCTCAATGAGAAGCCCGCACACTGCAATGAAGAGTAGCCTCCGCTCGCTGCAATTAGAGAAAGCCCGCGTGCAGCAATGGAGACCCAATGCAGCCAAATAAATAAATTTTTTAAAAAAGAGAAGAAGAAGAAGAGAGGCGGGGACTGGAGATAAAGATTTGGGAATCATCAGTGTACAGGTGGTGGTTGAAACCATGGGAAAGTGTGCTGAGTGCCAAGAGCAATGAGCTGAGGACGGCAGCCTGGGGAACATGCCAGGGGAAGGCAGAGGAAGAGGAGCCCACAGCAGAGCAAGAAAGGTTAGGGAGGTAGAAGGAAGTGTGCAAAGTGTGGTTCCGCAGGAGCCAAAGGGGCAGCAAGGGGACTGGTTTGCAGGTCTCTAATTCATCACAGGCCCTTAGAAACCCCACCAGGTCTGGGATTCAGGAGGTGGTGGGTGCCATCAGCAAGAGGAAGCTTAGTAGAAGTGTGGCATCGGAGGCCAGAAAACAGTGGGCTGAGGTATGAACAGGAGGTATGAAACTGGAAGGAATAGTACAACCTGCAGAGTCACGGGGATTGCCCTCAAACAGGATGAAGGCAACAAGGAAGTGAGAAGAGATTTTAGGTCAGAGAGAGAGGAGCTGAGGGAGATCAGACAAAAAGCGATGCACTTTTAGACTGGGGGAGCACATGAGCTAGAAATGGCCATTTTTCTTTTCCGACTGTGACCTTCACACCTGAGGATCACAGGAAGAGTCTGCTCTAGCACTTAGTTATTGCTATTAGTCAGTTAGTATTTACGAAGCCTCGTGCAAGTAACTGAGGACAATACAAGAATGACTGTGGGGCTTCCCTGGTGGCGCAGTGGTTGAGAGTCCGCCCGCCGATGCAGGGGATGTGGGTTTTCACCCTGGTCTGGGAAGATCCCACATGCCGTGGAGCGGCTGGGCCCGTGAGCCATGGCCACTGAGCCTGCGCGTCGGGAGCCTGTGCTCCACAATGGGAGAGGCCACAACAGTGAGAGGCCAGCGTACCTCAAAAAAAAAAAAAAAAAAGAATGACTGTGATCCCGTCCCTACGTGTCAGGAGCACTCAAGCTTAGAGCCTGGGAATTAGCTACGCTCCAGAGAAAGTTCGAAACTGGGCTGGGTCAGGGATGCTAATCTGGGGTCCAGGAGTCTATTCATTCTTTCAACAAATTTGCTGAGGGTCTACGATTGGCCAGGCCTGATCCAGGTGTTGAGAATACATCAGACAACAAAACAGACAAAAATCTTGCTCTGGTGGACCTTATATCTTAATAAGATGTATTAGTCAGAAGAGTCTGCAAAGCATCAGTGGCTTAACCAAGCAATGCTTCATTTATTTCTCCTTCACACAAAGTCCACTGTGATTCTCCAGGGCAACTGTCCTCCAGGCAGTGACTCAGGGGCCCAGAAGGCTTCACTAACTCAGTCTGAGGTTCCTTGGTTGCTATGGCAGAGGAACAGAGGAGAGACGGGAACCTGCCATGGGCTGGTCAGTACAGCAGGAAATACCCACCACACTTTCCTTCAGGACATGTCACATGGCCTCACCTAATGACACACAGGCAAGAAATCTGGAGGAGCAAATGGAATAATTGGTGAGCGCTATCATTTCTGCTCCTTGTCAGGAGACAGCCTATAGACATAATAAATAAATAACTTATATACTATATAAGAAGGTGGTTAAGTACCATGGGAGAAGGAGAGCAGGGTAAGGTGGATGGGCAATGTCTGGGCTGGGGGGTAGCTTTTTTTTTTTTTTTTTTTTTTTTTGGTACGCGGGCCTCTTACTGCTGCGGCCTCTCCCATTGCGGAGCACAGGCTCTGGACGCGCAGGCTCAGCGGCCATGGCCCACGGGGCCAGCCGCTCCGCGGCACGTGGGATCCTCCCCAACTGGGGCACGAACCCGCGTCCCCTGCATCGGCAGGCGGACTCTCAACCACTGCGCCACCAGGGAAGCCCCGGGGGGGGGGGGAGCATTTTTAAAGAGGGTATTCATGGTAGGTTTCATTGAGAAGGTGGCATTTGAGCAAAGCCTTAAAGGAGGTGAGGGAGCCATTTGAATATCTGGGAGAAGAGCGGCCTCAGCAGAGGGAACAGTCTGTACAATGGCCCTAAGGCGGGAAGATGTCTTGGGGAGGAGAGAGCAGTAGTAGGAAGTGAGGTCAGATGGGTGGGGGGGGGTGCGGACGGAGGAGAGGAACAGTGTACAGACTGGGTAGGGCCTTAGAGGCCATTTGTCAAAACTTTGAGGGGAAAGGAAGCCACTTACAGGATTGGAGCAAAAGAGCGTGAAGCTTTTAATGTGACTCCTCTGGCTGCTCTTTGGAGAATAGACTGTAGGGCAGGGAGGCTTCCGGGAAACCAGATAGAAGGCCGTGCTAGTCACACCCAAGCGGGAGACGAGGGTGGCTGGGGCCAGGAGGGTAGCACCGATGAGAAGCGGTTCAATTCTGGACATTTTTGGAAGTCCGAGCCATGGGGCGGAGTTTCCGGAGCTTTCGTGCTTCATCAGCTCTGACTGTGTACGTCACAACAGTCCAGAGTCCCCGAGGTGAAAGTGAGTCCGGGGGCGGGGGGAGGAGGCGGGGAGAGCGAAGGTGAAGGGAGGGCTCAGGTGGGGAGTCCAGTGACAAGGCTGAGAACTAACTGGACTCTAAGCCACGCCCTTCCCTGCACAGCGAGCCTGCGGAAGGATTTGCCTTACAAGCACGCGGAACCTGCTGACTGACAGGATGGTCATGCCCATTTCCCATGAAATCCCAGCCCTGCAGTCTGGCCGCTTGTCAGTTATCACAGATACACATTAAAGAGCAAGGTGAAGAGCCTGAGGTCTGCACACTCAAGATGACCTTAAAAGCCAGGGTCAGAGTCAGAAAAGGAACGCTGGTGCCCTGCCGCCGGGCTTTAGTGCAGCTGCTTCCTTCTCCTGCTCTTCCCTCTTTGACCCATTTTTACCAAGGTCAGAAGAATTGGGGCAGCGGGGAGAGACGATCAGAGCGAGTCTTTCCGACCTATCCTCTCATCCCACCTCACTCCTCTGCACTTGGCACAGGCTTTGGGAGTCCCCACACCAGCAGAATGTTCAAGTCTAGCCCTGTGAGGTGGATGGAATGTATCAGGAAGCACAGCAAAACAGCCGCAGTCTATGCAGTGGTTGGAGGTGAAAAGCAAAGATTCTGGTATTAGAACTGGTTCCAGTCCTAGTTTTGTCACCAGTTAGTTATGGTACCTGGGACAGTTACTTTAGCTTCAGTAAGGTTCATTTTCCCTATCTGAGAAATGGGGATAAAAGCTATGTCATAGAATTGTTATAACAGACATTATTGTATGTAAAGTGTCTGGCTCAGAATAGGAGGATATGACAGGTCCAGTACGTTGGTTCACTCAAAATCTCTTCTCAAACATCTTCTGCCTTCCTCTACTAGAGAGGGTAGAAGAGGGACAATACTCAAACTCCCAGCTCTTCTGTGGCTAGGGGTGGCCATAAAACCCAGTTATGGCCAGTGGGATGTAGGTAGAAGTCCTTGACTTTTCCAAATAAAAAGGCAGGGCTTCCAAGCAGCAAGTCCTTACTCTTCTCTCCACCCCCCTCCCCCACCTTCTTGCCTGGAACTCAACTGTGAGAGTGGAGGTAGAGCAGCCATCTTGCAGTCATGAGGTAACAAGACAAGAATCATAAGCAAAGGATGATGGGGTGGCAAGACAGAAAGCACTGGGTACTTGATGACATCGTGGATCTTCTATTTTAGTCCATGGCTACCTGCCCAGAAATTTATTGTTGTGCGAGACAAATACCTCCTCACTGGTATTCATCAGTGTTTGGTGGGGTTTCTGCTATGTGAAGCAAACACAATATCAATAGCTATCATCATCATCATCTCTGTTCTCCTGCATCTATCACAGCTTCCAGTCACAGATTTAGATTTTATTATCTAATTGGGGAGCCAATTAGGATTTATTAAATGAACCTCTAAGGTATCATTTCCCAGGGAGTATTCCAAGAAACATTGGTTTTTCCAGATATTAATAGGTGTTCTGAGAAAAGAAAACTCTCTACTGTCAAGTGAACAAATGGTGGTACCTGGCAGAGATACTGAGCCTGCATGCCACAGCTACTGAAGCCCACGCACCTAGAGCCTGTGCTCTGCAACAAGAGAAGCCACCGTGGTGAGAAGCCTGTGAACCTCAACGAAGAGTAGCCCCTGCTCGCTGCAACTAGAGAAAGCCCATGCACAGCAACTAGAGAAAGCCCGCGTGCAGCAACCAAGACCCAATGCAGCCAAAAAATAAATAAATGAATGAATAAAAATTAAAAAAAAAATTCTGTGGGAAAAGTGGAAAGGAGAAAAATGGTGACCATGTGTATTAAAGAAAAGCTTGTTCATGTACTTTTAAACTAGATTGTGGTGGGTATCAAATTCTCGTAGCCGGTGTCAAATTGCTGTGGTATTTAGAATTCCTTGGAAAATATTTAAGAGAGCAATGTAAGAGCTTTATTTTTAAATGGCAATATTTATAATATGTCATAAATCATATCCTTTGCAACTATTTAAACTTATCGTGAAACTTTTTAGATGTTTATTTAAAAAATGGATGGGGGTATACAGTTTTCAAAATTTTGGAGGAGTATACAGGCATCACTGCCTTAGAGGATCTGCTTTCATGGACAGATAAAAATGCCAAGTATTAAGCATGATATTGTGGAACTAGTGCTTCTACAATCATTTATTCTTCTGAAAAAGGCTAATTATAATCACTGCCTTGCATATTGTACTGTACCCAGCATCCTTTACACATAGATAATGCAAAGCTAAACTTTACTCCTCTCTCCCACTTAATCACAAAAGACAGCTGTTTGGAATCCAAAGTTATTAATCTATTACTAAGATTTCATCTAAATTGTGCAGACAAGAATATAGTCTACAATCAAGTAGCTTAAAAGAGAAATACATTTGGAGGACAAAATACCAAAAAAAAAAAAAAAAGGATAGGATTCATAACAAAAAGCAAATTAAATATGTTGTCAGTGAGAGCTGAGTAGGAAAAATAGGCAGTGCCAAGGGATGAGAGTTAACTGCTCTGTACCGGCTGTCTTTTGAAGAATGTATTGTCTACTTTTATGGGATGCATATGTTGGGACCCAGTAGATCTAGAAAGAGATGGAAAAGGCAAAGAATAGCAATCAAGAACAATGAAGATCTGATTTTATTGAAAGGCCTAGATTCACATTAAAGTAGTTCACTTATTAAAAGATTTATGTTTCTGTCTAAATATAACAGGAAGTCAAATGGTAACCCAGGGGATGTTTTAGAGTCAAACCTCTCAGAAGAAGGGAATTACTTAGGGTGTATTAAGGATACATTAATATTTTTTTGAAGGGATATTTGTTTTGGTAAAGAATCTTTGGTGATCAAAATTCCTGCTTAGACTTCTTCCACTGTATAAAAGGAAAAATGGGATAAAAGTGAAGAAAATAAAACTTCAGATTATCACAACTATTGTAACATGATAGAATTGTAGCTTGAATCAATTCTAATAACTAAAGCCAACTTTTGGTTAATAATCATAAGGGATGCTATTAATAATATTAACTCAATTTATTGGTTATTAAGTAGTACTTATAACTGAATACATTATTCAGTTTCATAACTAATTGTCAAGCTTCATTTAAGCCAAAAGTCCTAATATCTCCTCTGGTAGAGGTGTCAAAATGATCTAAAGACAGGAGAGATGTAGGAAAGACCTGACTGAGTCACAGTAGGGACTCTTGACATTTGAAAATAAGGAGGCAAGAGAACAGGGCTGTTCTCTCCAGCCCACCTAGGAGAGAACAGAAGACCTGCTTTTAAGAAATCAAAACAACAACAAAACAATTCTCTCATTTCCAGTCCCCTCCAACATCACATATCAAGTGTTAGTTATTTTGGTATGAAGAATAAGACTTTTCCCCAGTGAATTTGCTCCTTCTTCTGCATTGCCTTGCTCACTGTGAGTCCACAACCTGTACACCTGCACATGGCAGCCTTGATTCACCATCTACCATTCTCCCACACTAGAAACCTGGGAATCATCCTTGGTTTCCTCTAATATTTCCCTCATCCACTTCTCTCCATCTGTCTGTCTCCTAGCAAAGAACTCAAACATGTATGGAATAAATGACTTGATTTAATATGATCTATGATTGATCTCTTTCTTCAAGGAGTACTCTGTGAAAAATGAGGAGATGGATACAAAAACCCCTTGCCCTTTAGCTCTTCAGGTGCCACCTCCTCCAGGAAGCCTTCCAGATCCCCTTCCACCAATCAGACTCGGGTATGTGACCCTCCTCTGATCTCCCAAAGCACCCTGTGCTTACATTTGCCAAAGAACTTATAGTTCTGTCTTGCAATCATTAATTTACTTGCCTGAGTCCCCCACCAGTTAGGGACTTTTATACCTGGATCCCCAGTGCCTAGAAGAGTATCTGGTGCAAAATACAAAGACAATGAATGTTGTTGAATGAATGAATGAATGAATGAATGATACAAGGAATAAGTGCAATAAGAGGTAGCCACAAAGCAGTCCTATGGGGAGACATATGAAAGAGCAGCTAATTCTGCTATTAGGGTGAGTCAAAATATGAGTTGGAGTTTCCCTAGTGAATGAGGCAAGGAAAGGTGTTATAAGCAGAAAGAATAGCATTAACAAAAGCACGTGGGCAAGAAAGCACATGAAATATTTAAGAAAATGGGAGCCTGGCAAAGGTCAAGAACAGCTTTGAGTGGGAGGAAATGGGGCAGATGTGGCTAGAAAATTTGTTTTAAACAAGTTGTAAAAGATCTGGAAGAGATATCAAGGGGGTTGAAAATTATAAAGTAGAAAGTCACTGAAGTTTTTAAGCAGAGTAATAACATGATCAGATCTCTAAAAGAGAAAAAATGCGTTGTTTCTTTTTTGGTAACTAAAAGCCATAGATGTAACTTCCTCCATCTTTATATTTCTTGCTACTTCATGAAAGTGAAAAAACAAAGGCCAGCTGAAGCAATTCCTTGCCTGGTCTGAACTAGGCACTTTTTTTTCTTTTCCTTGTTTTCTGGCCAGTCACTTGGTGAAGCGAGTGCATCATACAGCTGGGAAAACACGAGCTTCTCGAGTTTGTTTGGCTTCAGAGCTATGTGGGTGAGCGTGAGTCTGGGCAGTGTGTCAGCTCCTTCCTGAAAGTCTGGGTCAAGGAAGTCCAGGACACAACCTTGTTTACTTGATTTTGCTTTCAGTGTTGAGAACACTGGTTCTGATGACTACAAAGGTGTATGTGGTCGCTGTTGGCTCACAAGCCTGCAATTCCTTTGAAAAGATGATCTGATTGGGACAACTGTGACCTTATTTTAATACCTCAGTTCCTTTTGAAATGCCCAGATGGAACTTGATGCTTTATTTTCCTAGTGGATTTTATTCCTGGCTAACCATCATAGTTCAGTGGGTCATTGGGAGTAATTCTTTGGGACTGAATCGCTGGGCTGGCAGATTTGGAGGTGGGGGACTCCCGCCTTGAAGGACCAGTCTGCTAGCCCAGATACATGGAGTTACAGTTAATTGACAAATGTTCACTGAGTGCCTGCTTTGTGCCAAGCACTGGGATCCCAAGATAATGAAACAGTTTCTACCAGAGTCCAGTAACTAGACTGAAAACTCATCAAAGGTAAAAGCCAACTCTTCTTTCTCTTATATCTCCCAAACTGCCTAGTGCAGTTAACTCAAGGCGGAGCCTCAGTAGATACGAAGGTCTTAAATAAACAGGTATATTTCAATTTTGCCCAAAAAATATTTACTAAGAACCTACTGTGGGCCAATATCACGTTAGGTAGTGGAGAGACAAAGATGAGAAAGATTGGGCCTTTACCCACAAACTGCTCACGGTCTGGTGGGGAAGACACACATTAAAACAATTATTCAGTCTATTTGAATCTGAGCCTCCAAGGAACCCCAAGGCCCCTAGAGAACCTTTTGCCACCTTGTCCCTCCTCTGGAACCCCCAGGCCTCCCTACAAAAAGGCTGGCCGGGATGCTGCCCAGCACAATGTCCATTCTGATGCTTTTGCCTTTTCAGTTGGTATTTTACTATCATTCCTACAGGTAGTAATAGAGGCACAAGCCTCTCTTACTTGGGGCTCAGTGGAGGGAACAACTTGACAACATGACATGAGAGGAGAGCCTGATTAGATCTGGAAGGGGATTATGCAATCTCCAGCAAAACTCAACACAGCAGGTGATGTTTTGTTTCAAGGAGTCTACTCAAACCAAAAAAACCCCTACTCCCACGTGGGTTGTGCAATCCAGATAGAAGGGCACCTGACCATTATTTCATGTTGGAAATGATGGATTCCAGATATAGAAAATCATTTTGAAATGGTATTATAAAACATTTTAACTTTAAAAGTTAATTTAAATAGTCATCTCTTCCTATTCTACACCAAACATTATCCACAAGCCTGGTTTTGTAGCCATCTTGGTTCAAATAATCTTGTTACCTGCTGAATCCTTAGACTCACTTATGAGCCATAGTGATCCAGAGAACCTTACAAGGACCAGTTTAAGAATCTTTGGAGCTAATCCTCCAGGCAGAGGAGAAAGGAATGTTTTTGTTTCCTTTTCATCCCTTGCAAAGCTGATGTTTAGAGCCTAGAAATGTGGAACCTTCAACATTCTGAAAAACAAAAAGAGGTGGAGAGAGAGTGAGAAGGAGAAAGAAAGGAAAGAAAAAAGGAACGAAAGGGGGAGGGAGGGAAGAAAAGAGAAAGGGAGAGAAAAGAAGGAAAACCATCTACCCAAACCTCTCCTCAGATTTTCAAAATATAAATTCATAAAATCCTAAAGCTGAAAGGGCCAATTTCCCACTTGTAAAAGCATCAAACATCACTTGAGCTGGTTTTTCAGTAAGAACCACAATTATTCTACAGAAACATGTCAACAGTTCTCTGCTCAATTTTATGAGCAAAAGCAATGAAGCAAATTATACTTGTCTGTGTTCTATAGGTAATTGAATTTGGCTTCTTAAAATTCAGGTGTTGGACTGTTGAGCAGAACATGCTAGTTCCTTTGTGAACGCTTTTGTTTTTACCTCCTTTCACCCAAAGCAAGATTTCATAATTGGATTATTTAAAAATAAATCACTGGCACAAGACCAGACTAGTCTCTCGTCACTTTTCCAGCCTCATCTTTCTCCACTTCTTGCTGTGCCCACAAACTAGAGCTCTCAGTTCCCATGTAGACACCACACCATTTCACCTCCAGGCATTACCCACATCCCCTCTGCACGGAATGGCCTCTCCTGCAGTTCTCCCTGCACGCATGGGCTTCTCCAGGGTGACCTTCCTCCTCGCCCTTCCTTTGCGCTCCTCTCTCACGCTTAGTGCATCTTCACCATCCCACTTACCACCTGGCATTGTAGGGACCACGTTTGTGCACACACCCCTCTCCCCCTCTCCCCAAACATGGTGACTATGCATCACTTATTTTTCACGTTCTTATGGCCTAGCATACTATCTGAAAATAGTAGGTACTGGTATCAGTTCTTTATTGCTGCCTAAAAATTGCCTCCAAACTTAGCAGCTTAAAGCAACAATATTGATAATCTCACTTTCTGTGGGTTAGGAATTCAGGTGCAGTTGCAGCTTAGTTGGGTGATTGTGGCCCAGGGTCGCTCACGAGGCCTCAATCAAGGTGTCAGCCAGGCTGCCATCATCACAGGGGTTACTGCAGGAGGGCTCTGCTGCCTAACTCGCTCCTGAGGCTGTTGGCCGTCCTCAGAAGACCGACTTCCAAGCCAATCACATGGCTGTCCGGCGGGCTTTAGGTCCCTCTGGGCTGTCGACTGAAGATATTATTTTCTTATCACATGAGGCTCTCCACAGAGTTACTCAAAACATGGCAACTGGATGCCCCCAGAGTAATGGCTCAGAGAGAGACAGAGACAGACAGACAGACAGAGAGCTCACATGCGTTAGAGCACGTGAGCAGGATGGGAGTCTCTGTCTCTTTGTAACCTAATCTCAGAAGACACATTCCATCACTTTTGCTGTGTTCTGTTTGTTAGAGCCCAGTCACTAGGTCTAGCCCACGCTCAAGGGGAGGGGATTGAACAAAGACGTGAATACCAGGAGGTATCGGGGCCAACCATAGTGCTTAGTAAATAATGTTGAACAAATCGATGCATCTCTCTAGTCAGAATGAGTTTTTCCCTCCCTGAAGATGTACAGCATTTAATCTATTTATTAAGGAACACAGCACAGTGTGTGTGACTTTTTAGCTGAGCATATGCTCATATGCATCAGTGGATTATAAACAACTGCATAAAAAAGTGCCAAATACATGGCTGAAATGAAATAAATAATTATTGATTGGGTGAGTAAGGGCAAGAAAGGTTTACAGAGACTAGTATGTGTCCACCAATATTTGTTCTTCAGTAAAGGAATTGTTTTACTTTTAGCTGGCCACATAGGTGTTCCATCGGAGACTATATTTCCCAGTGTGCCTCACAACTAGAGATTGGCCATGTTACCAGTTTTTGGCTAGTGGGATATGAGTAGAAGACTGGGCGAGCACTTTTCTTCCTTTCTTCCCCTGCTGACTGGGAGACAGAGGTTTGGGTGGGTTCCTAAGAAAGAAGATAAACAATGAGGGTGGCAGGACCACCCTATCAGACAATTTCCCTATGGACTAGTACCTGAAGCAGAACTAAACTTTTACCTTATAAAAGCTATGTGAGATATATATATATATATATATATATATATATATATATATATATATATTACTCAGCCATAAAAAAGAATGAAATAATGCCATTTGCAGCAACATGGATGGACCTAGAGATTATATACTAAGTGAAGTAAGTCAGACAAAGACAAATATCATATGATATTACTTATATGTGGAATCTAAAAAAAGTGATAAAAATGAACTTATTTACAAAACAGAAACAGACTCACAGACTTAGAAAACAAACTTATGGGTACCAAAGGGGAAAGGTGGTGGCAGGGGGAGAGATAAGTTAGGAGGTTGGGATTAACACACACACGTTACTATATAAAAAATAGATAATCAACAAGGACCTACTGTATAATACAGGGAACTCAATACTCTGTAATAATCTATATGGGAAAAGAATCTGAAAAAGAATAGATACATGTATATGTATAACTAAATCACTTTGCTGTACACCTGAAAGTAACACAACATTGTAAATCAACTATACTCCAATATAAAATAAAAATTAAAAATAAAATAAAACAAAAACAATGTGCTTTAGGGTCTTGCTGTTATATCAGTACAGGCTATTACCTGTCTGGTACAGAGTTTTTTAAAAATCCAAAAAGAAGTCTCCCACGACCCCGTCCCCTACCCCAGAGCTTGCCCCATGCTTTAAGCATGCTCTAGGAACTCCACAAATATTTCTTAGATCAAATTGTGCCTGAAGGCCCACTGGGCTGTGCTGGTGAATAAGAGAGGAGTATTAAGGTCACCACCTTTCCCTATAGTCGGGCAAGCACAGGCTTCTTGGGTCAACTCTTGTAAAATTCAGGGCTATGAGGCTTCTCAGTGAAGCAGCTACAGCAGCATGGAGTGGCCTGAACTTTCAAAGGTCAGAGGCAGAAAGCCAGCAGGGAGAGGCTTACGTCAAAATGGATTCTTCTCAAGGAAAACCTGTCCAGATTGAGGTTTCCTCACAGGATGTTGATTTGCTTTCCCAAAAAGGAGAAGAGTTCTCAGCCCAGCTCCTGCAGAGGGTCAGGCCAGCAGCTCCTCCAAACCCCGCAGCCATCAAGGGCAGGTGTCCCACTGGGCAGCAGCGGCACTGTCAGCCTTGCTCCCCACTGTGCTCTTGGAGAGCCAGCCAGCTCTCCCATCCTGGAGGAACAGGGCCTCTGCCTTAATCTGGAGCTGGAAAGGATCCATGGCCTCGAACTGAATGTTTTTGTTCGGTTTGTGTTCTTTTACAGTATATGAACAGAAGGCTCCAACCAACACCATCCGCAGATGCTAAAATAAAATGCTCACCTAGCCAAGTCATCTGTGCTGAGGCTGGCTCAAGGAGATGACAAACCCTTGTTAAAATACAGGAAGGGGAGAGGAAGGAAGTGGGATACACTTGCCTGGATTGAAAATCTGTTAATAAGATAGCTATGTGCCAAGCACAGAGTAATTTGAAGCTATTTCTCTTTTATGGGAAGGCAAATTGGAGAAACCAGAAGAGGAAGAAGGGCTGAGGAACTCCAGGTTGAAGTCTACAGATTCAATCATCTTGGAACGTGGGGAAGCCTTAAAGAAGCATTCAGGGTGCTAAAGGTGACAACCAGGTCCATTACCGATGGTGATTCCGAGTGGGCAAGTGTTTTCATGCTGTTGTTCTCAGACGATGGAGACAGTCAATCTGACTGAAGGGTGGTTTTATGCAAGGGGACTGAAGGGACTCACCCTTGAAGGATGATTAAGGTTTTCCGGGTGGTCACTGGCATGCAGCGGAGAGCATGTCAGGCGGGGAGAGGCTTGAACCACACTCCAGAGATCTCAAAGGGCAAGGTATATTTCTGGAATTCCCCATAACCTAAGAAGGTAGAATCATAGGACACCTGAATTAAGTCTTTGATAAGAAAAAATAAAGATGACTTCAATTAAAAATATGGAGACTATAGGGGCTTCCCTGGTGGCGCAGTGGTTGGGAGTCCACCTGCCGATGCAGGGGACACGGGTTCGTGCCCCAGTCCGGGAGGATCCCACATGCCGTGGAGCGGCTGGGCCCGTGAGCCATGGCTGCTGAGCCTGTGCGTCCGGAGCCTGTGCTCCGCAATGGGAGAGGCCACAACAATGAGAGGCCCGCGTACCGCAAACAAAACAAAACAAAACAAAACAAAACAACGGAGACTACATATAAAATAGATAATGAATAAGGACCTACTGTATAGCACAGGGAATTCTACTCAATACTCTGTAATGACCTACATGGGAAAAGAATCTAAAAAAGAGTGGATATATGTGTATGTATATGTATAGGTATAACTGATTCACTTTGCTGTACAGCAGAAACTAACACATTGTAAATCAACTATATTCCAATAAAAATTTTTTTAAATGTTAAAAAATATGGAGAAAATAGTGCAAAGGAGATGGGAGGGGATGAGGAAGGGTTAATAGAGCAGAGAAAAAAGAGAGACGGAATCCTTTCCCTAGGATCCAGCTATAACAGGAGTAGGGTTCAGCAAAATGGTTGTAAGACTTGGTGGTTTAAAAGTCACAGGCTCTTGAGTCAGCCACTGCATTAGTGTCCTAGGGCTGCTGTAACTACGTACCACACACTGGTGGCTTAACCATCAGAAACTTATTGTCTCGCCGTTCCAGAGGCTAGAAGTCCAAGATCAAGGTGTTGGCAAGGTTGGTTCCTTTTCAGGCCTGTGAGGGAGAATCTGTTCCATGTCCCTCTCCTAGCTTGTGGTGATTGGCTGTCAATCTTTGGTGTCCCTTGGCTTGTAGATGCATCACCCTGTTCTCTGTCTTCACTGTCACACAGCATTCTCCGGGTGTCCATGCCTGTGTTTGTGTCCAAATTTCCCCCTTTTATAAGGCCACAGGCATTTGGATCAGGCCCACCTTAATGACCTCATTTTAACTTGATTACCTCTGTAGAGACACTCTCTCCATATCAGGTAACATCCACAGGTACTGGGAGTTAGGACTTCAACATCTTTGCGGGGAGGGGGCACTCAGTTTAGCCTATCACAGCCATCTAGGTTTGAATCCCAATTCTGACACCTCACTGGCTGGGTGGTCTTACAAAAACTGTTATTAGCCCCTTTATGGGACGGAGAGCATCCTCGGTGAAAGGATGAGCACAAAGTAAGCGCCTGATCAGCATCAGTGGTTACTACTGCATGCCCTGAAGGACCACATATGCAAGTCAAGCCCTGGCATGCTTCTACTTCAGGAATGGAGACTGAGGGGCCACAAACAGGCCCCTATTTTACTTAGTACTTTCCCCCCACCTCCACTGCCTAGCCTAGTGCCTGGAATCTTAGGGGCTCAGTAAATACTTTCTGCAGTTTATGACTCTCTAACTCAGTTTAAATTTTGAGCCACTGTACCCCCAGGGTGACAGTAACTGAACCGATCAATCTGGGGTTTCCCTCTCCTTTTTCTTGGGATTGTGGCTCAATTTCAGCAAATCCCATTGTGCCGGGACTCAGGACAGAGGCGTGGGAGCTCGTTGTTGACTCGCTGGTCCACCAGGCCTCTGAAGAGACCCAGTTTGTCCTGGTTGGTCCTACAGCAGCAGTCTGCACAGGCCTTGTTCCCATCTGAACGCCCAGGCCTCTCCCATGCTCGGCCGCTATGTTTCCTCCGTGCCAGCCCAGGACACAGAAGTCTTTCTGAGTCTGTCTGAGGCTTCATCTCTGCAGCCACCCACTCATGGGGGCTCCGTTTCCCCCAGGCAGAGCACTCCTGACCCTGGGCTCCCCAAAGTTTCCTGAGGACCTGCAGCCCCCCGACCCTGCATCCTGGGACACCCCCCCACCCCAGGCCCTCATTAACCCTCCCTCTACCATCCCAAAGCCAGCTGGACTGGAGGAATCTTTTCTCTCTCTTTACTGTATTGTCCACAGGCATTTCGGGGATACCCCCCATCTTCTCCATCCACTGAAGAACTCGGGTTTGGAAAGCAAAGCCAGGAAGAGACCTGCAGGCTTCCTCCCCACTCACCCTCCCAGGCATGGACCCAGACCAGTCTATTGACTCAAGGGGGAAATACCAGGAAAGGGGAAAAAAAATAAGTTAAGATTGAAAAAATATTATCCCAGCTTGTTTCGGTGAATCAATAAATGAATACATGGCACGGGCCCACAGAGCTTGGGGGAGATCCTAGGCCAGCTTCATGAAAAACCTCTCTCCTGAGGCTCCACTGAGGCCTCTGTTCCCAACGAGAGGGCCCCAAACCCCTCACAACTCTCCCACCCAGAAGTCTCAGCTCAGGGCTGAAGCTTCTACGGTTGAGGCACTGCCTGGCCACGTGCCCCAGGGAGAATCACAGGTTGCCTCCCCCCTGCTCCCAAGTGTGGCTGGCAGTTCTAATGAGCACTTAGCCCTGCTGCCTGGTATTATTACAGTTAATATTTGACATGGCTGACCTCCTTGCTCCCTGGAACCGGTTCTTACTCAATCTATGCAGCAAAGTGAAAGTTTTGCCACTTACTACCCAAGTGACCCTCTCCCAGCCTCATTTCCCTCATAGGTAAAATGGGGATAAGAACTCCCACCTGCCGGATTGCTGTGAGGATTAAGTAACGTTACCTAAATAAAGCCCCAAGCCCATGGCCCTCTAGGCGATGTCTGCTGCTGTGAATCACTGTGATTATGGCTATGGCTGGCTTGATCGGGCTCTCCTGTACCTCACCTGTGCGGAGAGCGAGGGGCGGTCGGGCTACCTGTGTTACCACAGCACAAGGGGCCCTGCCTGTGGACTTCACTCAACAGAAGAGCCATCACTAAAACCCACTCATGCCTTAAACCACCCCAGATTAAGATCAGCGTTGATCCACTCAATAGCTAAGCCCTTATGAAACATCAACTATGAGCCTGGCACTTGCATACACCTGAAAAAGGGCTCCACAGGGAGATAGATACACATGGGTAGAATAATAGTGAAATGGGCTAAAACAACTGGGTTTAAATGGAGGGAAATCATTTGTTTGCTTGTGGTCATTGATTTATTCATACCACCTTCAGAGCCTCTTGTGTTTCCAAAAAGGATGTAAGGAGGCCTGGGAGAAATAAGGAACCTTACCCAGGAAGTCATCTGTGAGCTTGGCCTGGAAGACTGTCACTGGATAGCAGTGGGCTCAGAGATACTCTGGGAACAGCAAGTGCAGGGACGTGGCTGTGTGGACACGCCAGGCCCAAGATGCTACTTTTCCCAGGAAGGAAGCAAAGTGCTCATCCCCAGATATCCCCACACCTTCTCCCTCACCTCTTTCAGGTTTCTGCTCAAATGTCATGTTCTCTACCAGGCCTTCCCAAATCACCAGCAGCATGCTGGAGCCGGCGAGTACCAGCTCAGGAGAGCTGACTTAAATGTTCAGGAAACTTGCAAGCTGGTTAGTGTACACGGTGATTAATGAGAATTAAATTATGTAAATGTATAATTAAATGAATTGTAGTAGAAATCAAGATTTAAAATATCCAAACTTCTTAATAGTTTTGGGCTCGTTTATGCCAACAAATAGTATTCTTTACATATATATACATATATATATTCTTTTTCAGATTCTTTTCCATTATATTGAATATAGTTGCCTGTGCTGTACAGAGGCCCTTGTTGTTCATCTATTTTGTATAGAGGAGTCATCACTTATTAACTATTTTACTATTATCTCTACTCAAAGTTATTTATATCTACTATATTGGTTTGGTAGAGATTGTGTATAATATTGTACTACCGTGCACTTCTTCCCAATTTCGTGTTTAATGATGTCACATTCATAGCATGCAATCTGCCATGACAAGAATATTTACACCATTGAAATTGGCCATCGCTACAAATCAGGACTTTTTCCACCCGGAAAGCCAGGTATTAGACATTTCCCAGCACCCTGCCGCTGGCCACCTTCCCGCTTCCCACTTCCAGCTGCATTTGCTCTGATGTGTTCTTTCCATAGACCGTACTACTTTTTAACATGTTGCACAATTTGCTCAGTATCATTATTTTCTATCTCACCACATCAGGAGTAAGCTCCATGAGGGCAAGGATTTTTCTTCTATTATGTCCTTCACGTATTTCCACACCCAAAGAGTGCCTGCCACCTGGCTGGTGCTCACTAAATCTGTATGAAATAATGCTGGTGAATGCTGGACTCACCGTGGGGTAAGATGGGTGGGCATGGGGCTGGGGATGGGGCAGGAGCCCCTTCCACCCCTCTGCCTTCGCCCAGCAGCACACAGACGCTGTTTTCCTGAAACGCAGGCTGACCTGAGTTTCGGAAGCTCTCTTTCCCTCCCTCCATCCCTGCAGTCCCTGTGCTGCCTGCAGCCTGCTGCCTGAGGGGTGTCTTATGTAAATGTGTCCCCCAAGGGCCCAAGTCTGAGGATTTCTCTTTTCCCCGCCAGCTCTAGTCACAGGCCAGAAGGTGCTCAGCACATGTTCCTTAGTGCTCTGGAGACCAGAGCTTTGCCATCTCTAGGGCAATGGTTCCCAAGTGGCCCCAAGCCAGCAGCATCAGTAGCACCTCATTGGAAATGCAAATTCTTGGGCCCCACCCCAGACATTTTGAGTCAGAAATTCTGGGGATGTGGCTGTCTTAGTTCGTTCAGGCTGCTAGAGCAAAATACCACAGCCTGGGTGGCTTATAAACAACAGGAATTTATTTCTCAGTTCTGGAAGCTGGAAGTCTGAGATCAGGGTGCCAGCATGGTGGGGTGAGGGTCACAGACATTTCATTGCATCCTCATGTGATGGAAGTGGCTCTCTGAGGTCTCTTTTATGAAAGCACGAATCCCATTCATGATGGCTCTGCTCTCATGTCCTAATTGCCTCCCAAAGGCCCCACCTCCTGATACCAAGAGGGTTAGGTTTCAACATATGAACTTTGGGGAGACACATTCCAACCCTAGCAGAGGCCCAGCGATTTGTGTTTCCAAGATTCCAGTACAGTGGTTTGAGGACCACGGATCTAAGCCTGAGTTCTCTAAAGCAGTGGTTTTCAAATGGGGCTATGTTTTCATCTGCCCTCCTCCCCACCGAGGGGACATTAAGCAGTGGTGTCTAGAGACATGTTTGGTCATCAAACTCTGAGAGTCGGGGTGCTACTGGCATCCAGTGGGTAGAGGCCAGGGATGCTGCTCACCCTCCTACAATGCACAGGGCAGTCCTCCACAACAAGAATGATCTGCCCAAAAGGTCAATTGTGTGGGGGTGGAGAACACTGCTCTAAGGTAGCCTCACTCTCCCATATCCATCCAGCCCTCCTTTGCTTCTTTCCTATCACATGTTCTTAGCACCCAGCAGCTGATAAAAACCAAGATGCCAGCCTCTGACAGGCATCTGTGAGGAAGACAGATGAGACTGGGGACCTGCTTCATGCAGAGTCCCTGCACCGAGGAATACAAGCACTGCAGCTGACCTTTACAACCCAGCATGTAAGTGTTATGATCAGAGAACTATCAAGGAGATGCTCCCAATCCAAGCTTGGAGCATCAGGGAGGACTTCCTGGAGAAAATGGCTTCTGTGCTGAGACTTAGAGTTAGGATTCATCAGGGAGGGATGGATGGGGGATAGCTTTCCTTACGGAGAACTTACTATGTTTCAGTCACTATGCTGTGTGTTTTATTATCTCATTTCATCCCTGAAACACTTTCCAAGGTTGATACTATTATTATCTCCATTTTATAGGTGGGGACACTGATGTCCAGCTACACTAAATAACTTGCCTAAAGCCACAGAGCTGGGAAACATTGAAGCAGGGATTTGAATCCAGGTCTATAGATTTTAAAGCCTGACAGGAGGTGATTGCCTGACAGAGGGCAAAGAAGGTAGACTGGAAATTTTTTAAAAAGCACCACTAACTCTTGTGTTAAGGGGTGAACTGCGTCCCTCCTACTGCCCCAAATTCATATGTTGAGGTCCCAACGACCTCTAGTACCTAGAGAATGTGACTGTATTTGGAGATAAGGTCTTTAAAGACGTGATTTAGCTAAAATGTGACCATTAGGGTGGGCCCTAATCCAATATGACGGATGTCCTTATAAGAAGTAGAAACCTGGATACAGAAAGGGACATCAGAGACATGCATGCACAGGAAAGACCCTGTGAGGACCCAGCAAGGCAGCCGTGCACAAGCCAAGGAGAGAGACCTCAGAAGAAACCAAACCTGCTGACACCTTGATCTTGGACTTGCAGCCTCCAGAACTGTGAGAAAATGAATTCTTTTCTTTAGGCCCCCCAGTCTTCTGTGCCAGCAGCCCCAGCAAACTAATACACCTTGTTTCCTCTTTGAGGACATTGCTTTGAGGGTGGGAAAACTTAAGACATGTTAAATCTTTTTGTGTTTTCTGTTGTAAGATAAAAGAGAATGAGAAACCTAGGTCTGTGTCCCCTTCTCTTCCCAACCTGACCCATGCATCCCCTGCCAAAGGGACATCTGTTCAGCCAAAGCTGCTAGGAGACACTTTCTCTCCCTGGCTTTTGTTAAGAGCCAAAATTCATTCATTGAGGAGATTGTGCAGAGCATCCTAGCAGGGGAGGAGAACTGGGAGGATCTTAAGTGGCAGAGGCAGATTCTCTGAGGTGAAGAGGTGTAGAGATCTGAGGGTGCCACCAAGGGGGACCCAAGCCCATTTCCTTGCAGTACCACAGGGAGTGGCCACTGGGCAGCTGACATGGCAGACCAGGCCTAAATTCTCATGCAACAGAGCACTGGCACCTCAAGGCATAGATCACGGACGTCTCAGCCACGGCCAGGGTAGATCCAAGACTGTAGGCAGGGACCGCTAGGAAGTTTTTTTCCGGTTGTGAGCCCTAGAACTTATACTGCTTCTGAGGGACGTGGGGTGCAGTCAGCACCAACGCAAGCTGAGATAGAGTCTTCCATCAGCCCAGAGGGATGGAGGGCCTAAGTTAGACTGAGATGAACTTAAATGTGATATTTTTGCACATCCAAACTTGTGCATTAAGATCCAAACCGACTATGCTTTATTTTCAGAATTGGGATACAGAAAAGCAGGGCAGAAGCCAATTCAAGGCAAACTGAAAACACTTCTGTCAGCAGGAGAGACAGTGAGCCAGAGGGGAGGAGGAATAAGCGACCCAGTGTTTTTCTTCTGGCTCTGCCGCTGCCTCCTGGCTCTGTTTTGTCTCCTGACTAGACCTAATTACGCTTGTCATCCGCATCAGAAGGATGGGGCTAAGATTAACAAGTTAATGTGGGTAAAAGCTCTTGGAGCTCAGTAGATGAAAGGAGATCTAATTAGCAAGGCCAGCAATGACCGCAGGCAGGCTGGCCAGGGTGGGCTCCACCCCTGTACTCACCAGAGAGCTGGTTATAGCTCCTGGGAGGGGCTTCTGCAAATTCCACCCAAGCCTTCAGCACTGAGAGAAGAACTTTCTGCACTTTCTTGTCTTCTCTTTTTTTTTTTTTTGAATTTTATTTACATTTTTTATACAGCAGTTTCTTATTAGTTACCTATTTTATACATATTAGTGTATAAATGTCAATCCCAATCTCCTAAATCATCCCACCCCCACCTCCCCACCGCTTTCCCCCCTTGGTGTCCATACGTTTGTTCTCTACATCTGTGTCTCTATTTCTGCCTTGCAGACCGGTTCATCTGTACCATTCACATTTTCCTTCAGCCCTAGAATTCTGTGACTCTTCATGGGTGGAGGCAAAAATGTGTGCACCTCTCTAAACTGACTGAGACAAGGAAAAGGTACAACTCTCATCCTTTTTTTTCCTCAACATGGGCTGATCTGCCTGGACAGGTGTTAATGATACACAGAGGTCAAGTGAGTTCTGTGAGGGGCATCAGAGGGGTGTGGGTTCAATCCCGATTGCCATTTACTAGATACAAGCATTTTGGCAAAACACTCAATACCCTCGAGGCTCTGGTCTTCCCTTGCCCAAATGGGGATAATACTTCCTACCTCAGAGTTGCGAGGCTTAGATTTGTTCATGTTGGACCCAAATAAGTGCATTTTTAAAAATTAAAGTTAATAATAGTGGTGCCTGGAACATAATAGCTGCTTGAAATATTGGTTGGAGTTAACTCTTTCATTCAACAAAAACTTGTTGAATTATCTATTACGGGCCAGGGAGAATGGGCATTGTATATCCCGGGTGTACAATGATGAGCCACAGACACGACTCTGCCCTCACAGAGCTGATGTGTGTATCAGACAACAACCTCCATAAACTCTCAAATCTTCCCCCAGTGCCTTGCTTCTACTCTTAAAAGGCATCACTTGAGAACTTTTTTAAATTAAAAAAACCCTAAAACCGGCTCACAGGTATATTTGCCTGAAAGAAAAAGACAATTGATTCTACCCTAAGAATTAAAGGGGATGATTAGTTTAGAATACCCCAAATTACCCAAGAATTTTTAAGTGTAAATGCTGGAGCAAACCTTGTAACCTTTCCCCTTCAGCTGCATGATGTGTCACCCAGAGTTTCACCTGTTATGGAAATGGGAGCCTGGCAGGCTTGGAAATGGGGGAAGAGTTTGTCCTTTGACTGTGACGAGGACTGGTTCCCACTGGCCCCTCTCCTTCTGGGCACTCACTTATCACCATTGCTGCAGAGCACAGGTCTGTGTAAATATTTAGTTAATGGCTATCTCCCCCACTGGCCAGTGACCTGCAGGAGGACAGTGACCCTGACTGGGGTTCCTGGTTGAACCTCCTGGGCCTGGTGCTACCTTCTACACCTGGGCTCAGGGCAGGCAGTATTCCCTGAAGTTCTCCTGCAGGATCCTTATGAACTGGTACTCTTATCAGGTACTTTTTGCACATATAGAGCATGTGGCATAGGAGGATTGCTGACTTGCCGGCAATTCTACAGCTAGGGAGGGGCAGAGCCACGAATCAGAGCATACAGGCACGCTCACCCACTCCACCATGCTGACAGATATTAGGTGGACATGTGTAGGATGGGAGGCGGGGGCGCGAGGGCTGTCTGGAGAGCTGGGTGCTCAGATGCAGCAGGGCCCAAGAACATTATGTGGTGCAGGCTAGTCTCTACCCATTAGTTGAACAACCTTAGGAAATTTACCTCGTATTTCGAAGCCTCAGTTTCCTGTTTGCATAATGGCAATTTAAAAAAACAAACCAGGGGCTTCCCTGGTGGCGCAGTGGTTGAGAATCTGCCTGCTAATGCAGGGGACACGGGTTCGACCCCTGGTCTGGGAAGATCCCACATGCCGCGGAGCAATTAGGCCCGTGAGCCACAATTACTGAGCCTGCGCGTCTAGAGCCTGTGCTCCGCAACGAGAGGCCACGACAGTGAGAGGCCCGCGCACCGCGGTGAAGAGTGGCCCCTGCTTGCCACAACTAGAGAAAGCCCTCGCACAGAAACGAAGACCCAATGCAGTCAAAAATAAATAAATAAAAAAATTAAAAAAAAAACACCCAGCAAATCACAAGCAAATGAGATACTACCTCACATTCTTTGGGATGGCTACTATTTAAAAAAAAAAAAAAAAAAAAAGGAAAAAGAAAAAGAACAAGTATTGGCAAGGATGTGGAGAACATGGAAATTTTGTGCACTGCCCATGGGAATGGTGCACCCACTATGGAAAACAGTTTGGCATTTACTCAAAATATTAAAAATAGAATGACCATATGATCCAGCATTTCCACTTCTGAGTATATACCCAAAAGAATTGAAAGCAGGCTCTCAAAAAGATACCTGTACACCTATGTTCATAGCAGCATTATTCACAAGAGCCAAGAGGTAAAAGCAACCAAAGCGTCCATCAAAGCTGAGTGGATAAACAAAATGTGGTCTATACATACAATGGAATATTATTCAGCCTTAAAAAGGAAAGGGCTTCCCTGGTGGCGCAGTGGTTGAGAGTCCGCCTGCCGATGCAGGGGACACGGGTTCGTGCCCCGATCCCGGAAGATCCCACATGCCGCGGAGCGGCTGGGCCCGCGAGCCATGGCCGCGGAGCCTGTGTGTCCGGAGCCTGTGCTCCGCAACGGGAGAGGCCACAGCAGTGAGAGGCCCGCGTACAGAAAAAAAAAAAAAAAAAAGGAAAGAAATTCTGACACATACTACAACATGGAGGAAAACTCAGTACACTATTCTAAGTGAAATAAGCCGGTCACAAAAAACTAATACCATATAATCCCGTTTATATAAGGTACATAAAGTAGTCAAATTCATAGAGACAGAAAGTAGAAGAGTGGTTGCCAGGGGCAGGGGGCAGAGGATGGGGCGTTGTTTAGTGGGTACAGAGGTTCCATTTTGCAAGATGAAAAGAGTCCTGGACATCTACAGTGTGAGTGTGAGTGTCCTTAACACACTACTGGTCTGTACACGTAAAAATGGTCAAGATGGTAAGTTTTATTTTATGTGTATCTTACAACAATATTAAAAAGAAACAAGCCTGGGAATCTACCTGGGAGGAGTAGACGAGATAAAGTCTAGCCCATCAACTATCTGGAATGAAGAGGTTAAGGGCCCAGATAACTTAGGATCTTCCTCAGACTGCATTTTAAGAGAGAGTTTCTATACTTTTAGCCCTAAAGAAGTGACGAGCACTGCAAGACTTTCACCCAGTGTGGCAGGCCACACAGAGAGGTTTATTGTTGGTGGTTGTTTGGTTGTTTTTTTTAAAGCAGAGAGGACTTTGGGGACAATTGCCAATTACAAAGCAGACACTTCTCACCATCCGCAGCCCACAGGCCTAGGGAGGGTTTGGAACGAGCCTCCAGACAGGGTAGGGCAAGAACAGGGCCTGACGGGGTGAGGTCCCATTTTTATGTCTCTGCCTGACGCTGGTGCCAGGTTGCTACCAGCTGCCGGCATCTTTCCGTGCTGCCAATAAAAGTTTCAGCAACACTCACCGAGCCAGAACTGCCAGGCCTAGTGCCCCGGTCAGCACCCAGCACAGCCGTCTGCACTGACGCTGCACTGTCTCTCTCTGCAGAGCAGGAACAATAGATTCCGTTTACAGAGCCCTGGTGTTTTGCATATATGATCTCATTTAATCTTGACAGCAACTCAATAGGGTGTTATTATATTCACTTTTTAGGTGTGCAAACTGAAGTTCAGAGAGGTAAAGTGACTTGCCCAAACTAGTAGGTGGAAGACACTAGACTTAAACTTAGGTCTGGGGACTTCCCTGGTAGCGCAGTCGTTAAGAATCCGCCTGCCAATGCAGGGAACACGGGTTCGAAGCCTGGTCCGGGAAGATCCCACATGTAGCAGAGCAACTAAGCCTCTGCACCACAACTACTGAGCCTGCATTGTAGAGCCCGTGAGCACCACTACTGAGCCTACGTGCTGCAACTACTGAAGCCCGTGTGCCTAGAGACCGTGCTCCACAACAAAAGAAGCCACTGCAATGAGAAGCCCGTGCACCGCAACGAAGAGTAGCCCCCGCTTGCCGCAACTAGAGAAAGCCCGTGTGCAGCAATAAAGACTCAACAGCCAAAAACAAATAAATAAATAAATATTTAAAAAGCTAAAGAAATGGCCAAAAAAAAAAAAAAAAAAGAATCCTAGCCACTTTCCCTTTCAGTCTAAGTCCTCTCCACATCAACACCTATAAATCTATTCTCCTTTTAGATTGACTAAACAGTTTTAAAAATTATTTTTATCTCTTTACTAGAAAGGAAATTATGCACTTTTTGTTTTAATGGTTATCTTTAAAATTTTAACATGCTTACTTAACAGTGTCTAAAGTTTATTAATATTTCTAACTTCTCAATATTAAAAAAACTTAAAATGCTTATATTTAATCACTCCCCTTCCATCGTGACATTGTTACCAATATTTTATCTCACCTTGTTTTGTTACCAGAAATTAGTAATTACTCATTTTTAAAAATATATATCCAAAAAAGATGAATTAATTAATTAATAAAAAAAATAAACTTAGGTCTGTCCAAAGCTGCCATCCATTTCATTATGCTACATTGGAACAGTGTGAATGAATGGATGGATGAGTGAATGAATAAATGAATGAAAGAAAACTGTAGGGATTATTTCCAAATGTCTTTCTTTCCAAATGTCTTTCAGCTGAGGATTTCAAAGCACTTCTCAAGAATTCAACAGTGATTTGTTGAATATCTACTCTGCAGGCACCTCAGAGCACTGGATTTATAAAGTCAGGCCGTGGTTGTCCTTGTCCTCAGGGAGCTTGCAGCCAGCTAGAGAGACAAACGTGTGATAACTAGTAATAGCTAACATTTACTGACATTGCTGGGCTAGCTTTCACAGGGGTTATTTTATTCAATCCATACCAAAAAGTAGCCTATGAAGGAGGAACTGTTATAACTCCATTTTTCAGATGAGGAGACTGAGGCTTTGATGGGCTAATAAACTTATTTCTGGTCCTATAACTCAAGGCTACTCAAAGGATTATCCTTGGCCCTAATTGCTTATCAGTGATCAGCTACAAAATTAGTACAGAAATAGAGTATTAGTGTATTGTATCAATCTAATAGAGCAATTTTATGTCTGCTGAATAAAATACTTTTTAAAAGTTGATCTTGTATTTCATATATTCATTTCTTTTTATTTCATCTCATTTTTAATGAATTCCCCTCAGTATTTGAGGAGAATTGGCTCTAGGACCCCCAAAGATACCAAAATCCACAGTTGCTCAAGTGCCTTATATAAAATGGTGTAGTATTTGCATATAACCTACACACATCCTCCCATAAATCATTTCTAGACACCTAATACATGTAAATGCTATGTAAGTAGTTGTAAATACAATGTAAATGCTATGTAAATAGTTGCTGGCATGTTGTAAATTCAAGTTTTGCTTTTTGGAAATTTATGGAATTTTTTTTCATATATATTTGATTCACAGTTGGTTGAATCTACAGATGCAGAACCCACAAATACAGAGGGCCGATTGTACTTCATTTCATTCTATTTTACAAAAGCATTGCTCTGCTATGGATTGAGGAAAAACAACTGCTCCTTTGCCAGAGGTAGCTGGAGAAGCAATGAAACAGTTTAGCAATAGCAGACATGGGATTTGACTTGTACAGTCTAACTTCATGGCCTATGCTTGTCCTCAGGGTTGAAAGATGGCTGCCGCACCTCCAGGCTCTGTATCTGCATTCCAAGGAGGAGAAAGGAAAGGGAAAAGGAAAAGGCACATGCCAGCTAAGTCACATGGCTCCTTATCGTTTGTCTGTCAGGCCAAATTTATTCCCTAACTCATGGCCTTTGTTCTTCGTATTTCTCCTCTCCAGATATCCACGTGGCTTGCTCCTTCACTTCATTTCCCATCTGCATTTGAATGTCACCTCCTAAGAGAAGAGGCTGTCTCTGGCCGCCCTGTCTAAAATAAGGCCACTGTCCATTCACTCCCTAGCTCTGTGCTGTCCAATACCATAACCACCTGTGCCTAGTGAGCACTTGAAATGTGGTTGGTCCAAACTGAGATGAGCTGGAAGTGTAAAATACACAGTGGATTCAAAGGCTCAGTTTAAAAAATAGAATTTAAGAATCTCATTAATAGGGCTTCCCTGGTGGCGCAGTGATTGAGAGTCTGCCTGCCGATGCAGGGGACGTGGGTTCGTGCCCCGGTCCGGGAGGATCCCACATCCCGCGGAGCGGCTGGGCCCATGGGCCATGGCCGCTGAGCCTGCGCATCCGGAGCCTGTGCTCTGCAACGGGAGAGGCCGCAGCAGTGAGAGGCCCGCATACCGCAAAAAAAAAAAAAAAAAAAAAAAAAGAATCTCATTAATAACTTTCATATTTACTACATGCTGAAATTATAATATTTTGAACATACTGTACTAGGTTAAATAAAATATATTAAAAATGAATATCACCTGTTTCTCTTTACTCTTTTAAATGTGACTACTAGGAAATTTGAAATTGCAAATTGTAAACATGTGGCTTTCATTATATTTCTATTGGATGGAGCTGTTCTAGCCCCAATGCTGCTTTATTTCCCTTCATAGGCATTATTACCACCAGACGTTAGATGACATATTTCTACTTCATTTGTTTATTATTAGTCTCTCCCACTGGGATGTAAGCTCCGTGATGTCAGTGATTTTATTTCCTGTTCACCACTCTAACCCCAGTGCCCAGAACAGTGCCTGGTGCAGAACAGTTACTCCAGATCTGTTATATGAATGGATGAGAAATGAACAAAACCAACTAGACTAGAGAGTCTCTCGGGCCCTTTCATCTCTGTGATTGTATCATTTGTATGTCTGACAATTGCTTAAAAATATGTTTTTGTGAAAAGTGGAATCCATGTGTGTATTCTAACTTTAAATCTATACCCCCCAAGTGGTTAGATAATATTCAGTGTCCTACTTAGAAATCCACACTCTAGTGGAGACTGCTTAAGCTTTTCAAATACAGAAATCTATATCAGGGGCTTCTTAATTAGCATTAGGAATGTCAAAGATAATTATTCATTGTTGGAGAAAGAGCAGTGCTCCAAGTAGCTTATCTAGAAAGACTACACAGTCCAACTTGCCTGAAGAACAAAGTAGAAGAATCAGCAAGTTGGCAGCATTGTACCATGCAGCGTGCTTGTGGGATTCACCCCTCCTACCTCTTAGACTTAGAATTGATTGTGCCTAACTTGCTAATAAATACAAGTCTGGCAGAATTTGGTCTAAGACCTGCTTTCATAATAGCATACCCCTTGGTAGCAAGGTAAGGGGGATCAAGTGTATGCCCCCAATCCCACCCCGTCTACCTCTGATCACTGGGGGCAGCTGATATTTATGAAAAGAAACTTACAGTTGTTAAACCAACAGACTGGCTTGGGCCTGGTAGTAAGAGACTGTTAGACCTCATCCCAGATGCTTCATCTTCAAGCTCTCCCTCTGAGTAACAGAGCCCTGACCCCAGCTCAGACAATGCCTATCTGCACTTTGGCTGCAGCGCTTCTGGTCTCTTCCATGCCTGTTGCAACAAGCTGCTGCCAGGGTGGCAGGCAGCACGTCCACAGCATCAGAGGTCAGGGTGAGTTGCTCAATCTGAGCTAAATGTTTAAAGGCAGCCGACATTCACACAGCCAGGCCTCTGGAATTAGCTGTGGGCCTTTATTCCCCCTTCGGTGAACAGAGAGCTTCAGTTTGTATTAACTTGGAGTAGGCCTGGCTCCAGGTTCCCAGCCCATCTCAGGGTGTTGCAGGTGGGCTGTGAATACACAAACACACACACACACACACACACACACACACACACAGCATTGTCCAGGGGCTAAAAAAAAACAATATGTTTCTCCCAAGCATTTACCATATTTTGTATGCATATAGATAAATACATTTCCTTCTGATTGTGTTACTGACTTCATAAAAACTTCTCATCAATATCTGAATTCATAGATCCTAAAGGAACAAATGCTATCCCTCAGGGTCCCCAGTACTCAAAGGCTGGGTGCTACTGAACTAATGATAAACTTTTGAGCTGGAGGAGAGTTTCAAGAGCAAAAAAAATCAGTGATTTTCAAAACTGGGGTGGGGGGCGTGGGGGTGGGAGGGAGGCAGCATCTTTTTAAAAAAAACTAAAATACAATTTTAGAAAGAGAGAGAGAGAGCAATGAAAGTCCCAGAAGTCTCCCTACACAAGCAGGTATATAGGGGACGGGCTTACCCCAGATGTACCCTTGCAGATCTGAGCTGAGATGTCCTGTCACTCATGCACCACAAATGTCTGCGAACCCTGCACCCCTTCAACATGGGGCCCGCTACCTATCGCTCTGGAGGAGTCATCGGCCATTCCCTCAGTCCACCCACATTCATGAGCACCCTGTGTGTGCCAGGCAGAACGGTGGGCCCCAAGGAGAGAGTGGTGCGCAAGTCAGCAAGGTTCATCAGACAAGGGCACAGTGGTATCATGGCAGAACAGGCAGCCATAGGAGCACAGCGACAGAGCCTGTGACCCCTCAAGGGAGGCAAGGAAAGGAAATGATGTCTTAGGTGACCCTGGAAGGTGGATGAAGGGAGAGGAAAGTGTGGGGATGGGGGCAGCAAAGATGTGTGAGTTCTCCAGGCCAAGGGAATCACATGCAGAGGAAATAGTTATTACAACTAATCCATGTGACAGAGATCTAAGTGCTTTTGCATGTATACAGCCCTCTAAGGTAGGTACTATTATTCGCTCCATCTTGCAGATGAGAAAATGAAGGCACAGAGCAGTTAAATAACTTGTGCAAGGTCACAGAGCTAGGAAGAGGTGGGGCCAGGATTTGAGCCCAGATGGTCTAGAACTAGAGTCTTCGTGCAGAACCACTGTATTGTGCTGCCTAAGAGTTCAGAAGAGCAGAAAAAACAAGTCAGTCAGGTTCAGTCCAGTGCTGCAGCAGACTCAGAGGTAAGGCTGGGGAGGCAGGACTTTGCTTTTCGTGCTGAGGAGCCTGAACTTGATCCTAAGGGCAATGACAGCCCTTAAGGGGTTTTAATCAGAGAAGTGAAGTGAATAGATTTCACTAAATTTCCTGCTACAAAACCAGATTCTTGGGCTTCCTTGGTGGCGCAGTGGTTGAGAGTCCACCTGCCGATGCAGGGGACACGGGTTCGTGCCCTGGTCCGGGAAGAACCCACATGCCGCAGAGTGGCTGGGCCCGTGAGCCATGGCCGCTGAGCCTGTGCGTCCGGAGCCCGTGCTCCGCAATGGGAGAGGCCACAACAGTGAGAGGCCTGCGTACCGCAAAACAAACAAACAAACAAAAAACACAGATTCTTATAAGATCCTCAACAAGACTCCCACAATTTCCCACCTCTTTGTTCACCTCAGTCACTTCCAGAAGGTCAAGGCCTCTTCTAAGTCAACCACCAACACCCTAACCCTTAGCTCCATGGTGCTCTGCACATCTATGAATCTGACCAGTTGCCACCCTGCCCATCCTTTCATCAGCCTCCCCTCCTATATCCTTAATCCCTTCTCAGAATGTTTCTCTCACCTCTGGCCCTGTCTAGTGCCTGAATTTGCCTGAAAACTTTGCTTCCATTGCTGCTACTTGAAAGTAGCTGGCTTTTTTCTTTCTCTCATACCCTGCCCATGCCACACAACCAGGAGATGGGATGCGTATGTGCCTTGCTTCCCATGGCCACTTCCAAATCATTTTATCCCCTTCTCCTTCAACCCTTCTTCCCTGGAAGTTTATTTCATTAGACTTTGCCCCACCTCTTCTGGATTGCCGCCCTCTCCGGTCCATCCTGTTTCACCCTTTCTACTAATGACTTTTAGCGTCTTTTCATTTCCTTCAATTGCAGCCATCCTTGGTTACTTCAGAATTTCAATGGCTTATCCATCTAATACCTTGGCTGCTTGTTCTTTAGCCAACTCATGCTAATGACCCTTTCCTCCATCCTTGGTCCTATCCTTTCATGTTGCAAACCCCACTCACTGTACCACCTCTGAAATTTCAACCTCAAATATCCCAGTCTCCAAGCTTCTAGCTCACTTTCTCTGATCCTGCAGTCCTGGAAGTCCTGAAGGTCATAAAGATCTTCAATGATTATTCACTTCAGAACTTTCTCATCAGTCACCTCACTCTCACCTCGCTCAGCTTAGATTCATGGTTCTTTCACTTCCCTGCAAACTCCCTCCCATAGCCTCACCTGCCAAGTTCCAACTTTCCAGCACCTGAGCAGCTGCAGGTTCTTGACAAATCCACTGATTCTGATGGGATTCCATTTACATTTACGGACACCAATCTCAAGTGGGTTCTCACCACTGACTGGCAAATGCTTCTCCAGTATCTTCACTTCCCACTCTCTCCCAAAATATTGTTCACATTTTCTCCTCTCCTCAAGCTTCCTACGTTGCTCCTTCCCTCACTCTCAGCTGATGGCCTTGACTTGTAGTTCAGTGAGAAAAAGAGAAACAATCACATAGAAACTGCCTCATCTTCTCACTGATAAAACTTCCAACTTAACCCAAACTGTGGTCATATTCTGCACGTTTCCTCCTGTTTCTATGGAGGGCACATCCCTGCTCCCATCTCAGGTCAGGCAATCCCTCCCCTCATGCCCATGTGGAATCCCCTCTTGCCTTCTCTTGCACAGCACTTCTGTAAATATCTCCTCTCTTTCCTGCATCACTTTCTCCCTTTCTACTGGCTCACTCCACTTGCCCTTCCTCCCCTCCACAGAGGGTCAAGAATCAAGGTTCTCAAAAAACAAAAGCAAAAGCACAACAACAACAACAAGCTTTTCTGAGCTCTCCATTCCCCTCCAACTATGGTCTAAAGCTCTATTCTCCTTTACTGCAAAACATCTTAGACGTGGTTCTCTACAGGTGCTGTCTCCTCTCTCCTATTTCAAATGTTCTATGCCACCCATTCCTCCTGAGGTTCTATCTCTCCACCTTCGTTGAGATGGCTCTTGGCAAAGTGGCTGGTGACCTCTGGATGACCAACCCAATGGTCACTTTGCCATTCTTACTAGAACTCTGCAGCAACATTTCACAGTTTACCAGGCCCTCTTCCTGGAAATGTTTTTTCTTTTGGTTTCTGTGACACCAGATTTTCCTGGTTTTACCCCCACTTCACTGGCAGCTCCTTCTTCATTTCCTTTGCTGGCTTTCTCCTCTTTGATTTTAAATATTGGAGCTCTTTTCTATATTCATTCTCCCCTTTGGTGACCTAATTCAACCCTATAGTTCAAATACCAATTTAAGACTATGTTTCCTGAATCTCTATCTCTAGAACCAACCTTTCAGCTGATTTTGAGACTCATATCCAACTGCTTTTTTGACACCTCCATGTGGATAACAAATAGACCTTTCAAATTTGATGTGGTCAGAGCACGACTCTTTATCGCCTGCCACCCTGAACTTCACCAGGCTTCTCAACCATGGTAAATGACACCACCACCCACTTAGTTACTCATACCAGAAACCTAGGAGTTATCTTGATTTCCTCCCCTCCTTCATTCTCATGAGCCAGTGCTCTTCACTTTCTTCTCCAAAATATGTCCAGTATCCATTCACTTCTTGTTCCCTCTACTATTACCATCCCCAACCAAGTCTGCAGTTATCTTTGAACTTGACTACAGCAAAAACATTCCTAATTATGCTCTTTGCCTCTTCTCTTGCCCCTCCCCTATAACCTATTCTCCACAATTCTGCCAAATTATCTTTTTGAAAAGTAAAGCATAATATGTCTCTTTGCTCCTTAAATCTTCCAATGTCTTCCCATCTGACTTAGAATAAAAGCAATATTTCCTTTTCCAGCTCACAGTGTCCTCCATGACCTGTTCCCTGCCCACTCTCCCCTTTGCTCACTCTGCACTACTTGGTGACCTTTGTGCTCTGGACTTGGAAGGTTGTTCCAGTCTTAGAACCTTAGCTCTAGCTCTACTCTGCCTAGAATGTTCTTTCTCTAGATCTCTGTATGCACGGATCATTCTCAAGTCTCAACTGAAGTGTAGCATCCTCAGAGAGGATTTCCTCATCATCCAACCTAAAGAATCACCCCACCACCATATACATGTCATTTCTCTCACGCTATCTTGTTATATTTTTATCATAGCTGGTGAAGGAAAAAAGAACACCACTTGACATTTTTATATTTATTTGTTTGCTTATCTAGTGTCTGTCTACTTCCCTCTCCTCACCCCTGTCACACACACACTTTAGACTGTAATCTACACGTTTTCCTGTTCACTAACCTAGAAGAGTACCTGCACTGGTTGAATGAATGAGTTATAAACTATGTGTTTTACATTCCAAAGTCCAGAATCTGCACCTGTAGCTAGATGTACTGTGAGAAGGAAGCATGAGCAATCAAGAGAAAAATTTTCAGGTAAAATATGAAAAGGCCTGCAAATAAGTAATTTAAAACCTCCCAACAAACAAAAGTCCAGGACTAGACAGCTTTACTGGTGAATTCTACCAAACATTCAAAGAAGCCTTAATACCAATCCTAAAACTACTGCAAAAAATAGAAGAGGAGGGAACACTTCCAGACTCATCTTATGAGGCCAGTATTACCCTGATAACAAAACCAGTTAAGGACACCACAAGAAAAGAAAATTATGGGCCAGTATTCTGGATGAACATAGGCACAAAAATCCTCAACAAAATATTAGCAAAACAAATTCAACAGTACATTAAAAAGAGCATAACCATGACTAAGTGGGATTTATCCCAGGGATGAAAATATGGTCCAAAATAGATAAATTAATCAACTTGATATACCACATTAACAAAATGAAGGATAAAAATCATATGACCATCTCAATAGATGCAAAAAAAGCATTTGACAAAACTCACCATTCGTTCATGATAAAAACTCTCAACAAAGTGGGTACTGAGGGAATGTACCTTAATATAATAAAGATCATATATGATAAGCCCACAGCTAACATCATACTCAACAGTGAAAATCTGAAAGCTTTTCCTCTAAGATCAGGAACAAGACAAGGATGCTCACTCTTGCCACTTTTATTCAACATAGTACTGGAAGTCCTAGCCAGAGCAATTTGGCAAGAAAAAGAAATACAAGGCATTCAAATTGGAAAGGAAGAAGTAAAACTGTCACTATGTGCAGATGACATGATACTATGTAGAAAACCACAAAGACTCCACCAAAAACTTGTTAAAACTAATAAAATCAATATATGGAAATTTGTTGTGTTTCTATACACCACTTCAGAAGAAGAACTATCAGAAGGAGAAATTAAAAAACAATCCAATTTACAATTGCATCAAAAAGAATAAAACACCTAAGTATAAATTTAAACAAGGAAGGGAAAGACCTGTACACTAAAAACTATGACATTTTGAAATAAATTGAAAAAGACATAAATAAATGAAAAGATATTCCATGCTCATGGATTGAAAGAATTAATATGTTAAAATGTCCATACTACCCAAAGCAATCTACAATTCATTGCAATCCCTATCAAAATTCCAATGGCATTTTCCAGAGACAGAACAAACAATTCTAAAATTTGCATGGTACCACAAAAGACCCTGAATTGCCAAAGCAATCTTGAGAAAGAAGAACAAAGCTGGAGGTATCATGTGCCCTGACTTCAAACTATATTACAAAGCTATAGTAATCAAAAAAGTATGGTGCTGGCATAAAAACAGACATTTAGGTCAATGAAACAGAAACAAGCCCAGAAGTAAATCCATGCATATATGGTCAATTAATTACAACAAAGGAGTTAAGAATATACAATGGGGAAAGGGAAGTTTCCTCAATAAATGGTGTTGGGAAAACTGGGCAGCTATATGCAAAAGGATGAAACCAGACCACTATCTTACACCATACACAAAAATTAACTAAAAATGGGTTAAAGGCTGGAATGTAAGACCTGAAACCATAAAAATCCTGAAAGAAAACAAAATAGGTAAGCCCTTTGACATTGGTCTTGGCAATGATTTTTGGGGTTTGACACCCAAAGCAAAGGCATTAAAAGCAAAAATAAACAAGTGGGACACATAAAACTGAAAAGCTTCTGCATATCAAAGGAAACCATGAACAAAATGAAAAGTATACCTACTGAATGGGAGAAAAAAATTGCAGAGCATATGTCTGATAAGGTGTTAATATCCAAAATATATAAAGAACTCATACAATTCAATAGCAAGAAAACCAAACAGTCCAATTAAAAATGGGCAGAGGATCTAAATAGACATTCTTCCAAAGAGATACAGATGGTCAACAGGTATGTGAAAAAAGTGTCCAACACTAGTAATCATCAGGGAAATGCAAATAAAAACCACAGTGATATATCACCTCACACCTGTTAGAATGGCTATCATCAAAAAGATATGGAATAACAAGTGTCTATGAGGATGTGGAGAAAACAGAAGGCTTGTACACTGTTAGTGGGAATGTAAATTGGTGCAGCCTCTACGGAAAATGGTATGGAGTTTCCTCAAAATATTAAAAATAGAACTACTATATGATTCAGTAATTCCAATTCTGGGTATTTATCTAAAGAAAATGAAAACAGTAACTTGGAAAGATATATGCACCCCCATGTTCATTGCAGCATTATTTACAATAGCCAAGATATCCTAAGTGTACATTGATGGATGCATGGATAAGGAAAATGTGGCTATATATATATATATATATATATATATATATATATATATATTATTCAGCCATAAAAAAGAATAAAATCTTGCTATTTGTGACAACATGGATGGACTTGGAGGGCATTATGTTAAGTGAAATAAGTCAGACAGAAAAACAAATACTATATTATCTTCCTTATATGTGGCATCTAAGAACAAAAACCAAAAATGCAAGCTCATAGATACAGAGAACAGATTGGTGGTTGCCAGAGGTGGGGGTCAGGGGTTGGTAAAATGGGAGTCAAATGGTACCACTTCCAATTATGATATAAATGTCATGGGGATATAATGTATAGCCCGGTGACTACAGTTAATAATACTGTATTGCACATTTGAAAGTGGCTAAGAAAGTAAATCCTAAAAGTTCTCATTACAAGGAAAAAAATTCTGTAACTATGTATGGTGACAGATGTTAATTAGACATTTATTGTGGTGATCATTCCACAATATATACAAATATAGAATCATTATGTTGTACACCTGAAACTAAAATAATGTTGTATGTCAATTATACCTCAATAAAAATATATAGAAGAATATTTATTGCAATAAGAAAATATACTACTTATAATATAATTAAAAATCAGTGCATATAATGGCAGTGCAAATAATGGCACAGTGGTATGGTAACATTATCATTTTGTAAGAAAAACAATATGTAAGAAGATATTGTCAATTTTTACTATGTTTCAGATTTCAAAATATTTTTAGGGCTCCCCTGGTGGCGCAGTGGTTGAGAGTCCGTCTGCCGATGCAGGGGACACGGGTTCATGCCCCGGTCTGGGAAGATCCCACATGCCGCGAAGCGGCTAGGCCTGTGAGCCATGGCCGCTGAGCCTGTGCGTCCAGAGCCTGTGCTCCGCAACGGGAGAGGCCACAACAGTGAGAGGCCCGCGTACTGCAAAAAAAAAAAAAAAAAAAAAAAAAATTTAGTTTATTGTGTTCCTGCATCAAACTTAGATTCTCAGTGTAACAGGGGGAAAATGGTATTTTTTGAATGTTAAAAAAAAAGGCTTTTCAAATAATTAGAGCTAAAAAGGATTGGGCTCCTCTAGAAAGTGGAAAAGTTTCAAGGAACTATTATCTAGTACCTATCACAAAAGTTGCTCTCATTCTCACAAGAATGCCTTGAGGTACATATCATTATGTACACCATTTACTTATGGGAAAACAGGTTCAGAGAGGTTAAGTAAGTGGCCCAAAGTCACACAGTAGGAAGCAGGAGCTGAACCAAGGATGTTTAATTCCATAGCCTATGCTTTTGACTACCACACTAACCTGGCTCCCTTACTTTATCTCCTCAAGTCTCAGGGTCCTCAAGTGCAAAATGATGAAAATGACGTGCTTCAGAGGTTGTCATGAGTATTACAGAAGATAATGCATTGAGAAGAGTTTAGTCAATGCCTGGCACATGAAGTACACTCATTACCTATTCATTATTATCAGTATCCGTGTTGTCTAATATTACAGAATTAGTGGATGGGAGAGCTAAGAGGTGAAACCAGTCCTAGCTAATTCCAAAGCCTGTGATTTTCCCATGGAGTTAGGTGGGAACGAGTCAGATCTGCTATAGAATGAAAGGTATTCAAGGATAGATGATCTACATAGACCCACCTGATTCCAAGAGTGTATAGTTTCTGCCTTTATTTTCATGGGCCAATAGCAGTTAGAGTTAGGCTGGGTAGGAAAGACATTCCTTCATCCTTCCCTACTTCCAAGCGGCCATGGCATTATGGGAGCACAGGTGAGGTCCCTTGGCTTCACCTCATTAGTCAAACCCAGCTGGGTGTGGATACCACTCCTATATCAAATTGGGTGACCAGGCAAGTTCCTTTGTCACCTAAGGCCTTGGTTCTTTTATCTATGAAATGGGGATAATAATAGAACTTAGCCTCATGGATGGAAAGGATTAAAAGGGTTAATACACGTAGAGCACCTGTCTCTGTGCCCACAGAACCTGGTCAAAGCTCAGAGCGGCCTCCTCTAGCTGGTGGCTCTGTTTATTATTCTCATCCGGGAACCGAGGGTGAGCAGGGCATTGTTTAAGGACCCGGGAAGCCATGTTTTGCAAAATTCACTTCCTATTGTTGGACCTGTCCGACTTGTAACTGGCTGATTTAGCATTTGCTCACATGTGTAAAAGCCAGGACGTGAAAGGGCTTGGATCCCTGTACAGAACACATAATAAGGCAAACAAGTTTTGCTGTTCCTGTTTTTGAGCTGCAGGGAAAGACCAAGGGCTATTTTTAGCTGTGGTAGGTGTGGGTTCTGGGGAGGGCACTGGGGCTGTGTTTGTTACATTACGTTTTAACATAATACAGAGTCACCAGGCTGAAGGGATCTGTTACGAGTTGTTTTTATTAATCAAAGAGTGGTTTCCCCCCACCCCGAGTTGAGATGTTCACACTTAATGGGCAGCAAGCAAACAGTGCCTGATACACAGATTTAACCTAACAAAATAAATCCTTTGTTCTATCAAGTTTCCATGAGGTATCCTAAAAACAGGAAAAAAAAATTGCCAGAAACACAGCATTGCCTTCATTTGAGTAAGTTGTTCTCTCAGTAAAAAAATATTTTGTAATTATACTATTGTATATCTCACACAAATAAACTTTGGAAGAGGGTTCTGTGATTCAGGAACGAAGCCCGAGCAAGACCTTCCCTTGGAATTTTCTTGAGCTCTTTCAGGTACAGACAACACATCTATCCTTCTCCTGAGATGAGAACCAGCACAAAGTGGAGGAGGTGGGAAATAATTACATCAAGTACAGAAAATTTGGGTTTGAGATATTAGAAACAAAATGCATATTGCTGGGGTGTAATAAATGATGTCCTTCAAAATCAGACCTCACAAATTCACTTAAGAAACATTAGCTGAGTGCCTGGGATGGGCATGCCGCGGGAGATGCAAAAAAGAACAAGACAGATTCGGTTCTTGCCTTAAGGGAGCTCGTGGTTCAGAAGGGAAAATATTATAGATAAGAAAACGGCGTGACAGGTGCTCTCACAAGGGAGACACTCTCCTAGACTGACTGGACCATTTCCAAGTTGCTTAATATTCCTGAATTTCAATTGCTTCATCTCTGACATGAGGCTAAGAATTCCTGTGAAAGACGGAAAGTTTGTGCGTATGTGGTTAAAGCAAACAAAAAAACGCCCATGTCCTCTTTCCCACACCACAAAATGAAACATTAAGAAAGAGGAAAGCACAGGACCCAGAAATAAGGAGTTTTAACCTAAGAGAGAGGCACAAGGAAGGCCCAGGATGACAGTGAAGGATCCTGGGATGACAGCTGTATACCAGGCCCAGGGGCTACCTGTCCAGGTCAGAGCCGGTCAGAAGGTGCCCAGAGGGATTGCTTCAAAAAGATAACACTGATAGAATCCCAAATGTATTTGAAATTTTTCAGAAAACATTTATGCAACTGCAGACAAGTTTGAGGTTGAATTAGAGCCAAGTACACAGAAAATTAAGCAAGCTTAAAAAAACAGGAAAATGACTCCATGGGAAATTAAAAATTGTGCAGGAAAAGTAAAACATCTAGTGTGCTAGATGACACAGTTGTGAAAATGCTGATCTGGCTGAGGTTAAGTTATACCTATACTGGGAAGATAGGAGAACGGCGAAAAGTGTGTGTACGTGTGTTGCACATGGGGTGGTGGGTTGATGTCAGATAAATCCTCATCTTCCCAAGGTGGAAAGCCAATAAATAATGCCTAAAACAGAGAAATCACCAATTAGCAACATAAGCATGTTATAGAGAGATATGGAGGTGAATAACAAAAAAAGCTGAGGTGTTCAAAGTGGTTGCCTCTGGACCATGGGAAACTGCACTGTGTGGGTTTGGGGAAAGAGAGGGGAACAGGAGGTAATTACCATCTCTTGTATCAAAGCATGCAGAACTTTTTGACTCGTTAACTACCTGCACATATAACTAAATTATCCAAAAACTAAAATTTAAATTATAAACTAAATTTTAAATTATAGCTACACAAGAACAGAAAGTGCTGGAATTCCTTGCTGTGTTTGTTAACAATCATAAAAGTCATGTGCACATCTCATGAAAACTTTTCCGAGAAAGAACTGCCATCACATGGTGCACCAGGCTGACTGGGCCTTCATATTATTTCTCAGATTTGCAAAGTCGGCGTGTTGATAAAACATCACTTGCTTAAAAATAGAAGGGAGGATAATAACATTATTTACCCCCATAAGGTAGCTGACAGGGTCAAATGAGAAAAGGCAGTGACTTAGCCCAGCACTCTATAAATATTGGCAAGTTATCCTGTCGTCCTCCTCTCTGTTCTAATTATATAATTATCCCCAGGTGATGCCCTTAGAGCCAGGGGGAGAAAGGGCTTGCTCTCTCCCCCTTGTACTCAGCTCTGGCTGCCATAAGAGAATGCCAAGGGCTGGGTGGGTTAACAATGTCTTTATTTCTCACAGCTCTGGAGCCTGGAAGCATGAAATCAGGAGGCCAGCATGGTCAGGTTCTTGGTGAAGACCTTCTTCCTGGTTTACAGGTGGTCAACCATCTTCTCATTGTATCCTTACACAGCAAGGTAAGTGGGGATAGGAGAGAGTGGGAGGGGTGGTGGTAGAGAGAAAGCGCTCTCATTTTTATTCTTATAAAGGCACTAATCCCATCATGAGGGCTCTACTTTCATGACCTAATTACCTCCCCAAAGCCCCATCTCCAAATGCCATCACACTGTGTTCAACATACAAATTTGGGAGGACACAAAGATTCAGTCTATAGCAACCACCATACTGGCTGGATAGCTGGAATGTCAGGTGTGGTGGTGAGCCAACTGGGACCATGCCAACAAGGGCCACCACCCTGAGGATGGTGAAAAAACAAAATAGAAGGAGACATGACCTGTTGCCTAGTCCCCAACCTCCAGTCTAATAATGAGAAAGAGATACACTTCTATCTTGTTTAAGCTCCAGGCAGCTGTCATATTCTAACTAATACTCATCTTAATTTCATTCATATTAACAGTAGGAGTTCTAGTAGTAGCAGTTACTTATGGTGTTCTAAGGAGGGACACCTAGCTCAGACCTGGAGACCTGAAGTGCTGATATGTATACAAAACTGAACGAAATATTAGGCAATCAGGCAAAAAGAAAGGCAAGAATATTCTGGGCAGAAAAAACAACATAGACACAGCACTGAAGATGAGAGACACGTAGTGTTTTGGGAACAGAAAGTGGTTGAGGTTGAAGTGGGAGAGGGAAGATGCAAGAAGCAAGGCCAATGAAGTAACGTTATGCCCTCATAGGTCTTACTGAGGAGTTTCAGTTATCAATCAGGGACAACAGAGAGCCACGGAAGGAAAGTTGATGTGATTAGATTTCTTTTCTTTTTTTTTGGACTAGCACTCACTGATCTTATTTATTTATTTATTATTTTTTTTGAAAAATTTATTTATTTTATTTATTTATTTTTGGCTACGTTGGGTCTTCATTGCTGCACGTGGGCTTTCTCTAGTTGCGGTTAGTGGGGGCTACGCTTCATTGCGGTGCACGGGCTTCTCATTGCAGTGGCTTCTCTTGTTGCGGATCATGGGCTCTAGGTGCGTGGGCTCAGTAGTTGCGGCTCGTGGCCTCAGTAGTTGTGGCTCACGGGCTCTAGAGCTCAGGCTCAGTAATTGTGGCGCACGGGCTTAGTTGCTCTGCAGCAAGTGGGATCTTCCCGGACCAGGGGTCAAACTCATGTCCCCTGCATTAGCAGCCAGAGTCTTAACCACTGCCCCACCAGGGAAGTCCCTGTGATTCAAATTTTAATTGATGTGTTTGCAGTATGGAGAATGGATTGGAGTCAGACAGGATGGAGGCAAGGAGACTGTTTCAAAAATTAAAGCAAGAAATAAAAGGGGCCTGAACCGTGGTGGGGTACCGAGGGTGGAGACACGAAGGCAGATTTGGACAGATTCAAATGACGGGAGGTAGAATCTGACTCAACACGAAGGTAGAGGGGGAAATGGGTATTGAGAATTAGGACCAGATTTCTGGCTATTTCCCTGGAAGGATGACTGGGCCGTTCATGGAGACAGGGAACAAAGGAGGAGGAGTGGTTTTGAGGAGGAACACGGAAGATGCTGACCTTGGTTGCAGGAACCTGCAAACATCCAAATGCTGAAGTTCCAGGGGCTACTAGATAGTCAAGAGAGAGTCTGGGGCTACCCATGGATTTGGACGTAATCCAGAATTAGTCTTTTCAAGCATTTTTAAAAAGTGAATTAGGAAGGTGATAGGGTAATCACCACCACCAGCAGAGGAAACTGAAGCCCAGAAAGATCCAAAACCTGCAGCCAAGAAAGTTAATCCCCTAGTTTTGCTGCAAGAAAGAAAGAAAGGAAGGGAGGGAGGGAGAGAGGGAGGGAGGGAGGAAAGAAACCTAGACCGTACAATTAAATACAACATACAACCCTGGATCTTTGCAAAACTTCTACCCGGTACTACCAATCACTTCTCTCACTAAGTCAATTATTTATTCACCAAACAATAACTGAGGACCCAGCTGTGCTTTGCGCAGAACCAGGAGTTGCAAATATATAAGGCAAACGAGACAAAGTCCCACTTGAATGACTTCTTTTATTGAAGAGGCTATTCTGACTGGGGAAGACAGAAATTCAGCCAACAACAACCGGAGAATGTCAGGTAGCGAATGGTAAATACTACGATGAAAAGAAAGCAAGACGGGCTTCCCTGGTGGCTCAGTGGTTGAGAGTCTGCCTGCCGATGCAGGGGACACGGGTTCATGCCCCAGTCCAGGAAGATCCCACATGCCACGGAGTGGCTGGGCCCATGTGCCATGGCCGCTGAGCCTGCGCGTCCGGAGCCTGTGCTCCGCAACGGGAGAGGCCACGGCAGTGAGAAGCCCACGTACTGCAAAAAAAAAAAAAAAGAAAAAGAAAGACAAGTATGATCAAGAGTGATGGGAGATACTTTAAACTGGATGATCATAAAGACCTCTCTGAGGATGTGTTGTGAATAACAAGATGAGCCAGCCATGCAAAAAAATTCTAGGAAAAAAGGGACCTGCCCCTGCAAAGGCCCTAAGGTGAGAAGGGGCTTAGTGTGAAGGTGCAGTTAGAGGCCTGCGTGGCCAGGGTGTGGTGAGCCCAGGGAAGAGTCACAGGAGATGGGGTCAGGGAGGTGGGTGGGGGCCAGAGCAGGGGGCTTGCAAGTTAGAGCTTGGATTTTATTCTAAGTACAATGCGGAGTCATCAGAGGGTTTTAGCAGCAGAGTAACCTCAATGAACCTACATGACCAATGGTCCTGGCTGCTGTGTGGAGGGCAGACTTTGGCAGGAGTGGAAGCAGAGATGAAAAGCCATAGCCCACTGCTGTTCTAGCTCCACTTCTATGCTGTCTGTCATCACAATCTTCAGTTCCTCACGATGACTGGGAGAGGTGGGAGTTACACCCCAGTTTTCAATGAGGATTTTATTTTTATATCCTTCCACAAAGCCAAGTACAGTTTGGGGCATGTAGCTGTCTCTTTAATAATATTTGATGTTTGATTAATAAGTTAAACAACCCATTGATTCCATTTATTCAAAGAATCAGACAAAGCAATTAAAAGGCCTCAAAACAAAGCCCAGACATAGCAGCTGTTTGCTGGCCCTGGTCAGTTGCTTGACCGAGAAGGCTTGTCAAGCTCAATCAACAGGGTGAAGCCAAGAGTTCACAATGACACAGAGTTCCCAAATCTGTCATTGTTCTCTCTCCTCAGTGTTAAGCTGTGTCTCTGTGCCTCCAGGAATCTGGAGGAAAACACAAACATTCTTTTTAAGCCTGGTGTTTTCAAGTCTTCAGTGGTTTGTCATCCTCTAGCCATCCTAGGAGCACCCCAGATTTGGGTGTGAAGCAGCACACACCGGGCAGAGCGTGGCTCACACTTTATCTGCTTCCTCCCAGATTCACTAGTTAATACAGGATCTTTGGGCTTTCCTCGCAAACAAGGGCCTGAATCACCACAGAAGCCCGGGAAAGGCATGGTCATACTTCCTGCCCTAGCTATCCAGTTCCTGGGCCAGACCAAGGCATCAACACCAACCATTGGATCACTGCCATTCTCACATAAAAGGCGCAGGGCACTAGAGCCACCTACCCGACACAGCCCCTCCTGGGGAGCCCCATCCCGCCCCTGCTGAGAAGATTCCATGACCTGATGGTCAGGAGTGAACCTTTGACCCAAAAGAGTTTCCAACATAGAGTAGCCCTTATCTTGCAACCTGGCATGACAAGATGAATGAAGGCAATCAAATTACTCTCCTAGGAGGTAAAACCAAGAAACAGAGGCTTGATAGTCAAAAGTGGGCCCTGGGCTGAGAGGTGAGGCAGTAAAAGTAGAGCTAGTAACTGTGGTTGGCCATGTGTAAAGGATGAAGAGGAAGCCAGGGTGGAGTATTTGTGCCCATGCACATTTGAGAGAGAGAGAGAGACAGAGAGGGAGAGAGGGAGGGAAGCAAAGTCAAGAACCATGCTGTACAGTACTGTAGCTGCATATGGCTATTCTGTTTTATTTATTTGTTTGTTTGTTTATTTGGCTGCTTTGGGTCTTCGCTGCTGCGTGTGGGCTTTTCTCTAGCTGTGGCAAGCAGGGGCTACTCTTCATTGTGGTGCACGGGCTTCTCACTGCAGGGGCTTCTCTTGTTGTGAAGCACGGGCTCTAGGCGTGCAGGTTTCAGTAGTTGCAGCACGTGGGTTCAGTAGTTGTGGCTCATGGGCTTAGTTGCTCCACGGCATGTGGGATCTTCCCAGACCAGGGCTCGAACCCGTGTCCCCTGCATTGGTGGGCAGATTCTTAACCACAGTGCCACCAGGGAAGTCCCTCAATTCTAGCTAAATAATCATTTTAATTAATTGATTTAAGTTAATTTGTTTACATTTAAATTAATTTCTTTAAATAACATTAGAAATTAAAGATTCAGTTTCTCAGTCGAACTACACAGATATAGAACATTTCTATTATCGCAGACAGCTCTATTGGACAGCACTGGTCTACAAGACCCACTAGGATAAAGAATAAAAAATCTTAGTGCCAGGTTTTCAATTCCTGATTCCAACTGACATGAAGCTCAACTATATATACCTCCTGCCCTATATTCCATGAGCTCCTTTGTATCCTTATAATTTGCATCTACCATCCTACCTCTGCCATCACTACCTTTTACTTGAGCTAGTTAGATTTTAGTTCTTATTATATTCAAAAGAATCTTAATTAAGAACATATTTTTGACTGATATTACTAATATAAATAATAACAACCAGGACAATTTATTGAGTGCTTCCATGTATGAACACCATGTCTTAGCATTTTACATTCATGTTTTTATTTAATCTTCACAGGAACCTTATAAGATAGATTTTTATCTCTATTCAACAGCTGAAGGAACCAAGGCACAGAGAGGTTAAGCAAGTTATCCAAGGTCACAGAGCTCACAGGTGGTAAAGTAGGAATGGAATCGATCTTCCATCTTCAATGATTGATGCATGGGTACCTGGCCTGACTTTTAACCATGGAAGCAGACTGCAAAAAGTGGCAGGTACCCCATCCTGGGACATCGTAAGTAGGAACTAGAAGTCTGAAGCTTCTCTAGAGGTCTGTGGATTCTGGGACACCTACTTAGGGCAGCTGGACTGGTTCCAATCATCTCTTTGCCTAGCATTTTTTTTCTTCCACTAAAGAACAGGAAGTTTGAGAAGTGACAGGCCATGGGCACAGGCTGACCCTGCTGCAAAATAGCCCCTCAGGAGCAAACTGCATGTCCTGTGAACCCGGGGACTGGCCAGCGAAATTCCCTGATGCTAGAACTTTGGTCAGAGGACCTAAGTTGTATGCTGATTGGTGCTGGAAGCCAAGTTGGGTGGGGGAAGGGAGTCAGCACATACTTCTCTGCTGAACTCCATTTCCCATTTGGTCTGGCAGCTTGTTTTTAATGAGGCCAATCCAAAAATTCCGTGTCAACATCGCTCCTTTACTGGAACCGCAAATGCAGCCCCCTGGGACCTGGCTCTATCTCTGGGCAGACATCAAAAACAACTCCTTTTTACTTTGAAATCATAACAGTCTTCTAAGAGCTACCCACTTCCTTACTTTCTTTCTCCTCTCTGAGGAAGAAAGTAAGGGCCAGGGTTTGTGGGGTGCAGCACCCCAGGATTTACAGTCCGCAGAGAAAGCCTCAGGGCTGGCCAGGCTGAGGGGGTTTTCCTGGACCCTGCTGTCAGTTTTCCCTTTCTTGTGCTTCCAAGGCCTTGCGGTTCCTTCCTGCTTGCTTGTCTGCTGTCCAGGACCAGCCTGATGAGTAGGCATGGCTTTCCCAACCCCCTCTTCCCCCTGCCACAGCTGCCTTCACGTTGTGACTTCTGGGGGTTGTAAAAGATGCTGTTTTGGATGCTGCCACATCCAAAATCCTCTCTCTGTCGGTGACCGAAGCATGATGCATCCATCAACCTTCCGTAGCTCTCCAGGGTTCCTCTGCTTTGGGGAGAGGGGCCGCTTTTTAGCCGCTCCAACACTTGAGATCCCAGCAGGAGGTGGGAGGTGGGGAAGGGTATAGGGGTAGGAGGAAAGAAGACACGTTTTGGGAAGGAGAACACTAGTGATTAGTGGACAGTTAAAGGTGGATTTGTTGGCAAGTGGTACGTACTGACGGGGCACGTCAACGGTGGGGTTTGCTGCATATAAGGTTCTCTCCAGGAGAGAGAAGGGGAGAGAAAGGCTTTTCATGCCCTGTCCCCTGGGCATGACCTGGCTCCAGGTCTCCTTTCTCTAGGAAGGCTTCTGCAACTCCTGACTCGCCCAAACATGGATATGTAGTCCTCCTCTGTGTCCTCATAACATCCTGTGCTTCTCTCCTTTGTGGCTCTAGCCACTCATTCATCACCTCTCCACTTTCCTGCCTTCCTCTTCACTGTTTCCTGCCGTGCTCCCAACACCCCTGCATCTACGTAGTGAGGTTAGCAGACACCTCCACTATTTTGAGCGAAGGAAGGAATACTAGCTGCTCCTTGCAGAGCTAGGAGAGGAGCAGCTGAGGGAGTGGTGGGGAGATTGCTGCTCTAACCGAAGCTGAGGCTGTGATCCACGAAGACCATGGTGGTTAAGCGGCGTGCGTCGGTCGAGTGTGAACCTGCGCTCCATCACTTACTAGCTGTGTGCTTGGGCAAGCTGCTTCATCTCTCTGTGCCTCAGTTTTTTCATTCATAAACTAGGGATGATAAGAATACCTATCTCATTTTTTGTGTGAGAAATAAATGAGTTAATATATTTAAAGTCCTTATAGTTTAACACATTGTAAGCTCTTAATAAATGTCGGCTTAAGAAAAATTTAAAAAACCCTAGAAGAGTCAGCTCTTTAAGCTGTCATAATTTGTTGCTGACTTGCTTTATTCCCACCTCGCTGGCCTCCTCCTGTTGCTTTAACATGCTGGCCCAGTCTTGCCTCAGAAGCCTTTCTTTTGGACTCTATCTGAAAGAGCCCACCCCTTGCCCTCTTTGGGTTTCATCATGAAGCACTTACAGTATAGTCCCAGACACCGCATCTGGGCATTACTTTACTTGAGTTTTGTTTGTGTCCACATAAAAAAGTAAGCTCCATGAAGGCAGGGGCTTTGTTTTATTCACTGTATCATTCCTTGTGCCCAGTATACTGTCTGCCACATACGAGGTGCTTAGCAACAGTTGTTGGATGGATGGATGGATGGATGGGTAGATGGATGGGTAGGTAGATGGATCCACTGACCTCCTTTAGGAGACTTCTGTGACCATTTCTCCTGGCCTTCCCCTCCTCAATCTCCCAATCACACACCCTCATGTGCAGCCCTTTCTCCGACTCCCATTCTACCAAACTTGCTCTCTGGGTCCCTTTCCCCTCAAATGGCCATTTGCCCAAGCCATGCACTGTCTCAGGTGGTGGGGTTCCCACACAAGCAGTTTGGGATTTGCTGACTAGTCCAGAAAGATCAGCTGCCCAGTGTCAGCTGTTAAGGGACACAGTGAACAAGACAGTCCAATGGGAGAAGCAAATGAATGGAGAGATGATTACATCTGCATTGAAGCTGTGTCAGAGAGAAACCCAGGGAGTACAGGGCCACTGAGGAGGGGGCCCATAACCTACATCCAGGCAGGAGTTCCCCTTAGACCCAAAGCTAGGCTCCACCATAGAGCCTCATCCTAAATAAAGCGTATGAATAGAAGACACACAGCTAGTCTGTTGGATTTCTCCTGAGCTGAAAAAATACCTGGAGAACCAAAGTGAAACCGAAAGCTTTTATCAGTCACAGGAGCGCAGATTTGATATCATCAAAGAAATACTTTCAAGACCGTGGGGAAGGGCAGACAGTGTAATTAGCTGTGAGTAGAATACTTCCTGCTTTCGAGGGTGGAGAGAACTTGGGCTCCAGATGCTGTGGGCCCAGAATGGGCGGAGGAGTGACCCAACTCGACTCGCAAATCCCTGCTGGGAAGGGAACATTTCACCAGCCTCCGTCATCTGTAAATCACAGACTCAAAGACCGTTTTGGATTTTTTTTAAATTAATTTTTATAGTCCCAGAAGATTCCTGCTGATCATAGTTCCTTGATATGATTTTAAAAATAATTTTCAAAATTAGAGTGTTATGAGTTGAATTTTATCTTCCCCCACCCTCCGCCAAATTTATATGCTGAAGTCCTAACCCTTAGAACCTCAGAATGTGACCTTATTTGGAGATGGGATCTTTACAGAGGTAATCAAGTTAAAATGAGGTCATTAAGGTGGGTACCAATCCAGTATGTCTAGTGTCCTTCTAAGAAGGGAAATTTTGGACACAGAAAGGCCTTGAGGGAAGCAAATGTGAAAAGACATAGAAGACAGTCATCTACAAGCCAGGGAGAGAGACCTGGAACAGATTCTTCTGTCCTCAGAAGGAGCCAAGCCTGCAATACCTTGATTTTGAACTTCTAGCCTCTAGAACTGTGAGATAAATTTCTGGTGTTTCAGCCACCCAGGCTATGGTACTCTGTTACAGCAGCCCTAGGAAACTAATACAGAGAGCAAATAGCAATTCTTCTTCAGACTGAGACAAAAAAGGACCCCATCCATGTCATTCCTAATCACTGGTAAATTCGAGTATTTCACAGGATAGTTTAATTTCTCAATGAGAGTATATATGTTATATGTATATCATACCTATGGTTTGGTACAAGACAGAGAGTAACCAAGCCTTTACATTCTTGAAGGGGCTAGTTGAGTGTTAGGCACATAGATTCAACTCAGTTTAACAAATATTTATTGATCCTTCCATGTGACAGGTGCCGGGCTGGAGACGCAGAAAGTATAGTCCCTGTTTTTAAGGAACTCACAATCTGGTAGATAAAGCGCAAGTGTATAAACAACTATACCTCAGAATGATAAGCACAATGATTGAAATGCATAAAATGACACAAGGAAGAAGTGCCTATCTCAAGGAACGGGAGCTGGTCAGAGAAGCTTCTCAGAGGAGGGTGCGATCTGAGTTAAACCTGCCATCTTCTCTATGAGGTTACAAATCAGGGAAACAGATTGCACTAATACATGCTACCAGTCTGAATATGTTTTCAGAAGGAGAAAAACCATTTGTGAATCATTGCAGCATTGTTTATAATAGCCAAAAGAATTGGAAGCCTCCCAAATCTTTATTAATAGACAATGTTAAGTAAATTATGCTATATTCATAAAATGGCCACCCTATAGCAATTATGCAACTGTTAAAAATGAGGTAGAGTTATATATACTGGAAAAGTATATATACTTTTTTATACTTTATATATACTTTCCAAGTTATATATACTTGGAAAGATCTCCAAGATATTAAGTGAACAAACGAAACGGTAGAATAATGTACACAGTATGATACCATTCATGTTATAAATAAAAGGATATATGAAGTTACTCAGATTTATGAATGCATGGAAAGAATCTGGAAGAATACATAAAAACTGGTAATATTAGTTACCTGAAAGGATGGGAGAGGAGAGGCAGGGATATTTTATATATATGTATATATATTCATTTAGTCTTTTACAATAAAAAGGTTTTAAGGCAAAAACAAATTTTAGAAGTATTTCCTGGGAACTTGCTCTGGGTGCCTGAGCTGACTGCTGGAGAATTCACCACCCAGACAACTCAGCTCTGCTCTCTGTCCTCATGCTGTGTCCAACCAGCCAGCATGTCCATTTACACAGTGGCCCTGTCCCCAGATCCTCAGTCATGTGCACACTGTTTGCTTTGCTAGACTTATAGCTAAGAGCTGTGAATTTAACAGCAGGCGGAACTGGCTTCAAATCCCCAAATTTTCACTCACTAGCTGTGTGACCTTGAAAAACTTATCTTTATCCTCTGAGCCTCAGTTCTCTCATCACAGGGTGATTGTATGAATTTAAAAGGCAATACCCATTGAGGGCTCAATAAATCGTAGCTTAAAAAAAGATAAATAACAGGAATCATCCAATGTTCAATTGATCTCCACTGATTCAGACCACCCCCCAGGTTGTACTTACCTGTGGCCAACTGGACTGACTACCTCATCTTAGGTGACTGAACTTCTCCAGTTTCAGTGAAAAATTATATCATATCAAACCAAAAGGAAGTAAATAATGGGATTTGAAGATTGGGTCAAGAGTGTTCATCTTTAGTGAAAACAGATTCTACCTTCTCCCTCTGTCCTCTCTATTCCCACTCCCTCTGACACACACACCCACACCTCCCCCCACACACCTCAAAACCACTAGAAGTTTGGGCAGAACTGTTCCCATGGGAAGAAAACACAGCATGACACAGTCCGAATGTGCAGATTTGCTGTATCCATCAAGAAGTTTCTTTAAAATAATGCTTGCCCTACAGCATTTAGCATGTTTATAGAATAAATGCAATTCACTAGATATTTATTCAGTCATCATAATATTTAAAATAATAGTGGGACTTCCCTGGTGGCGCAGTGGTTAAGAATCCGCCTGCCAATGCAGAGGACGCGGGTTCGAGCCCTGGTCCAGGATGATCCCACATGCCGCGGAGAAACGAAGCCCGTGGGCCACAACTACTGAGCATGCACTCTAGAGCTCACGAGCCACAACTACTGAAGCCTGTGTGCCTAGAGCCCATGCTCTGCGACAAGAGAAGCTACCACAATGAGAAGCCCGTGTACTGCAATGAAGAGTACCCCCGCTCACCGCAACTAGAGAAAACCTGCGTGCAGCAACGAAGACCCAACGCAGCCAAAAATAAATAAGTAAGTAAGTAAATAAATAAATAAATCTGATCCTTAAAAAAAATAAATAAATGAAATAATTGTGCAAATAACAATCTAGAAACACTAGCAGAGTATTTCAAATAATGACTTTAGAAAGTAAACCCACCTAACATAATAATGCACAAACTGGTGCTATTTAAAGGCAAAATAGCTGTACTATAAAAAGTGACACTGGGGCTTCCCTGGTGGCGCAGCGGTTGAGAGTCCGCCTGCCGATGCAGGGGACGCGGGTTCGTGCCCCGGTCCGGGAGGATCCCACATGCCACGGAGCGGCTGGGCCCGTGAGCCATGGCCGCTGAGCCTGCGCGTCCGGAGCCTGTGCTCCGCAACGGGAGAGGTCACAACAGTGAGAGGCCTGCGTACCGCAAAAAAAAAAAAAAAAAGTGACACTGATACTACAGTCTGTGTCTACATGTCTTTCACGTGTCTTTCAAACAGTATGAAAAGCTGTAACTTCAGGTTCTACCTCAAATAAAAGCAAAAACAAATAAAATAAAATAATAGTGGAGTGGATTCTTGTCATTTTCAGCTATGTAGCACCTGAGCCTCCTTCTTATATTAGGGAATTCTCTCATTCTGTAGGTTTAGGGAAGAAGCAGAGACCTTCCTCCTTCAACAGAAGCTGAAAGAAAACAGGCATCTTTTCATCCCATTCCCTGGCAGCCAGAGCTCTGGTCTGTACACTGGAACTCAGCCATTTGGATGTCTCCATCTGGAACTTTAAATCTGGAGCAAGGAATATAAAGACAGGGGGAGGTCTCGAGGTGATCACAGCCTCTCAGTGAGCCTCACAACCAGACAGTTCCTGGGTCCAGGCCTGGGCTGTGCTCTCAGCTGCCCAATCTACCTTAGTTCCTGCCCATTTTCCACGCCTGGTTCTCCAGCCTTCCTGTTGATCCTGTGAACTACCCCAAATCCTTTCAATAGCTTCCTATTCTCTTTAAGTTAACCAGAGTTGATACCTATTTATTTGTAACAAAGAACCCTGACTGGAACTAATCACTGCAAATTATTGAGCAGCTAGGAGCCAGGAATTATTCTAAGCTCTTACATGGAGTATTTCACTTAACCTTCATAACAACCCTGGGAGAATGGAACCGTTTACTCCCGTTTGAAAAGTGAGAACACTGAGGCTTGTTGAGGTTAAATAGGTAACACAAGGTCAACAGCTAGAAAAAAGGCAGAGTCAGGATTCAAATCCAGATCCATCTGACTGAAATCCATTTAGCTCTCTCCTACTCAGCTCCCCACATATTTGTGGATTAGTTTACCAGTTACTCAAAGTGTCTTATACCTTACCTCATGTAATCCTGACAGCTCCTTGAGGTTGGAATTTTTAATTCCTTTTTTACAAATGAGGAAACTGAGCCTCAGCAAGATTAAAAGCAACTTGATCAAATATTTATCATAGGCCTTAAAACTGCACATACTCTTTGATTCAATGATTTCAGGTCTGAGCATTTATCCCAAGGAAATAATCAGAGGTGTGACCAAAGATTATTCACTGAGTTGTAATCTATTGCAGGGGAAAACTAGACACCATCCTTATGTCCAACAATCAGGAAATGGCCAAATTAGGGAATACCATATGATGGAATATTATGTGGTCATTAAAATTAGTCTGTAGAAGCAGATCAGTGGTTGCCTGGGCTTGGGGGGAATGTGGGGACTGACTTCAAAGGGGGTATTCCGGAACTTTCAGGAATGATGAAGATGTTCTAAATCTTGACTGTGGTTATAGTTACATGAGTGCACACATTTGCCCAAATGCATCAAATCATACACTTAAAATGGGTGCATTTATTATATGTAAATTTACCTCAATACATTTTAAAAAAATTCTTCTGTAGAAAAGATTTTTATCAAGGACAATATTCCTAAAGTATTAAGTGAAAAGGTTACAAAATGATATTTACAATATATTCATTTCCATGTGTGTTACATGCATAGAGAAGAGATAAGAAGGAAATATACCAAAATAACAATAGTGGTTATCATTGGATGGTGGGAACTATGGGTAATTTAGACCTTCTTTATACTTTTCAGTATTCTTTAGTGATCAGAAGAAACAAACGTGAAAAAAAAAAGTTAATGACTTGCCGTATGTCACACAAGTATTAGAAGAGGCTAGAAATTAGGACTTTGCAGCCAATTTAATTGTACCTTCTACTATGCCTCAGAGTTTCTACTCTGTACCAGGAATTGTTGTATTGCATACTTTGGAAAATTGCCTATAAAACATGTTCTTGCCTATGAGGAACTTGAACTCTGCACAGAAGGGTGAGGAAGGAGTGATTATATCTGATTAGGGGAATCAAGAGAGGCTTCACAGAGGTAGATTCTATGATGAGCCAGGAAGGGTGAGTGAAACCTCGATGGGCAAAGACCAAGGCCAGGAGGGCGAGAGAGTCTTCAGTCCAGACCAGGGGAGTCTTGTGGAAGGGAACACTGGGGGATGAGGTGACAGGAGAATCTGGAAACTCCCTTAGGAGGGGCTCTTGAATGAGGCCTCAGCACCTGGGTCCAACAAACCACTGTACAAGGCATCCACATGTCAGCAGTGCTTAATCCCTCTTCCTGATAAAGATCTCTGAGTTATAATGTAAATCCATGAGAAAATAAAACACAGTACTGAAAAACCTAATTTAGGACTACTTTGGGGGGCACATACGACAGATGTGCCTGTACCATAGCCAGCTCAGATCTCCAGAAGAACAGCTAGATGGCTCAGGGTTACTCAGCTACCTCTCCTTATCATACCATGAGGACCCCAAGGGCAGTATCAAGGCCTTATTGAATTTTGTATTCTGGTGCCCATCACAATGTGTACCTGTGACTGTTACAGAGTAGAAGCTCAGTAAATGGCTGTGAAACAAATAAGAAAGACATTTACATTTTAAAAGGAAATCTAAGAGAGGAAGTATGGTGTGATGGTTAGAGCATGGACTCTGGAACCAGATTGCTTGGCTTTGAGTCCAGGCTTTGCCACTTACTGGCCTTGGGAAAATTGCTTAACTTGTCTGTGCTTTGGTTTCCTGTATCTATAAAATGAGATCATGAGAGTGTCTGTCTCCTAGGCTGTTTTGAGGATTAAATGAGTTAGTAGATAAAAAGCACTTAGAACAATGCCTGGTACATAGTGAACTCTATATAAGTGTTAGATATTATTATAAGAGGTTTTTCTAGTCCAACCTCCTTGCTTTAGAAATGAGGAAACTGAAGTCCAAAGAAAGGCAAGTGACTTGTCCAAGATCACAAAAGGAGTTGAAGGTGGAACTGAGGGCTCTGCATCTATCAATCAATACATGTGTGGAATGAAACATGTACTGGTTGGCTTCTTGCCCTGTGTCTGGCATTGTCCTAGATTTCGGCTGGGGAACATAAGCCATGTTTCCAGCCTTTGGATGGGATGAAAAGATGTTTACACAAGAAACAGCTGGAGACCAGTGCAATACAGAATGCATTCCTAACTGGACAGCACAGTGAGAGATGGGAGGTCAGAAAATGGGAAGATCAACATGGGCTGGCTAAACCAGACGGGGACCTCTTGGATCTGCAGGGTGGAGAAATAATCAGGACAGTGGCTTTCCATTTTTGTGTGTGGAGAGTGACTGGGAAACATCAGACACCCCAGCTCCACAAACTCCCCCTCCACATAACACTGAAAGGGGCAAGCCCTTTGGGATCAGGCAATCTGAGTTGAAATCCTGGCTCTGTCACTTATCAGGTAAGTGACTTGGGGGCAGTCACTTGCTGTTTCTGAGCTTTAGTACCTTAACCTGTAAAATGGAGGTAAAAGTACCCTGACCACCGGGTTGTTGTGGGACCAAAGGAGCTAGTACCTGAGAGACACAGAAGATCAATCAAGATTAATCCCTTTTTATTTTTTTTTGGCCCTCTTCTTCGGCCCACCAGATTGAGGAGTCCTTTAATACCTCTCTAATGAGGGACAAGATGTAAGATGGAGACAGAACAAATCAAATTAAATCATTAGAAGAATTTTAGTTATCTTCCCCTGAGACCTGGCAGGGGGAGGAGGGTGGTGAGGATGAGAGAGCACAAGGCTTTGGAAAGGGAGTGCTGAGGACTGCAGAGGAAAGTCGCAGTAAGGGAGAACGTAGGCACTGAGGACAGTAGGTATGGCCAGCTCCAAGTAGGGTATCAACTTGCTTTTGGTGGAAAGGAAAGGTACCAGCATGTGTTGAGCCAGGCATCGTGTTAGATGACAAGGATACAGCCTTGAACTATATATGAGTCTGAGCCTTAGAGGCTCCAGTCTTTTGATAGACATTAGCAGGAAAATAAAGCATTATAAGTCACATAATTATAATAATAAGAAGACAGCACAGAAGACAGCATGATTAATACTATGAGAAGGTCACATGGAAGGTGGGTTTTGAAGCATGAATAGGAGTTCAATTCAGGTCGGCAATCTAAGGAAGGGCAAATGACATAAGGTTCAGTACTGCTGGAGTAAAAATGGTTTGAAAAGATGAGTTTGAGAGATGAGGCTGGGGAGGTAGATGGAGGCTAAATGATGATAATTAGCCTTTATCCTAGAGTGATGGGTGCTAATAAAGGGTTTTAAATGAAAGAAGGACTGTGCCCATTTTTAAGTTAGAAAGACACCCTGGCAGCAAGATGCAAGGTATGTTGGAGTGGGGGCAATCCTGGAAGCAGAATGCTGTGGAAGACACATTTCTGTGGTCCAGGAGAGAGGATGAGGGTCTGAACTAGGACACCATGTGGCCGTCTTCTCAACCACATGCAATCTTATCCTCTTCTATCCACAGCATATGTTTTCCCTCACTCACGGCCCCCTGACTCTGGGCCATGTGTTGTGATTATCTGTATATTTGTCTTCCCTCCACTTCCAGTTTGGGAGCACTTTTCTTTCTCTGCATCCCTGGGCCGAGGAGCTGGTTCACAGTTGGCACTGATGTGTTTTGAGGGTCATGGGGTTTGGGAAGAAGAGCATGGAGTGAACACAGCATGTGGTCCAGTTCATGAGCCAAACAAGACCTCCAGGCCTTCTGTTCACTCACTTCCCTTCTGTATAAACTGTGCAAAGAAATCTTAACCGCCTTCTCTATTGTTTTGTGAATCAACAGAAGAGTCTTGCATGTTTACCATCCAGAGCTTTAAGGAAATAACACATCATCAGGGGAGGAAAAGCCAGCTGGTGGTAGCTGGAGTTTGCCTGCATGATTATTTGTTTCCCCTCTAATAAAAAAGTTGATGTTGGTTCAGTCTAGGACATTTTCCAGAGGTGAATTTGCCAGTCCACAAAGACACTTGGGTGCAGTATTATTTTCTCCTTTGCTCTTCCACGACTTTCCCTTTGCTGCCTTCTGATGCATCTGTGTGGGTACAGACAGGGCGGCTGCAGGTTAACTGGAGCCGAAAAGTTGTTATCACCTGACATCTGCACCAACAGCTTATGTAAAACGAGCTGGTTCCAGCAAGCACATGTCCCAGGCAGGAGCCGGTCCACAGCCAACATCCTCCAGGCGCCTGTGAGCTGCGCACTGCCAGGGCCCGAGAACCAGGCAGCGCTGAGGGCTGCGGCTGCGTGGGGTGTTGGACAGAGCCGCCTCTGAGGAGGGCCGGGACACGTGGGCAGAGAAGTCAGGCAAGAGAGGACTGAGAGTCCCGGGAAGCACCTGTTCCCAGGGAGTAAATAATACTTTGCCCTCGTGTCATAACTCCTGCCTGTCACCCAGCAGGCATCCAGTTCACCCTGCACTCTGGGCCGCCAGCCTTGCACCAGTGCACTGCTGGTCTCACATGTGCTTTGGAAAAGAAAGCAAAGGTCCTGATGGCTTCTGCTCCCTGCTCAGCTTGGTGTCCCTCCCGGACTCTCATTTCACAGCTGCCGTCCAGCTGTAGGGCTCACAGGGCGAGCCTGCCAAGTATTTGAATCTGGTGCCTCCAGCTTTGGAGAGAAACGAGGTGACAGGGGTAGAGAGCCTGAGATGCACTCAGCTGTGGTCCCAGGAGGACAGGTGCTGGTGGCTGTAGCCTCATCCCTTACCCCACTTTCTCTCCTTCCCCTCCCCCACTCGCCTCTCTGTTTACAGTCTATTCGCAGGACAATATTTGAAGTATTCAAAATATGGGCGTCATATCCCAAGATTGAATGCCAGGCCCATTGTGCGGAAGGAGAATTAGTTAAGTTTAGAGACAGGGAAGATTAATCTGTCTGTTTGGGAATGTATCAGAGTTCGGAGATCACTCTTTTTTGAAAGGACATCATTTATCAGTTTAAGTAATAATGCAGTGGTTCAAAACTTGGGTACTAAGGGCAAACAGGCCTGGATTCAAATTCCAGCTTGGCCACGAGCCTGCAGCAGAATTATATTTGGGTAAATTCCTTTGCTCCCATTTGTTGAGTGACCAACTCACCCAGGTTTGCCCTGGGTTTTCCAAGTGCTGGGAACCCCCTCAGTCAGCCCTGGGCACACTTAAGAGAGGATAATGATTGTGCTTAGCTTCTCCCATGTGAAGTCTAACTGAATAAGACTCATACAGTGTTTACCACAGTGCCTGGTGCACACCGAGCACACTGCTAAGTAAGCTAGTATGATGTCCTTTTGGGTGCTCAAAGGTCTTGGGGTACTCAGCTGTGTCTCTTGCACTGCTAGAGTGCAAGAGACACAGCTGCAAACAAAACTGTCACTGTGTAAACATGGCAGCATTTGTGACTGGAGCCAGCCCTGTTAAGTAGCTAGCGTAACCTCTACCTTACTTTACTGATGAGGAAATTAAGTCTCTGAGGGATAGGACTTGCCAAATGTTAATAGGAAAGGAAGGACATGGATCTTGAACCCGGATCTTCTACATCAAGCCCTGAGTTCTTTTGCCCTAGATCATTCCACCTCCCTTGAGGCCATTCACACTACAGCTTGAGTACCGCATAAGCCTTTGCTCAAGCTGTCCCCTTTTCTGGAAGGCCCCAGCTCACTGCCCTGGCCTGTGAGCCCTCTATCTCTTCACCTGGCAAACTCCAACTCTCGGCACCTAGCTCAGGCATCACCTTCTCCAGAAACCTGTTCTGACCCTTCTTCTGTGTCTCTACCCTCTGAACACCCCTTGTGTATCTCTGCTGCTATTGTTCCCTCACGGTATTGTAATGACTTACTAAAAGACTGTCTCCTGTGAGCCCCTGGAATGCAGGGATAGTTCCTCTCTTTCCACCTCCCCAGAGCCAATCATGGTTCCTGACACAAACCAGGTGCTCTGTGAATGTTGTGGAACTGAACTGAATTCACTAAGGTCTGACATGATTGTTTTCTACTTAGTAATAATAAAATAGCTACAATTACTTGAGTCTTATGATATGTCAGGCACTGTGCTGAGCATATATAATGCCTCATTTAATCCTCACAACAAACTCATGAGGTTTGATAAATGACAAATAGGAAAACAAGGCTCAGAGAGGCCAAATAACCTGCCCTAGGTCACACAGCCAATAAGCATCATATCCAAACTTTGAGTCCAGGTCTGCCTAACACCCTCTTAACCTCTGTGCTCTTTGCTGTCACTGGTGCCTAACTCAGTTCCTTGCACAGATGAGGCGCTGGTTACTAGCAGACAAGGTGGATGGATGGCATGGTGCAGGGACTGGCACGCTCTCCATGGGATGGGCAGTACCGGACACAGGCTCACTGTCTTTGGACCCTCAGAGCCAGCTGGGGTGTGTTTTCAGGAGCTGCCAGCTCCCTGGGCTGGCACCGAAAGCCCTTCCTAATTCCAGGGCTCATTTTCACCCTCATACCTTTCCAGACTTTCTCATCATCCCAGGGCAAGGTGAGGTCTGACAAACCTAAGGAATGAAGCTAAATTGTCTTCAACAAAGTTTTTGCCAGTAAAACCTGGGGGACTTTCCAGACACTTTCCTCTGACGTTTCAGCTAAGAACACCAGGATAAGCTGCAATGAATCAGCCCATGGAAAACCAGGGCCATCAAAGTCTCCCAGGAAGTCAAGTTGCTGTACACATGTCTTCACCTAGCCAGGCAGGAAGTCACAGGCAGCCCAGGGTCCTCCAGCCTCCCGGTGGGGGGATGGGCAGAAGGACAGAAGAAGGAGCACTGCTGCCCGGGTGAGAAAGGCTAGGTCTAGAGGCAACTTCTGATCTATAAGAAACCTCAGGGAGAAGCAAGAAGAACTACGATCCTGCAGCCTGTGGAACAAAAACCACATTCACAGAAAGATACACAAGATGAAAAGGCAGAGGGCTATGTACCAGATGAAGGAACAAGATAAAACCCCAGAAAAACAACTAAATGAAATGGAGATAGGCAATCTTCCAGAAAAAGAATTCAGAATAATGATAGTGAAGATGATCCAGGACCTCGGAAAAAGAATGGAGGCAAAGATCGAGAAGATGCAAAAAATGTTTAACAAAGATCTAGAAGAATTAAAGAACAAACAGACATGAACTATACAATAACTGAAATGCAGAATACACTAGAAGGAATTAATAGCAGAATAACTAAGGCAGAAGAACAGATAAGTGACTTGGAAGACAGAATGTAATTCACTGCTGCAGAACAGAATAAAGAAAAAAGAATGAAAAGAAATGAAGACAGCCTAAGAGACCTCTAGGACAACATTAAATGCAACAACATTTGCATAATAGGGGTCCCAGAAGGAGAAGAGAGAGAGGAAGGACCCAAGAAAATATTTGAAGAGATTATAGTCAAAAACTTCCCTAACATGGGAAAGGAAATAGCCACCCAAATCCAGGAAGTGCAGAGAGTCCCATACAGGATAAACCCAGGGAGAAACACACTGAGACACATAGTAATCAAACTGGCAAAAATTAAAGACAAAGAAAAATTATTGAAAGCAGCAAGGGAAAAAATGACAAATAACATACAAGGGAACTCCCATAAGGTTAACAGCTGATTTCTCAGCAGAAACTCTACAAGCCAGAAGGGAGTGGCATGATATACTTAAAGCGATGAAAGGGAAGAACCTACAACCAAGATTACTCTACCCAGCAAGGATCTCATTTAGATTTGATGGAGAAATCAAAAGCTTTACAGACAAGCAAAAGCTAAGAGAATTCAGCACCACCAAATCAGCTCTACAAAAAATGCTAAAGGAACTTCTCTAAGGGGGAAGCACAAGAGAAGAAAAGGACCTACAAAAACAAACCCAAAACAATTTAGAAAATGGTCATAGGAACATACATATCGATAATTACCTTAAGCATGAATGGATTAAATGCTCAACCAAAACACACAGGCTTGCTGAATGGATACAAAAACAAGACCCATATATATGCTGTCTACAAGAGACCCACTTCACACCTAGGGACACATACAGACTGAAAGTGAGGGGATGGAAAAAGATATTCCATGCCAAAGGAAATCAAAAGAAAGCCAGAGTAGCGATACTCATATCAGATAAAATAGACTTTTAAATAAAGAATGTTACAAGCGACAAGGAAGGACACTACATAATGATCAAGGGATCAATCCAAGAAGAAGATATAACAATTATAAATATATATGCACCCAACATAGGAGCACCTCATTACATAAGGCAACTGCTAACAGCTCGAAAAGAGGAAATCGACAGTAACACAATAATAGTGGGGGACTTTAACACCTCACTTACACCAATGGACAGATCATCCAAACAGAAAATTAATAAGGAAACACAAGCTTTAAATGGCACAATAGACCAGATAGATTTAATTGATATTTATACAACATTCCATCCAAAAACAGCAGATTACACTTTCTTCTCAAGAGCACATCCTTCTCCAGGATAGATCACATCTTGGATCACAAATCAAGCCTCAGTAAATTTAAGAAAACTGAAATCATATCAAGCATCTTTTCTGACCACAACGCTATGAGATAAGAAATCAATTACGGGGAAAAAAATGTAAAAAACACAAACACATGGAGGCTAAACAATACATTATTAAATAATCAGAGGTCACTGAAGAAATCAAAGAGGAAATCAAAAAATACCTAGAGACAAATGACAATGAAAACACGATGATCCAAAGCCTATGGGATGCAGCAAAAGCAGTTCTAAGAGGGAAGTTTATAGCTATACAAGCCTACCTCAAGAAACAAGAAAAATCTCAAATAAACAATCTAACCTTACACCTAAAGGAACTAGAGAAAGAAGAACAAACAAAACCCAAAGTTAGAAGAAGGAAAGAAATCATAAAGATCAGAGCAGACATAAATGAAATAGAAACAAAGAAAACAATAGCAAAGATCAATAAAACTAAAAGCTGGTTCTTTGAGAAGATAAACAAAATTGATAAACCATTCGCCAGACTCATCAAGAAAAAGAGGGAGAGGACTCAAATCAATAAAATTAGAAACGAAAAAGGAGAAGTTACAACGGACATGGCAGAAATACAAAGCATCCTAAGGGATTACTACAAGCAACTCTATGCCAATAAAATGGACAACCTGGAAGAAACAGACAAATTCTTAGAAAGGTATAACCTTCCCAGACTGAACCAGGAAGAAATAGAAAATATGAACAGACCAATCACACGTAATGGAATTGAAACTGTGATTAAAAATCTTCCAACAAACAAAAGTCCAGGACCAGATGGCTTCACAGGTGAATTCTATCAAACATTTAGAGAAGAGGTAACACCCATCCTTCTCAAATTCTTCCAAAAAATTGCAGAGGAAGGAAAACTCCCAAACTCACTCTATGAGGCCACCATCACCCTGACACCAAAACCAGACAAAGATACTACAAAAAGAGAAAAGTACAGACCAATATCACTGATGAATATAGATTCAAAAATCCTCAACAAAATACTAGCAAACAGAATCCAACAACACATTAAAAGGATCATACACCATGATCAAGTGGGGTTTATCCCAGAGATGCAAGGATTCTTCAATATACACAAATCAATCAATGTGATATACCATATTAACAAACTGAAGGATAAAAACCATATGATCATCTCAACAGAAGCAGAAAAAGCTTTTGACAAAATTCAACACCCATTTATGATAAAAACTCTACAGAAAGTGGGCATAGAGGGAACCTACTTCAACATAATAAAGGCCATATACGACAAATCCACAGCAAACATCATTCTTAATGGTGAAAAACTGAAAGCATTTCCTCTAAGATCAGGAACAAGACAAGGATGTCCACTCTCACCACTCTTATTCAACATAGTTTTGGAAGTCCTAGCCATGGCAATCAGAGAAGAAAAAGAAATAAAAGGAATACAAATGGGAAAAGAAGAAGTATAACTGTCACTGTTTGCAGATGACATGATACTATACATAGAGAATCCTAAAGATGCCACCAGAAAACTACTAGAGCTAATCAAAGAATTTGGTAAAGTTGCAGGATACAAAATTAATGCACAGAAACCTCTTTCATTCCTATACACTAATGATGAAAAATCTGAAAGAGAAATTAAGGAAACACTTCCATTTACCATTGCAACAAAAAGAATAAAGTACCTAGGAATAAACCTACCTAGGGAGACAAAAGACCTGTATGCAGAAAACTATAAGACACTGATGAAAGAAATTAAAGATGATACCAACAGATGGAGAGATATACCATGTTCTTGGATTGGAAGAATCAATATTGTGAAAATGACTAAACTACCCAAAGCAATCTACAGATTCAATGCAATCCCTATCAAATTACCAGTGACATTTTTTACAGAAGTACACAAAAAATCTTAAAATTTGTATGGAGACACAAAAGACCCCAAATAGCCAGAGCAATCTTGAGGGGAAAAAACGGAGCTGGAGGAATCAGACTCCCTGACTTCAGACTATACTACAAAGCTACAGTAATCAAGACAATATGGTATTGGCACAAAAACAGAAATATAGATCAATGGAACAGGATATAAAGCCTAGAGGTAGACCCACACACCTATGGTCAAGTAACCTATGACAAAGGAGGCAAGGATATACAATGGAGAAAAGGCTATCTCTTCAGTAAGTGGTGCTGGGAAAACTGGACAGCTACATGTAAAAGAATGAAATTAGAACACTCCCTAACACCATACACAAAAATAAGCTCAAAATTGATTAGAGACCTAAAGGTAAGACCAGACACTATAAAACTCTTCGAGGAAAACATAGGCAGAACACTCTCTGACATAAATCACAGCAAGATATTTTTTGATCCACCTCCTAGAGTAATGGAAATAAAAACAAAAATAAACAAATGGGACCTAATGAAACTTCAAACCTTTTGCACAGCAAAGGAAACCATAAGCAAGACGAAAAGACAACCCTCACAATGGGAGAAAACATTTGCAAATGAATCATTGGACAAAGGATTAATCTCCAAAATATATAAACAGCTCATGCAGCTCAATATTAAAAATCAAACAACCCAATCCAAAAATGGGAATAGACCTTTCTCCAAAGAAGACATACAGATGGCCAAGAAGTACATGAAAAGCTGCTCAACATCACTAATTATTAGAGAAATGCAAATCAAAACTACAATGAGATATCACCTCACACCAGTTAGAATGGGCATCATCAGAAAATCTACAAACAACAAATGCTGGAGAGGGTGTGGAGAAAAGGGAACCCTCTTGCACTGTTGGTGGGAATGTAAATTGATACAGCCACTATGGAGAACAGTATGGAGGTTCCTTAAAGAACTAAAAATAGAATTACCATATGACCCAGCAATCCCACTACTGGGCATATGCCCTGAGAAAACCATAATTCAAATAGACATATGCACCCCAATGTTCATTGCAGCACTATTTACAATAGCCAGGTCATGGAAGCAACCTAAATGCCCATCGACAGATGAATGGATAAAGAAGATGTGGTACATATATACAATGGAATATTACTCAGCCATAAAAAGGAATGAAACTGGGTCATTTGTAGAGACGTGGAAGGACCTAGAGACTGTCATACAGAGTGAAGTAAGTCAGAAAGAGAAAAACAAATATTGTATATTAACGCATATATGTGGAACCCAGAAAAATGGCACAGATGAACCGGTTTGCAGGGCAGAAATAGAGACACAGATGTAGAGAACAAACATATGGACACCAAGGGGGGAAAGCGGTGGCAGGGGGGTAGGGCGGTGATGGTGGGATGAATTGGGAGATTGGGATTGACATGTATACACTGATGTGTATGAAATGGATGACTAATAAGAAAAAAATTTTAATTAAAAAAAAAAAAAGAAAGAAAGAAACCTCAGGGATGGATTTGGAGGATGGGTTCCGGTTAGAGTTCTTCCAGCGTGACAATGGCCAATGATGCAGCCTTTCTGAGCTTTGGGGTCTTCTCTGCAGAATGGGGGGAATGGTACCTACTTTTAAAGGGCTGATGTGAGATTAAAAATATTAATGTCTACACGGTGCTGAGCAGTCCCCACAGCGAGTAACTGCTTGACAGCAGTAGCTCTTATATGTGAGTGAAGGAAGGGAAAAAATAAGAGTGGGGCCCTGGCATCTGGGGTGGCCGTGAGTCTAGCCGATTCCTCACTGCTCCCCCTCTGAAAGAGTCTGCTTGCTGTGCCACCGTGACTGCTCCCAGGCTGAGCGGCATGTATCCTGTTCCCCTGACCAGTGGCTCCAAAGTGTGTTTTCTGCAGGCTGGTATCTGCAGGAAGGACTGGTGTAGCCACAGCCCACCGTGTTCACAGCGTGTGTGTTTCGCAGCCCGGGCAAGCTGGGAGCGCGTGACCCTGTGACACTGTCTCAAGGGGACCTTTCCTCCAGAGGTCAGGCTGGGTCTGCACTCTTACTCAGCAAAGCCCTGCCTTTGAGAAATTCCTTCTGGACACATTGCAGGAAGGCTCATGGGCTCCACGGTCTTGGCCGTGTTCCTTTCCTCTCCCTACCACCCACCCCCTTTTTTGGCAGAACCTGAGGCAAGTGGAAAATTTGTGCTCAGGTGAAGAAAGATGTGTGATGTCTTAGATAATATCTCTTCTTCTCTGACTTTGAAGTGTGTTAAAGAAATACACGTGACCTAAAATTGATAATAAATAGCCTTTAAAGTGCGGTCATGTCTTCTTGTCAAGTCAACAAGTATCTATTAAGTTGTTAAGTGTTTGAAGACTGGGGCTCATGAAGCCTTTATGGATGGAAAGGCCTGTGGAACTAATGTAAACAGTTAAGAAATGAGAGCCTCAAGAGAAGTGACATTCTGAAGATTATCAGCCAGCTGGGAGGATTTAAATCCAACACCCTGATCTTTGGCTTAATTCTCTCTCTTCTTTCTCCTCCTGCTTCTTACGGCCACCTCATGGTGTGGCTGGTATGGTGCTGGGCAACATAAGAACACCAAGAATTAAGGGGAACGCCTCTGCTTTTGAGAACCTTTCAATCTAGTAGAGAAACCAGCAGGTTAAACGATGAGCAGATGATGCTTAATAGTATGCTCAGGAGAAAGAGCAAAGATATCGTACGAGGCTGATGTACCCTGGCTCCATCCCCTGGAAAGGCCCCACCACCCACCATCTGTGGGACCTGGGACAGGTTGCCTAGCCTCTGGAAGCCCCAATTTCCTCACCTATAAGCCTGCCTCTTAGGGTTGCTATGAAAGCATTTAGTGTACAGCCTAGCACATACTAGGTGCTCAATAAATGGAAGCAAAAATAAATCTAAGTCCTACAAAAATGCCACCTCTTCCTATTAGACTTTCCTGTGGGTACCCCATCATTTGCATTGTGAATTTACATCTGTTTTTTCCTTCAGTCCTCACAAGAGTGTTCAAAGATAACTGGAGAAGATTCTGAATAAACATTCATTGAATAAATAGTGCATGAATAATAAAACTAACAAGCACAGCTCATATGTCAGAAACTATTCCTAGCACAACCTGTTCTATGTAACTTATGTAATACGTGCATTATACCCATACAACCACTCTATGAGCTGGGTACTATTATCCCCATTTTACAGATAAAGAAACTGAGGTCCAGAGATACTAAATAAAATACCTAAGATTATACGGGTAGTATATAATTTAGCTGAGAATGAAGCCAGGTAAGCTGGCTCCAGTGTTTGTGTTCCTATGGATGAATGGTGAATGAGTGAATATATCCCCTATCTTACAGACACTGAAGCTGAGGCTGCCAGAGCATAACTGAATTGCCCAAGGTTACACAGTTGGTTTAGTGCTAAAATGGCCATCAGATGGCAGGAGTCCACTTCCCTGCCCCCATCTGAAGTGTAGCCATGTGACTTGCTTTATTCAGTAAAATGTGAGTGAGAGTTGCCTAGAGCACTTCCAGATGGAAGCTTTAAGAATTTGCCACATTTCTTAGAAGCACGTGTTGAAGTGAAGCCTCTGTCTGCCTGCGGCACAGAGAGACTAAAATAAGCAGAGTCCACCTGCCTATCAATGAGAGCATTAAGTGAGAAATAAATTGTTATTGTATTAAGCCACTGAGATTTGGGGGGCTTGTTATCACAGCAGAACCTGGCTTCTCCTGACTCATACAGGTAGAACTAAGAACGAGAGCTCGGGTAAGCAAATGCTCATACACCTCCTGTTGCATTACCTAACCCCGGTCTCCAGTGCACACTCGGGGGTTTACCCACCAATGGCTTCTTCCCCTGAGGGACTAAGCTCAGACTGAGTGAGCTGGATCATTTACGGCAGGGGTCCCCAATCCCCAGGATCTAATGCCTGATGATCTGAGGTGGAGCTGATGTAATAATAATAGAAATAAAGTGCACAATAAATGTAATTGCACTTGAATCATCCCAAAACCATCCCCCGCCCCTGACCCTGGTCCTTGGAAAAAGTGTCTTCCATGAAAACAGTCCCTGGTGCCAAAAAAGTTGGAGACCGTTGATTTACGGCATGCAGAGAAGACAGCTGCAGAATTCCAGCTCCTGACAGAAGGCTCCAGACAGACATTGACAGCTTGGCTCTGCTGGTTTGATGCACCAGAAACCCCCTCCCCAAAGTGCTATCTTGTGTCCATTTTTCTTAGTGAATAGAATGCTGTAGAGAGAGTGAGCTTTTCATAAAGCAATCCATAGGTATTGAGGTTAGCATCACTATCTCCTAAAGCTGAAGATGTAAAGTCAAGTTTAACTGACCAATTTGTATTTGACTGATTTTTTAAAAGGTTGTAAAGAGAGTGGCATGGACATATATACATTACCAAATGTAAAATAGCTAGTGGGAAGCAGCCGCATAGCACAGGGAGATCAGCTCGGTGCTTTGTGACCACCTAGAGGGGTGGGATAGGGAGGGTGGGAGGGAGACGCAAGAGGGAGGGGATATGGGGATATATGTATATGTATAGCTGATTCACTTTGTTATAAAGCAGAAACTAACACACCATTATAAAGCAATTATACTTCAATAAAGATGTTAAAAAAAAGAATAGTTACATAACCTAATAGGCTTATCATTTTCTATTTGACAAGCACATTAACATTGAAACAACTGATACTGACGCCAAAAATGTTCAACTACTTTTTCAAAAAAAGTTTTGATTGATTAAATGAATCCAACTAGAATTTTTTTTAAAAAATGGTTTCTATAGAGAGAGAGTATCCCTTATATTAAACTAATGAGAGAAGATTATACACAAGAAGAGTTTCAGGATTTTAAATACTGACTGACATATATTGATTTATCTTAATTAAAAAAATTTGGTGACACACACCAAAAAGTTAATGGTGTCTCAGACTAGATGAACTCTATGTTCATCCTTAGATTGATTTTTCTGCATCCTCTAAATCTCATTTCTAGGCTCTATACTTTTCTTTGTTTTTCAATATCTTCTGAATTTTTGCATAGACTAGTCTTATAATCAAATAGAACAATCAAGGTTTGGGGTTTTTAAGTTACAGTAAACTTATGTATCCTTTCCTGAGATTGCCTGGCTATCTTTGGGGCCACTGGAGGCCAACTTGAAGGTGAATCTGAGCCCAGCTGTGTCAAACGGTGAGGGCAGACCCAGAACCACACCATGTGGGGGCTGGAAGAGACCTTGGAGCACACTGGGCACAATCTCTCCATTTCACAGGTAGGGGAACTGAGGCCCAGAGAAGGGATGTGCCCAGGGCCACACAGCTGGTGAGTGGTAAAGTAGAGCAACCACTAGAACCCAGGTCTGTCTGATGCCAAAGCTCATGCACTGCTCGCCAGTTTTGAGGAGACTGGAAGGCTCTGGTTTGCACTACTGCACTGGATGTTCTTCTGGAACTTAGGTAGATACAACATCATTCCCCACGTTCTGACACCATCTGTATTTGCCATGCACTTTCCAGGTAAAGCATATACAAATGCATAATCTCACTTGAACCCCTAACAACCCTGTGGGCTACAAAAGACGTTGAGCACTAAAACTCAGCCTCCTGTTTTCCTGGTCCCTCTCTGCATGTCAGCACCCTCCCTCACCTTTACACATTCAGGTGGAAAACTGTGTGGCACCAGCCATATCTTGGTGCTTCTGTTTCTCAATTGTGTGGTTTAGGACAAGTGACTTAACCTCCCTGAACCTCACTTCTCTCCTCTGTAAAATGGGTATATTAATGTAAGTTGTCCAAATGATCAAAGGAAATAATGCAGGTAGTGTGCCCAGCCCATGTTCATTTCCAGGCTGCAGCTCATCAGGCCCTCTCACAGAGGCATTTGACCAACAACTTCACAGCATGCCCCTTCTGTTCCCTTCTATGAGGGCTTCTCCATGTCATAGGCTGGTGTCCTCCACCTCACCAAAACCTGCCCCTCCAATGCAGTGTCACCTCCTCTGAGAAGCCTGCCTTGACTCCTTCAGCCACGCTGAGCACTCCCACTTTTGCATTGCTATTGAAAGTATGGTTCCTGCCACATTTTCTTGTATTTTAGGTTCATGTCACTAAGTAGGCGACTGCCTTTTCTTTCCGGCATCCACTGTGCCATACCAGAATCAAAGATCTTTCATAACAGATAAAGCTGGATCTTTAACTTAGGCTTTCAAAGAGTTTATGTATCTATACCTATATCTATTTATCTATCCATACACACACACACACACACACACACACATATAATGTGTATATAGGTATATAAGTAGACACATGTATATTTGTATGTATATATAAAATATATATGCATGTATATTTAATAATTCATCCCTAATTCTTGTTCCATTAGAAAAGTAGGTCAAGACCTGGAAGATCTTTGCTTTTCTTCACTAGCTTTGAAAAGCAAAGGTAAAGAAATGTGGATGTTAAACAGAGGTAGAGGACAATGGGGAAAGGAGGAAGGGAAAGCTTGAGAAGGGAGAAAGGGGAAGACGATGGCTAAACATATGATCTTATTTAGTCCTCAGAACAACCCTGGTGTGACTTCCACTTTGCAGATGAGGAAAGTGAGGCCTGGAAAGATGAAGTGCCACACACAAGGTTGCAGAGCCACATCAGATCCTCCCTCTGCCTGATTCTGAAGTTGGTGCTTTTGTTGCAAAACTAGGCTGCGTCCCCTCTGCCAGGTGTGGGATGGTGGTTAGGTGCACGCACTGTGAGCCAGACTACCCGTGTTGAATCCTGACCTGCTGCTGACTAGCTGAGGGAACTTGGGTGAGTTACCTCACTCTAGGCCTCAGTTTCATCATCAATAAAATGGGAGTGACAAAAAGAGAAGGATCGCTTCATGTGGATGCTGTGGACATTAATGATCTCTAGCAAGTAAAGCACTTAGAAAAGTTCCAGGTGCAGAGTTCATCCTGAGTCAGCACTAGCGATGGTCATTCTCCCAGGTCTCCCCACGACTGGAGCAATGGCTCCAGCAGAATCCAGCAGACTCAGGCGGAGCCCACTTCCTCATTACTCCAGACCCAACTTCTCCCCTGTTCTCCTTGTCCAAGGTCAGGACCCCACCAGGACCCTGCTGCTCACATCATTACAACATGGGTTCCCATCCTTTGTGTAGGTGATTTGCAACTAGGGCACAGGTGGAATTTTGATGACAGGAAATATGTCTTGTGGAGAACAAACCAATGAAGGCAAAAGTCCTCAATATGCTCCATTTTACCGATTTCTTCTCTTGAGTTTCCAATTCATAGAGCACCAGCACTGGTTTCTGCTTCATTTTCATATCTCTCATCATTTCCAACATAGGAAAATGCCCATGATCACACAGCTACCAGGTGGAGAAACTGGGATTTGAACGTAGATCATCGGATTCCAGACCCTGCCTGCTTAACCACTATTCCACAGGGCCAACCTTTCCCTATAGAATATAACTTGAGGACACGCATCGCCTATTACACTTCCTACCATGGCTTGCTTATAATAAATAATCAGTACCCACTGACAGACTTGTTGCCTGAAAACATTAAAGGCCTTCATTTAATCTCTTCTCTTCAGAGTTGATTATCTCAGGGTTGAATTGAGGAAAGGCTGAAATAGTTATTCATTCATTCATCAAATATGTACTGAATGCCTAACCAGGACAAGACTCTAAGCTGTGTGCTAGAGAAATGAAAATCAGCAGGACAAGTCCCTTGCACTCCAGCTGCTTCAAGTCTATGTCAGGGAGGCAGTGCAGGGATTCCCAACCCTGGATGAACATTTAATCTCCTGGGGAGCTTTTAAAAAAATCCGTGTGCCTGAGCCTCACCTCCAGTGGTTCTGATTTAATTAGTGTTAGGTGGGAGCCCAGGCTTTGTTTGTTGGTTTTTTTTTTTAATAGTAAACTTTTTAAATTTTAGAACAATTTTAGATTGACAGAATTATTATGAAGGTAATAGAGAGCATTCCTATAAACACCATGCCTAGTTTCCCCTACTATTAACATCTTACATAAGTATGATACATTTGTCACAATTAACAGACCAATATTAATGCATTATTATTAACTAAAGTCTATCCTTCATTTAAATTTCCTCAGCTTTTCCCTAATGTCCTTTTTCTGTCCCAGGATCCCACCTGGGACACCTCATTACATTTAGTCATCATATTTCCTTAGGCTTTTCTTCTGTGACAGTCTCTTGGCTTTGGTATTTTTTTAATTCCTCAGATTATATTACGCAGCCAGGGCTGCAAACTTCTGATCTGGGGTCAAAAGCATGGAACTTCTAGAGGCGGCTGTCTGGGTGCAAATTCTGGCTGGGCTGCTTGATAGTTATGAGGCCTTGGGCAGTAAGCAATCCTGTAGGGCCCCGATTTTCTCACATGTAAAATGGAAATATTAATAGTAGCTACCCCATACGTTATAAAGGGTGAACGAGGCCAGTGTTTCTCAACTTTGTCATATCATAGCAGCCAGAGAAAATACATAGTATTTGTATGATGTATTGACATAGCACACAACCCAAGTTCTAGTGGCATAAATGGATGAATCTTCTCACAGCCAGGGATGAGGGGATCAAAGCTTGAGCCACCTGTAGCTCTTCTGTGCCGGGTTAGGAAGTTCTGGGTTGACATGTGTAGAAGCACTTAGACTCTACCTCGGCCTGTGCAAGCCCTCCATAAACGTGGAAGAGGCAGACCTGTAAAGCGCAAGGGGCAGTGCAGACTGGGGAAGTGATAGGGGCAAGGCAAGAGCAGTACTTCCGGGGCCCATTTGTACTGACCTTTGCCTTTCCAAAGGGAATGGGCATTGTCTCTGGAGCAGGAAGGAACTGCTCTCACTTCCTGAAGCTGGGTGACCAGCTATGGACATAAACCCAGGGCACCTCGTTACACTGCGAGGAACAAGAGCAGCCAGGCTGCGGACACATGAGGAATGCAGTGCGCCGGGAAAATTAAGTAGTGGCCCTTGGAAACAAGATTCAAGATTTCGTGTCCAGAGCCTCCTGCAAGGATGATACCTCCTGCTGGTTACTGCCTCTCTGGCGCCACCCTGCGGTTTCGGCTGGGTGGTTCACGACCGGCCGAACCTGCCAAAACTGGTAAGGTTTTTTTTTTGTTTTTTTGTTTTAACTAAGAAACTTAAGACTTGGGTAGATCAAATAAAAACAATCTCCAGGGGAAAAAATAAAAACTCCCAATGAAATAAAACGTTAACACTGTCTGGGCCACTGCAGAACCCAGAGAATATATTCGTGTATTTGAAAAATTCTAGGCACTTCATAATTGACCTTTTGATACAAAATGACCTATTAAATATGCAATTTGTAGTTCTTGGCTTTGAGGTTCACAGGACAAGCTGGGAAGTCTTCAAACCTTGAGCTGAATTAATCCCAAGAAGAGTTATTTGGCTTTTGAATCAGTTTTTCCTCATCTAAGAGGTAACAGCGGCAACAGCACCCACCTTCTGGCCTCGGCGACCCTGCAAGAACCACCACAGCTTCATTGGCCTGGGAGCCGAGAGACTCGGAGACTATAGCACGCACAGCAGCTGGGAGTCGCCCGTTCCCAGCAACATTCCCTTCATCTTTCCAGCCAGCTTTGAATGCAGTGTTTGGATGAGTGGGATCAAACGTTCTCCCAGCATCTGCTTCTGTTCCTGGGCAAGTGCTGCAGCCAGCATGGAGGTGGTGGGAGGGTCCAGCCCCACACACGGACCAGCAGGCTGTGCTGCCCTCAAGAGGTGCCATGGTAGGATGAGGGCTGTGGCCACTGGAGGCATATTTGTACAGTGCAAAGATGCTAATCATTTTGATCCCAGCCAAGCTTTGCTGCCTCAGAGTTGATCTTGGGATCAAGCTCTGGGTTCAAATGTTCCAGTCCATCTTCAGTAACAAAGTCTTTTTTTCCCCTCATTTGCTAGGCGTGAATTTCCTGAGGCTGAAGAAATTAGAGATGTGAAAGATTGTTACCACGAGATGGTTCTCTCTGCAATTTGCCCACAAATGTGTCAGCACCATCTCTAACAGACAGTCCTCGTACCTTTGAGACCCAGAGACATTCATAGATGATTTAGAAATAATAAACGCTGATATGCAGAAAAGACCTCTCACCACTATAAAGCATTTCTGTGTTCCTCATCTAATAGTGAAGTGTGTCAATGGCAAGAGTTTTATAGTTGACAGACTAGGTTTCCAATTTTAGCCCTGCTGTGTGACCTTGGGTAAGTTGCTTAACCTCCCTGAGCCTCCATTTTCTCGTCTGTGAAATTGAGATACAAATGCCATCCTCAAAGTGTTGTTTTGGGAGGATTAAGAAACATAGTAATTGATAAGCTGAATGCCTGGCATGTGGTAAAAGCTCAATCATGGGTGGCTAGGACTGTGATTACTCCCACGTAACTTAATGAGGTGGGACAGGCCCGCTTTACAGATGAAGGAATTAGAGCTCAGAGACACAGAGTGACTGATCCACGTGAGTGGCACAGCCCATGGGGGCTCAAACGCTGGTTCTCCAGACACTGAGTCTAGAGCCCTTTCCTCATTCCACATATAGGGTGCCTGCTCTCCTCCCTGCCAGATTCGCAGACACTCAGCTGAGGCTCAGACCACAGGGCTGGAGAAACAGCCATGTCAGAGGAAGCCAAAGCAAGGAATGGAAGATCCACCAGACAGGCGTGAGCTGGCTGCCGGGAGCTCAGGGGCTTAAGGACCCAGACACAGGAGTGGGGAGATTCAGCCCTGTGTCCACAGCAGGGAGGGCCAGAGGGGTGTGCGAGGCTGAGGTCTTGGCATTAAAGGACAGATGGCCTAGCAAGCAGCCAGTGAAGGCTGACTCAGGGAGCCATGGACTCAAGAGGCCAGAGGCTGGAGACAAGGACAAATATGAAGAACCCAGAAATGGACAGAAATAGAGGGAGGGAAACTTGACGAGAGGCTCCAAGATAGTATTAATTGAGCATGGCACCCGGCTTCTGGGGTGTGGCAGGTGAAAAGTCTGTAGTGGAGTCAGTTAAGATACTCCTTTAAGATTCCTTCTAAGGACAAAAAAAAAAAAAGAAAGTGTCTTTCCTTAGCAAACCAAGCAAACTTTCATAAGCCAAATTCCTCCAAGTCTCCAGTCAAGGGAAACTGGCTAGGAGAAATTTGATTTGCCGTGATTTGATGTCAGATGTTCTGGATATCCATGTGATGCGTCCATGTGATGTCCACGTGTCGGTCCAGTAGAAGTAACCAGAATCTCTTTCAGCTTGTTTTCCAGAGAACCTGGAGTCAGGGAATCTTAGACTGAAAGGTCATCCAGCTCACATTTTTCTCCAGTGCATGAAGCTTCCCTTTCAAAGTGGTCTGCCAGGCTCTGCTTGAACATGTCTGGTGATGGGGAGCTCACTAACCCCCAAGGCAGCCCTTTACATATATGGACAGCTCTGAATTTTAGAAAACGTTTCCTTATTATATTCTTCAGTTGCCAGTGACAGGAAAGACTAACCGAAACTGCCATTAGCAAAAAATAAATTCACAAATAAATAATAAATAAGGAATACATTTTGCAGTAGACCCTTGATGTGCCACCCAGATTCCCTCCCCCCGCCATGAAAGACTTTCAACACCAGCTGTTGGAGAGCTGCCAGCAGACAACCTTTAACTGCCAACCCCTTCAGGGGTTGCTTCCCTGCAGCCGTCTTTCCTGGGGCAACCCAGAGCCAATGACTAATCGATGCCAGAGTGTAGCTATCTGGGTCATCTCCACCTAGGGCTCCTCCTGGGCTTGGCTGAAGCTGTCATCAGGACTGCATTTGGCTTGAGTCCTCCCTCTGCAGCTTCTGCTCCCTTCCCTTCCTTTCCCTTCCCTTCCCTTCCCTCCCCTCCCCTCCCCATCCCTTCCCTTCCCTCCCCTTCCCTTCCCTCCCCTCCCCTCCCCTCCCCATCCCTTCCCTCCCCTCTCCTCCCCATCCCTTCCCTTCCCATCCCTCCCTTCCCCTTCCCTCCCCTCCCCTTCCCTTCCCTTCCTCCGGCATTCATCCCTAGGGCACTCCTGGCACTCCTGAATAAACATCCTGCACCCTAAAGTCTGCCTCAGAGTCCATTTTCCAGGGAACAAAATTGTGGCATACTGGCTCCCCTAAGTGGAAGGTCTAGGGCAGGGGTCCCCAACCCCCGGGCCATCTGCCACCCCCCATTGCTCTCATTACCGTCAGAATCATTCCCCTGCCGCCCCTGTCCATGGAAAAATTGTCTTTCATGAAACCAGTCCCTAGTGCCAAAAAGGTTGATGACCGCTGGTCTAGGGGACATCAGGCACAGCTGGTTCTAGGGGCTCAGGAGGAATGAGTTGGGGCATAGTGTCACCCCTTCTCTTGGCTGTGCTCAGCTTTGTGTTAACTTCACTTTCAGATACTCACATCCATGCAGCCTCAAATCCAAGGGGTGGGGGGCGGCTTTTCACCAACAACTCCATAGAAGTTCAAAATGTACTTCTCATTGAACTGATTTGAGTCACAGGCCGATTCCTGGATCAATCATTGTGGCCAGAGAGGATGGGATATGCTGATTCTCTTAGGCCAGAGTCATAAGATCATCTGGATGAAGGGACGGAGTCATCGGCCAAAACACAAGGGCCAAGAGTAGGGGAGGGAGTGTCCCATGAACAACATGTGGGTTCTGTGACCAGAGGAAAGGAAGGCAGATGCCATACAGGCAAACACCCAAAAAGTCTATCACAATTCTGCTGTGCGGAAGTCCATCTCCGTGCTGTTCCCGCTCACAGGGTCCCAGGGCACGAAAGTCCTAGCCCTCTTCCACGGGACGCTTATTTGAAGAGCCCCGTTCTCCCCCCACCTCCAGGCTGTCCCTCCAGTGTCCATCTCCCACCTTCTCCTACGTGGCTTGGCTGAGCCCTCCTACCTCTCAGAGCATTTTCTTCTAAAAACAATCTCTTTTGTCTTTAGTTTCATAGTGTGCTGCCCAGAATGAAATACAATGCTCTTAGAAGTGTACCAGATAATCGCTTCTCTCCTTTGAGACATTCTGCTTCTATTAATGAAGTCCGGGGTCAAAAGAATGACTTTTCTTGGTGGACATAAAAATTGACTTATAACAATAAATTAGGTGCTATTTGCCTAAAGCCCTGAGTTGCCCTCCCAAGTTCCAGTACTGTCACGTACCTTCTCATTCCACAGTTGGGCAGTTAGGTTTTTGAACAATATTGCATATAATGAATGACAATTCTATATATATATATATATTAATTGGATATCAGAGCTCATCCTACTTTGACTCTCTGGGTGTAGTCGTATAAAATTATATACGTGAAAAAGATTATTGGACCAAAATCCTGGATTCAAGTTCTAAGCACCAACATTTAGAAGCTGTGTGAACTTTACTGATCACTTAATTACCTGGTCTCTACTTCATCATACAGATATGAGTTAAAAATGAGTTTAAAAATTTACCTCATATAAGTTGTACATATCAATTCAAATATCATATATGCTTTGAAAACTATACGTATGTGTGTATATAGTATAAAATGTTTTATATTATTAAATGCTTTTCTTACTGTATAAGAAACATTACAGTATAAAATGTTTTCTTACTGTAGGTCACAGTTTAAAACTTTGAAGAAAAACACTCGTTCCAGGCCTATACCTGTCTTATTCACCATCGTACACACACACAGACACACACGCACATACCCGTGCACGCACACACACACAAACTGAAACAAAGTTTCATGAAACAAAACTCCCTCTTCTTGGGCTTCCCTGGTAGTGCAGTGGTTAAGAATCTGCCTGCCAATGCAGGGGACACGAATTCGAGCCCTGGTCCAGGATGATCCCACATGCCGCGGAGCAACTAAGCCCATATGCCACAACTACTGAGCCTGCGCTCTAGAGCTCGTGAGCCACAACTACTGAGCCCATGTGCCACAACTACTGAAGCCCGTGCTCCTAGAGCCCGTGCTCCACAACAAGAGAAGCCACTGCAATGAGAAGCCCACGCACCGCAATGAAGAGTAGTCCCCGCTCGCCGCAACTAGAGAAAGCTCGCATGCAGCAACGAAGACCCAACACAGCCAAAATAAATGAATAAATAAAATTAATAAAGAGAAAAAAATTCAAAAACAAACAAAAAACCTCCCTCTTATTACGTATGCATAAGATACAAATAACAAAGTTAAATAGCAAACATAATTGTATTACTATTCAAATACAACATAGAAAGATTATCCCAAAATAAATAATACAAAACCCCAAAATGCTGGTCACGACCCCACTACGTTGATTTCATAGACCATCAATAATCACAACTCAGACAAGTGGATGGCGATTCCAGCAGAGTGCGGTACAGGTGGGGCTGAGGAAGCGACATCTATGGGTACCACTTACGGTATGGAAGCCCCAAGGGGGACACCCAGCAGAGACCCAGGACGTTGGAGGCATTTAAGAGACAGAGAAAGTGGCATTTAAGCTGAAAGCTAAAGGCTGAATATGAGTTGCAGAGGCTGGAGGGTGAGAGAAGCCTGGATGAGCATGAAGAACTGCAGGCAGAAGGCTCTGCAGAGAGAAAACAGACCCCTGGCCTCTCACCACTACAGCACAAGAAAAGGGAAGATGACGTCTCCTCCCTAAAACATCATGGTGAGAAAAGGTCATTGAACTGAAAGTTTGCAAGATAAAAACAAAACAAAATCTTGACAAAAATATTAAGTAGAAAAAAAATATGTATACCCAAATAAACAAAAATTCAAAAGTCTTAAGAAAGATCCAAAGAAGTCAATTATGATCAAAATATTTGATGGGTGGGATGAAGTTCAAGATTAGTCTCTCACACTTCCTTAGGGAGTAGTAAGTCAGGCATAATTTACCTAATTGCTCACACTTACTTTTAATCTCAGTGGAAATGAAACTGCTCAAATTGCAAAGTTGATAAAGCTTTGAAAAATGTAGACAGGTATGGTTCCTGGCTCCAGAAAGCTCCCTTCCTCCCCGGGGCCTGCCACTCTCAGCATTACTCACACCTGCAGACAGGCAGGGCCTGGGACTGCAGCTCCCAAGTGGAGACAGGGCAGGACTATAAAAAGCACCTCAACCACAAATCAACCGTCTTCCAGCTGACTCGGCCTCACTCTCCACTTTCAGGCGCTCTGATAACTGGGCCTCTGATTGACCTGTTTCCTGGTCTGGGTCCATCTCCCTCCTGCCAGGACCTGGCTCCCATACTTCACCCCCTTTGGCATGGCATTTAAGCAAAGGTTTTTGTTTCGCCGCTTGGCTCCAGTCTCTGCCTCCGCCGTTTCCTATCTGCATAATCCTTCCACACACCTGCAAGCGAGTTATTGCATGAAAGGCACTTAGAAGCCAGATGGTCTGAGAAGGAACACGCATTGTCATTCATTTTTTGGATTCATTAGAAAAGTCCAAGGGGATCAGAATAGATTAATTCTAAAGGAGAAAAGGTGGATGTGAGGAAAGAAGCGGGTCTGAGAAGAGAGGAGGAGAGAGAAGGAGAGAGAGAGAAAAAGAGAGAAGCCTCGGGCATCCAACAGTCCACATGCAGATGGAGGCTTTCAAGTGATGGGTTGAGGCAAAGAAAGGAAGGAGCCCACAAAACAAAGCTCTTTCTTTACATCAAAATTTTGCTGTCACCCTGGCCTTTCAGTTGCTCCAACACAAGTTCCTTCCTACAGCGTGTGGACCCCTCTGCGGGGTGGGCTGTCCCCCATGTGGCTCTCCCCTATTCATTCTGTAAAGTCACCTTCCAGGTCCCCTGCTTGGGGAGGCTCCCCTGGACCCTGAGACCAAGTCCCTATTGTAAACCCTCATCCCACCCTTTCTTTCTTTCTTTTTTTTTTTTTTTTTTTGCGGTACACGGGCCTCTCACTGTTGTGACGTCTCCCGTTGCGGAGCACAGGCTCCAGATGTGCAGGCTCAGCGGCCATGGCTCACGGGCCCAGCCGCTCCATGGCATGTGGGATCTTCCCGGACCGGGGCACGAACCCGTGTCCCCTGCATCGGCAGGCGGACTCTCAACCACTGCGCCACCAGGGAAGCCCCAATCCCACCCTTTCTTTTCCTTAGTGTCTCTCATCTCACCATGATTCCTCTATTGAATCTGCCCTATTTAAGGTCTCTCTCCTCCACTAGATTGTAAGGCCTGCAGGACAGGGATCACATTTAGCTTGACTTTCTGCCCAGCTGTGCCTGATCGCCCCTAGACTTTCCGCGTAGGTGAGCCAGTATGTTGCAGCTTCATTCCTGCAAAGTGGACTCTGAGACGGAGTTCAGGGTGCAGGCTGTTTCAGAGGGAGTGCCCTGGGGGTGAACCCTGGAACAAGGGAGGGGGAGGGAGCAGAAGATGCAGAAGGACTGAAGCCAAATGCAGGCCCAGGGACAGCCTCAGCTGCAGCCAGGAGTTGCCGTGGAACTAGAATGGCCTCCAGAGTTAAGGAGTGGGGTGGAGACGATGGGCATTTATACTCAGGCATCGTCAGTCACTGAACGGGGCTGGGCGGGGGGGGGGGGTCATCTCAGGAAGGGGAGTGCTGGGGCAGGGTGACTTGGTGCAAAGCCATCCCTGAAGGGGCTGACCGTTAAAGGATGTCTGCCGTCTATGATGGCGCCGAGTTAAAAATTAAAAGGCATTCCATAACGATTTCATTGTTGTTCATGGTTATTGTGGTGGCAGCGGAAGCCTTTAAATGCACGTTTTATTCATTTCTCCATCCATCCCTCCATCCATCTGACCACTGACCTCATAAATATTCGCTGAATGCCTACAAGGTTCCACATGCCCCTCCATAGCACAGAAAGAGCCTACTCATCACACCTCCAGAGGAGGTTTCTCTAAGATTGGAGAAAGTATGTGGGGTGAATAAGGGGCCCGAAGAGTAATGAAAAGGAATAGAAGGGTCACCAAAGCAAAACCTACACCTGTGGCACAATTTGAGGAAAGGAGCACGTAAATGATAGGCACCAACTACAGAGCAGCACTCACCCTGCATATTTTCATCTCCCCAGTGAGCGACAGAGAGTACTGTCACGTTTCATTAAAAAGAAAACTGAGGGCTTCCCTGGTGGCGCAGTGGTTGAGAGTCCGCCTGCTGATGCAGGGGACACGGGTTCGTGCCCTGGTCTGGGAAGATCCCACATGCCGCAGAGCGGCTGGGCCCATGAGCCATGGCCGGTGGGCCTGCGCGTCCGGAGCCTGTGCTCTGCAACGGGAGAGGCCACAACAGTGAGAGGCCCGTGTACCACAGAAAAAAAAAAAAAAAGAAAAGAAAACTGAGTCTCAGAAAGTTGATGGAACTTGCTTAGAATCATGTAGCCCCAAATGGTGCCAGATGCAAACCCAGCTCTGCCAGAATGGAGGGCTTTTGCTTAACTTTTGTTGAAGACCTTGGCTCAGCCCTTGCTGCGAAGCCATCAGACAGTTGGACACAGAAGGCTGCAGCTGCAAGTGGGCCTTTAGGTTGCTGGGGAGATGCCACCAGCCAAGGATTTGACCAGCTGAGTCTGAGCCACCGTGGTCCTGTCTGCTTCCCCTGTGGGTGAACCCCAACCTGCTCACCTTACCTGGCCTGACCCCTGACTGCTCTATTTGCAGGATGAGTCAGCTCACCCCTCCTGACCTTGGGCTGTACTCTGACTCCAGTTAACCTGAACACAGCCACAGTGGCTCAGCCATGAGGGCCTATAACCTTTCCTCTGATGCCCTGCCTACACTTAAGTGAATGAGTTCATGGAGTACAACAGGTGTAGGTGATCTTGCTTCTATGGAAATTCCCAAGCCTCCCATTGTCTGTGTCCTTCCATGAAAACATGAACTTGAGCTGCTAATTGGTAAACTCCTTCAAGGTAGGATCACAGTTTAATTCAACTTTGATTCCGGGTACCCAGTGCATTACCCAGCTACAGCAAATGCTCATGATGCATTCATCAAAAAATGTAAAACCGGGCTTCCCTGGTGGCACAGTGGTTGAGAGTCCGCCTGCCGATGCAGGGGACACGGCTTCGTGACCCGGTCCAGGAAGATCCCACGTGCCACGGAGCGGCTCGGCCCGTGAGCCATGGCCGCTGAGCCTGCGCGTCCAGAGCCTGTGCTCCGCCACGGGAGAGGCCACAACAGTGAGAGGCCCGCGTACCGCAAAAAAAAAAAAAAAAAAAAAAAAGTAAAACCAGTCAACACACATACACACAAAATGAGTAAGGCTAGAGCCATTCAAAACTAGAATGACACTAACAGAAATTACTAACGTGTTCCACTATATCAGAAAGATCCAGCTTTAGAACATCTTTTGTTCATTTAACAAATACTTATGCAACACTTGCTAAATGTCAGGCATCTTGCTAGGTGCTGGAAAGACATCACTGAAAAAGAAGATACAGTTCCTAACTTCATGGAGTTTACAGACTAGTGAAAAATATATACATAAAAAACAAATCGTTGACCAAATGGCAGTCATTGTAATCAGCAGTAGAGAGAAGCAGCATGATGCTGTGCAAATTATCATCACTGGGTGCTAGTCTGGTCCCAGGGGTTGCAGATTTTCCTATGGAAGGAATATTCAAGCTGGAAGTTAAAAGGTGAATGAGAATTAACCAGACAAAGAGGAAAGAAGTGCCATGACAGCAGGGAGGGTCTAAGGGATTGGAGTGTGCCTGTGAGGTAAGAGCACTGAGAGGTCAGAGAAGGAAGGCATAAGGAAACCAGAGGACATTGATGAGGAGGGTGTAGCCAGGTCAGGCAGGGCACTGTGAGCCGTAGCAACAGACTGGCGTTTTTTAATAAAAGAAATGGGACATCACTGATCATGTTTAAGCAGGGGAGTAACATAATTAGATTTTGTGTTTTTAAAAAAATCTTTCTGGCTGCGACATGGAAAATAGATTAGAGATTGCAAGAATGGACATGAGGCTTAGTCCAGGCAAGAGGCTCTGGTGTCTGGTGTTGGGGAACAGGGTGCTGGCAGTGAAATGTAGAGCAATGGACAGAAGCGAGAACTCTTTGGGAGGTTATTGGGTTGCAGGACATGATGACTGTCCACTCATGCAGTGGATTGGGGTGCAGGGGAGGTGAAAGGGAGAGGCAGTGTCAGTGATGACACCTCCCAGATTTCCTCCTTGATTATCTAGGTGTTTGGCGCTGGTCATCCTCTGGATAGGAAACCAAAGGGGAGGGGCAAGTCTAGGAGACAGCCAATAAATTCATTTTAAAGAGTCGAGTTTGTGATGCCAGGCCGATATCCAGATGGTGATGACAAGTCAGTGGTTGGAGACAGGGGTCTGAGCTCAGAAGACAGAACTGACATGGAGATATATGGTAACTACTCCCACATTTATAGGTGGCATTAAAAGCCATGGGAGTGGATGAGATCACGGAGGGAGAGACTAGAGGGGAAAGAGAAAAAGCCAACAGGAGCCAGAGTCTAGAATAAAATCTTCACGACACCTCACCACCAACAACAAAGGCTCAGGGGAGGACCAGGAGATCCTCACATGTGCCCAGCACGGATTCTTCCATGTAGGTCTTGGAGCTTAAGGATCAACAATGGATGAAGGTCAGGCAAGCCTTTGGCAAGGCAGCCTCAGGGGAGGGAGAGAAGTGCATGTTTACACACTGATAACCCTGAAATAAGGCAGTTCCCCACAGAGGCACTATTGGAAATCTAAATGTCTCTTGAGGAAAAGTCTCTGTGTCCATCTTCCTCCTGTTCTCTTCCTTGATATTTTTGCAGCATTGAAATGCTGGAGTCCTGTAGGGTTGATCCCCAAAGCTGAGGAAATCCAGTTTCTCAGACCTGAAAGGGACTCTGGCTCTTGAGTATCAGTGCTCGCCTAGAAGAGCTAACCTACGCAATCGAGTTGGTTAAACATGAACTTGCCCACAATCGGAACATCACCCCACCGTCAAGCCTCACAGTCCCCAAACTGAATTATGTAAGCTCGGTGGGTTTACTAAGAGCTATTTGTCAATTTAATAGCACAAAACCAAGGAGAAGCCAGATTCTCGACTGAGGCAGACAAGTTTATGAAGACTATGACTCAGGTGCTTTCTCCCTGGAAGTTCCCTAATAAAATGCTGTAGGAAGATTAGCTTATACCTTAGAAGTGGCGGCTTCCAGAAAATAAATTGTGAGATTCTTGATACACACCCACCCACTCATGTACATATCTACACCTGCATACATATGCATGCACACACGGACACATACACATCTGTATCTCTGTATACACCCATGTGGATGTGTAGATGTATACAAATACTTTCTGGAAATGAGAAAAGCTTTAGTGGGAGTAAAGTCCTAGATCT